>NC_143576.1:185441903-185779919 GCF_048544385.1 Mastigoproctus giganteus
TGTTTGTCCAGTTCCTCCTTAAATTTATTTAACGTATCAACTTCCACAACGACAGATTGGCGTGGCATCAGTCTAAACCATAGGTTCTTAAACTTTTTTTATCCGCGACCCCTTTTCATAAGACGAAATTATTAGCAACCTCAGAATCATTTTCGCGACTCCTGGAGGGGTCGCGAAAAAGGATTATAAGTTTAAGATTATTATTAAGTTTAATAATAATCTCAATAGTTCTATAATAAATATTTAATTTACTCAAGTTTTTAATGTTTGCTGCGACCACAAATCTTTTTAGCGACCTCGTGATAATCGATAGCTCGGTGGATACCACCTCACGGTGCCGTGAGGTGGTATCCACCAAGAATAAGTAACAATAGTTTTCTCCATTGGTATAGTGTTACTTATTCAAAGTAGCGTAATATCATGACAACTCGTTGTGAAGGTGTTCACTATTTGATGCCAATTTTTAATTACTTCAGTAGTAGTAGTGGCATGTGACGCAAGAAAGCAAGTGTATGAGCTTATGCAGCATCAGCCAAAAAAAAAAAAAAAATCACACCATTCCCTTCAAATGCCTGACCAGTTCCTCCATAAATTTATTCAACCTATCAACTTCCACAATGACAGACGGAAGTGTGTTCCAGCAATTAACCACCCGCTAGCTAAAGGCAAATTTCCGCACATCTATTCTACATCTGTCCTTTTTTAATTTGAATTTATGCCTCCTTAGGTTCGTAATCTGAACAAGAAGGATCCCATCAGAATTCAGCGTGCTCAATCCATTCAAGGCCTTATACACCTCAATCAGATCACCGCCCAGGTGCCTAGTCTCCAGCAACTGCAATTTGCAGAACTTAAGCCTCTCTTGGTAAGAGGATCCCTTCATTCCCCTCACCAATCTTGTTGCCCTTCTTTGTACACGCTCAAGCAAATCTACATCGTTGCTAAAATGAGGTCTCCAGACCTGTACGCCGTACTCAAGGCGTGACCTGACCATTGCCTTATACAGAGGGACAATCACCTCCTTTTCCCTGCTAGCAAAATTCCTATATATCATTGACAAAACCCCATGACCTGCCCTGGCAACCTGTCTGCATTGCTCAGAAAACTTCATATCTGACTGCACAATTACTCCCAGGTCTTTTTCATTTTCTACCACCTTAAGTGTAGTACCACACAGTTGGTACTTTTCTGTCGGGTTACTTCTACCCATATGCAGTACTTTGCATTTTTTAATGTTAAACTTCAGTTGCAACTTCTTAGCCCATCTGCCCAAATTATCTAGATCCTGTTGCAGTAGCACACTACCATTACTGTCATTAACAACCCTGCCAACCTTTGTATCATCTGAAAACTTCGACATTAAGCCTGATATACCTTCATCAATATCATTGATAAATATACAAAACAACAGTGGACCCAACACCGAACCCTGTGGGGCTCCACTAATAACATTAGTCCACGAAGAGCAGCACCCATTGATTACCACCCTCTATCTTCTCCCACTTAACCATCCTTTTATCCATTGTAGCAACTTACCCTTAATACCATTCTGCTCCAATTTGTACAATAAATGTGTAAATAGTCTTTCATGAGCGACAGCGTCAAAAGCTTTCCTGAAATCCAAATATATGATATCAAAATTTATTTTTGCATCCAGTTCCTTTGTAACCACATCATAATAACCAATTAAATTTGTCAGACAAGACTTTCCCTTAACAAACCATTGCTGTGTCTGAATTATTGCTGCAGTCTTGTCTAGATGATCCTGCAATGCATCTTTAACCAGGGACTCCATTATTTTACCCGGAACAGAAGTTAAACTAACTGGTCTGTAATTACTCGTGTCACACTTCGATCCACCTTTGTGAATTGGTGATACATTTGCACATCTCCTGTCCGTGTTAATAACACGTGTAAAGCGTGTTATTCGAGAAAAGGCATCCCTACTAAAATAAAAGTTCTAACCTTTTTGGCCAGTGAATGTACGTACTGCATGATAAGTTGCTTCTTATGCTTTCCACATAGGTCTTAGTTTAGATGCCAAATAGTTTTTGAACACCTGAAATCGGTACTGGATGTGTGCTTTGTATGAAAGGCTGGAGGCGAGGAATACTTCAAGGAATTTGGCGAAATGAACAGGAACAATGAATGCCCAACTGGACATGGAATTAAGTCGTGAACTTTGCAGCGGCGTTTGAACTGTTGGAGAGAATACGAGATAGCTAGATTTTTCTGAATTGACAGTGAGTACAGAGATGTTCGCGTACTTCCAGAAAGCGTATGCGCTCATGCGTTTACGGTATCAGCATTTTGAACACGTGTAGTGATATCTGAATTATTCTGGACTTTCTACTGCATATAACTTACTATATCATCCTCACAGGCAAGAAAAGCAGAGAAAGAATCCAAGAGGAGTACAAAGATTGCCGCGAAGGGCAAGGATGATAGCGGAACACCTTAGAATATGCAAATATTGATGACTTTTGTTGATGATGATTTTGTCAGATTCGAAGAATAGAAATGCGTTAGAAGGTTCCTGAACAATTTCAAAACAGAAAAACAAAAAGAACTCTAAGAAATATTTTTAAACTACCGAGGAACTTGCAGCGCTTATTTCGATCACGATTTTGCATAAAATGACTACTATTTCTCACTGTTTCTGAAAATTGTGAATACAAAACTGTCTTATCAATATAGTGGTTTTCCGTGTTACTTCACTGAACAACGTCAGTGTTGTTCAATAGAATCCTCTTACGTCGATGGCGAACTTTTCCGGCCTGTGTGCCAAAAATGAGCTAAAGCAAAAATAGTAAAAGTTTCGTGTGCCATCAGAGAAAATATACCACACCAAGGAAGTTTTCATTTCCTTGGTGTGGCAAATTTGTTATTTAGTCTATCAACAATATAACAAGTTTGTATTCAAATTTAAAAAAATATATTTTTTACCGTATAAAAAAATAGAAAAGATCAGGGTGGGCGCGTGCTCGTATATTTTCCTGTGCATGCCATTAGTTCGTAATTCAAGTCTTAGTATATTGTCGCTGTATACTAAAATAGGAGACACGAATAAATATTGTATCGCTTGTTATCAAATTTTAAAGAAAAGATGCTTTACCATCACTCCGCGAATACAGTAAAGGCCATTGTCCTGTCCTCATCCACTCATCGCAACGTTTTCCGTCGACATCACACGATGAACCTAAGAAAATGACAAACGTGTGAATTTAATACTTTATCTAAACAGGTAACGCGTGCACTGAATGTATTATTAAAATAAAGGAACTTAAAAGAAAACTAGGAAAATTGGCTAAAACTATGAGCGGTTTTCAACTTTTAGAGACGGGGACAAGTACCAGATGATCTGGTGGAACATATTTTGTAACCTAGGGAAAGACTTGAATCGAAATTAAGTATTTGAATGACGACAAGATATCTACGACTATTGGCAGTTCAACCACTAATTTTTGTAAATACTAATTTAGTAAATACTTGCCTAATTTTATACATATAATTTACGTTTCTTTTCTGTATTTTCTAATTCGCATGGAACCTAACCAACTCCTGTTCCCCCTCCAACGGAAAGTATTTGCTGTTGTTAAGGGTTCGTCGGTTCTTAATGTCTACCGTACATGTGCATTAATAGGTATAATTAAAAAAACGTTGAGATTTCGCAAGACATTTTCTGGGTCCCTTCTAACTACTAATCTGCCCTGAGTGAATGTTGCTCTCGTCCATCTCGTGGATGTGTTATTGTTAAGGGCGGTTCCTAGAACGTTAGTTCAAATCCACCTCGTATTACTGTTATTTACAGACCCTGTAAAATTGGGCTAGACAAGTGTGGTGTAAGGTTTGTGCAGTTAGTGCGTGTTGTGTTCTTTGTACTGGTCGCTCATCCACCAGAGAGAGAGAGAGAGAGAGAGAGAGAGAGAAAAGTCCGAATAGGAGTAGATAACATGTTATGTGTTACATAGGATCAAGGCGCCAATGATTGTATGTATTGTTTTTTACTGATGAATCAACGTTTCTTTTGCGAATGATTAAAGATGTACACTTAGCCAGGAAAAGCCAAAGAAACGGAAACTTCCACAATAATGTCATTGAAGAAGTATTTAAAGAGACGAACATTGCAGCTGAGTGGTCAGACGCGAGGATGCATAAATACATATGCTTTGAATGACCGGGGTTCAAGCCCGTGATTGCTAAATACGGTGTTGTTTCTCGTATTCTCTGTATATCGTGAACTCCTATGAACGTGTGGTAGTCCCGGAGTATAAACAGAAAAGTAATTTATTTATTAATTAAAAAAAAAATACGTGACACCTGCGTGAGGAAGCCAGTGTGCTGGTTTGGTTAAGTATCTTTGTCGGGGGATGTATGGTGGATATGTTGATCTGTACATGTTTTCATGTAGACACAGTGACTGTGCAGAGGTAGTATTTAGATCATATTTTGCATCAATTATGACAGCGCCTACACTGGTGCAATAGATTTTTCAAAAATGATAATGCTCAATTACATCGTCCCAGATCAGTTGACCGCTTTGTGGAGAACACCATTATCCGCATGGCTTGGCCATCGCAACCTTCTAACCACAGTCCTACAGAGAATGCTTGGGAGGCGTTTTGGAAACCGATTACCTTCCAACCCCTTCGACAACTTCTCCAGTAGTTTAGATGCCGTCTGTGAAGCCTTCACATACAGAACATCTGTTTTCTCCTTTTGCGATTTCTGTGTTTCAGCCTAAGGGTTGAAACAACCTAAAGGTACTCTAGTACTCTACAATTTTTATAACATTAAGAAACTTTTTAAAACCGAAGTATTTTTTTGTATGCGATATTTAATCTTCAAATATTAATTCAGCCACGTTGTGATGAGAGCTGATAAAAGTTCCTCTCATCATTGTCGGGATTCGAATATAAAGAATGTAATAAATGAAGTAGTAACTAATTGAAAAACGTAAATAGCTAATGTATGAACAACGCTGTTCTGGTAAATGCACGTAACTGAAAGCCCTACTAAACAATTGCTTTAAAGGGGAAACCAACTTGGTTTAATAGACAGATTTAATAATAATAATAATTGACGCCGTGATTGCATGTCATCATTCATGATTTGTGCATTTCTTTTGATTGCAATTGCTTCTGATTAATCAAATTAATTGTCACTTTTCGTTTACCAACGTGAGCTAGTTAAAGATCATCTTTTTGCAAAGTTGTTGTCACATATTTCCATGGGTATGTTCAAAAGTTGCTAAAGTTTCAGGCACAAGGGTAATTCCTGCAGTGATTTCTGTTATTTATAAAAGATTTTTAACTACGATTTTTTAAAAATTTACTTTTTGTATACACATATATATATAGCGCGCACGCATGTAGTTTATTCCAAATAAGAATCGGATGTTTCTCGATCACCATCTTAACAGGTCTAATTCCCCTCCCCAACACACATCTCTTTTTAATTATAGACTTCCATGTGTCAAGAAGAGTTTTTATAGCTTCATTGTTATGGTAGTCACACAACTGTGCTCAGTTGACATAGTGGCACAGTATTTAGGGTCAGGCGCCACCGGTGGTTTCCCACATCTGCGCCGTATGTACACTGTGATGGAATGCAGAACAACTGCAAATACCAGAAAAGAGTGTAATGTCTGGTTTATTCAGTATTGTGTTATGTTCTGTTGTTGTGTCTCTGGCTGCTTGGCCGCTGGGCTCTTAGTGGAAACCGACGTTGCCCGCCACCACCACTGGGAGGTGAGCCAGGCTGCCCATAAAACTCTGGCTAGTCTCTGCCAGGGTCGCCTGAGCTTCCTGACAGAGGCTAATTTAAAAAAAAAAGTACCACGAGAACTATCATAAGCTTCTGTGAAGTTAGCCATTTATTAGGCACTTTAGCATATAAGCGTGAAGCGCCTACTGTAGTCACCATGTTCTTCCGCATGTAATAACTCGGCTTCCAATAGATAGATTTTGTGAAATTTTATATTTAACCACGTTAAAAAACTTGTCAGCCATCCCAAATTTTATTAAACTGGACGCAGAAATTATTATTTATTTGTCTGTTAGCAAGCATGTAAAAATTCGACTTCATTCCACTGGATGAATTTTCATGAAATATAATGTTTCGTTCAGATAGAGAGAAATGTCAAGTCATTCCACTTTTCACTAAAATTGAACCAACCAAAACATGGAATTTAGTATTTATTTGCCTGTTCGTCTGCATGCAATAACTCGACTCTCATTTAATGAATTTTCATGAAATTTTATATTTGGAAAGAGTTGCAGAGCCTTTCAAAATTTCATTAAATTCGAACTAATATAAATCAGGCGATTATTTATTTATTTCATACGTATCTCATAGGCTATTCGCATATCCAATCATGAGTTATAGTATTATTATTTGCTAACGCGCCCATTTCGGCGGCTACATTTTTGTTACATTTCATATCATCAACTACTTGTTTAATTTATTTTTTTGGTTTGTGTTTTGAAATATTTGTTTTTAATTGAGTGAATTTAATGTGAATTTGAAGAAAACGTCCGCCAACTCTGAACATATCTGAAAAAGAATAGCCAGCTTCTCACATTATTTACTCATCTCTGATGCCAACATCTGCCTGTTTGCTTTCAGTTAAGATGATTTCAATCCTGTTAAGTGACATATTATTAAAGTGCCAACTCCTCCAAGTGGAGAAAGAATGGATCATAACATTTTGTCACAACAAAAAAAAATTGTTTAATCGTTCACGGCGTAATTCATTATTTATTTATTTGTGGTGAAAGTGATGACATCCACTGTCGAAATCACATTAGGAAAGTTCGTTTAAGAATGCATGGTGTCTTTTTATTATTGTTATTATTATTTTAAAATTCATATGTAATTTTTTTAAAATGATTATTCTCATCATTTCCTGGTAGATTTTTTATTAATAGCATTTTTATAATGATTGTTAAGGTATAAGTACATAAACGTTTTCAATATTATTATATTAAATTTTATGGGTGATTTATATTTTCATAACAGATTTACTTTCAGCTTTATTAATGTTTATTTAATATTTTTAGATGTTTTGTACTAGTATTTCGTCTGGAATAATTATTTTATAGAATTAATAAACTTTTATCCTATAGATGCAAATGATCTTCCTGTTTTATGATATTTAAGCTTCCGTAACCCTAGTTATTTTGACGTTTAGCGCAACTTAATCTAACCTAAATTTTCCTGTTGGCTATTGTAGTTCGAGTAAATACGACGAGCACGTTCGATTAGTATGCTCTAACTTAGGAAAAAAAAAAAATAAGCCCAAATCGACTTATTTTTCTCTATTATTCTGCTCTAATTTTGAATTCTAATGCTTTCCATTTTGTTTCTGTTTTATCAATTTGTTGTTTACAGAAATATAGGATAGAATTGAAAATAAACGAATCTGGTATAAAAGTTAACCGGAGAATGCCACAGTCGCAAGTTATAATTAATTTTCTGTTAATAGTCCGGCATGATCTCTACATCAGAGCAATTTAGAGCTATCATTACGACAACGAATACAATCGTTGACGAATTTAGCAGTCATAAGATCTTGAACCGCGATGTACTCAAATGACTTTGTTTCTATACTGTCGCTTGACTTCTTGGCTGTTTTATACTCCCAAGAATAACTAATGCTCTCTACTATAAGAAATTTCATGTCTTCAACTTATGAATATTATCTCTCTCTCTCTCTCTCTGTCTTTGAATATTCTACTTTCGTGCCAGATAAGGTTCCTCACATTTTTATTAATATTGCCTTTTCATCCTGGATATCTTACTCCATCTTTATAGTTTCCAATTGAAGCTATCATATATTACTTACTTCAAAGTGTTCTAATTACCTGGACTTTTTTTCTGTATCAATGTGGTCCAGCTGGTTGGATGACCAGTTGGTTTAACAAAATGCGAACAAAAAGACAAATTTTGAGTGCTGTAACATATTATGCGCAGAGTACGACTTCGTCATTCTGATTGAAACCTAGCTCAGAGATGAAATGAAAATTGCTACCTTCATCTCAAATCTTGGAAATCACACGCTGGCTACTAATAGAATTGGGAGACGAGGTGGCGGCGTATCAATCTATCAAAGGAGTTCACTGCCCCTAATTAAGGCATCCACTTATCCAGAAAGTGACATAGAAGCAGTTCTTGGTATCTACCGAATTGCTGGTTTGTCGATCTTTGTGTGTGCCGTTTTTGCCCTCCACCGGTTTCTGAGGATTCTGTCCTTAATGTGACAGAATGGCTGTCATCCACAATCAATCATCAGCAAAAGCTCATCATCCTCGGAGACTTTAACCTTCCACTGCCAGCCACAAAGAAGCTTCTAGATACACTGTCATTGAACATGTCCAAAATGGGCATTGGTCTTATACATGTTCCTCCCTCACATGGCGATGCCACCCTACAGCGAATCTACTCAAACTGTTCAGTGAAGGAAACCCTGACCATAACTGACGACTTCCTCCCTCCCGATCACGATCCGATCGCTGCTATGATATCACCGCAGGCACCTAAGGATGAACGTACGCAAGTACAAACTACAAACACTGTCAGGAGAGTATACAATCCAAAATACATCAACATTGGAAAAAGTTACTACCCTTTTCCACCTTTATCCATGGAACATACTGGCTGAGCTTAGCATCAATGAGACTGTCTACTGGTTTTCGAGATGGTTGGAATTCATTGCAAAGTCTGGAATGTCCAAAACTTGCATTATTAGTCCTCCTTTATGGAAAAACAGGCAACCCATGCCTCCTACAAGAAGTCGCCCTCACACGGCTCATATGCCAAGTTTTCCAAATCAAGGATGGATTTCCAGAAGAGTAAACAATCAGCTATTGATAATTTCATGAACGGCAGGCTATTCAGGGGAAAACGTGTGTGGTCCACAAGTCTTACTTGCCCCCCTCTGTCTTTAAATGTTCAGAAATGGTGTGAGCATGTGCTGCGTTTTAAGCGAGATCACCGTGTGTCCGAAGCATATCCTTGGAACGAAGCTCTTAACGTTTCTTCACCTTCTAGTAATACAGAAATTTCCGAAGAACAGCTAATAAAAATAATAAATTCACTACCTGACAAGTCCACCACATAAATCTACGCAATATCTCCACTTTTAGTCTAAAAATTGCTTTTTATTTCATCAGCAATGAGCTCACTCAACTCTACAACAGTGTACTTAAATATGCACAGGCGCCTTCAAGCTGGTTGTCGTACAGAATTGTGGCAGTTCCGAAGAAGCCGCATGCGAAAACACTGGCTGACTTCAGGCCAATATCAATTGCCTCTCCCTTCCTGAAATACCTCGAGAAGTGCATCTATAATGATGTAGCACTCTCAATCTTTGCGCGTAGGCCCGAACATACCCTTTATGCCATGCCTAATAGATCTACTGTAACCTGCCTACATTCTTTATCACAGAAATACTTCACGCCTGGAATAACAACGAAGATATTCACACCATTTATCTGGACATGAAACCTGCTTTTGACTCAGTCCAAATCACGCCCCTTCTTGCCTTACTTGAAATATTCTATGGAATATCCGGAAATATGCTCGAGATCCTTAATAATCTGCTATCTAGGAGAATGCTTCACTTCACAGGCAATGACATTACAGTCTGTAAAAGCGTTGAGGTAGTGATCCCACAAGGTGGTTCTCTCTCAGCCTTGCTATTTGCAGCAATATTCGTTCCACTAATGGATCAGATTCCAGCGTTCCTATCTTATGCTGATGATATTGTATGCTACTTGCCATGCAAACGCCGTGTTGCTGACCCACAAGAAAGACAAACCTCCTCTGAATGTGTAAACAGCTGCCTAAATACATTCTGTAAGTGTGCCAAATTTTTTGGCCAGTCAGTAAATTCTCCCTCACATGAATATTATCTCTGGTTTATGATGAGATAGTCAAATTATCTCATAATAAAGATGAGATAGTTTGACTATCTCTTATTATTATTATTATTATTATTATTATTATTATTATTATTATTATTATTATTATATACTATTATTCAAAAAGGTGTAAACAAGAAAACACCAAAACAGAATGTAACTGGTATCTTTTAATATGTTATTTGTGCCTTAATTATATCAATGATTGTTGAGAGCAGAAATCTAGATTTTTTTTTTTAATTCCTCGCAACATATAAAAAAATGAGCTGCTGGTTCCCGATGTCTCTCTATCCCACCCGAGCACTCTCACTAGCATGAGGGGTAAAACGTTAGGGAAAACTGAATAGATTATAGGAAAAATCAATACCAGAATTGTTGAATATATAAAATGTATACTAAGTATTCTGCATTCTACGCAATTAAAAGAACAATAAAAACAGAACAAAAATGGAACTGTTTTTTTCTCCTTAATATTAGCATTAGCATTAGCATTAGTAGAGGCATATGATGCAAGAAAGCAAGCTTATTCAGCATCAGCCAAAAGAAAAAAAAAAAAAAACCCACTCCCATTTCACCCCTCCGTTTGTTCGAAATACCTGTCCAGTTGAGCTTTAAATTTGTTTAGGCTATCAACTTCAACAACAAGTGATGGAAGTCGGTTCCACCAACCAACCACCCGTTGGCCAAAGGCAAATTTCCGCACATCTATCCGACATCCGTCCTTCCTCAATTTGAATTTATGCCCTCTGAGGTGATTATTCTGAGCAAGATGAAGAATCCCATTGGCATTGAGCATGTTCAAACCATTCAAAGCCTTATACACCTCTATCAGATCACCTCGCCGGTGCCTAGTCTCCAGACTCTGTAATTTGCAAAACTTAAGCCTTTCTTCGTAAGAGCAACCCTTTGTTCCATTCACTAATCTTGTTGCCCTTCTCTGTACCCGTTCCAGCAGCTCTACATCCTTCTTGAAATGAGGCCTCCAGACCTGTATACAGTACTCAAGATGTGGCCTAACCATTGCCTTATACAAGGGAATAATCACCTCCTTATCCCTGCTAGAAAAATTCCTGTATATCATTGACAAGACACCATGAGCTACTCTTGCAGCTCTTCTGCACTGCTCAGAGAACTTCATATCTGCCTGCACAATTACCCCCAGGTCCTTTTCATTCTCCACCACTGTCAGTGTAGTACCGCAGAGTTGATACGTTGCTCTGGGGTTACTGTTTCCCATATGTAGTACTTTACATTTGTCAATGTTAAACTTCATTTGCCACCTCTCAGCCCATCTGTTCAACCTTTCCAGATCCTGTTGCAGCAGCATAGCGTCAGTAGTGTCCTTAACAACCCTGCCAACCTTTGTATCATCTGCAAACTTGGACATTAAACTTGATATCCCATCATCAATATCATTCATAAACACCGAAAACAACAACGGACCCAACACTGAACCCTGAGGAACTCCACTAATAACATTAGTCCACGTTGAGCAGTGTCCATTGATTACCACTCTCTGTCTTCTGCCACTCAACCATCCCCTTATCCATAGCAGCAATTTGCCTCCAATGCCACACTGCTCCAATTTGTGCAGCAGTCTTCCATGTGCAACAGTATCAAAAGCCTTTCTAAGATCCAAATATATAATATCAAAGTTATTCCCTGCATCCAGTTCTTTTGTGACTACATCATAGTATCCAATCAAATTGGTCAGGCAAGACCTGCCCTTAACAAAACCATGCTGCGTCTGAGCTATAACTGAATTCTTGTCTGGATGATCCTGCAGTGCATCTTTAACCAGTGCCTCCATTAATTTACCTGGAACAGAAGTTAAACTAACAGGTCTATAATTACTTGTGTCAGCCTTTGATCCTCCTTTGTGAATTGGGGTTACATTTGCACATCTCCAGTCCATGGGTACCTCCCCTGAGTCCAAAGAAGCTCTCATAATTATGGCTAGGGGTTTGCTTACTTCCTTTGCTGCCTCCTTTAATATAACTGGATAGATCCCATCCACCCCAGGTGCCTTTTTTATGTTTATCCTCAACAATCTCTCCTCCACTTTCCTCTCAGTTATTACAAAATCATCCAGCTCACTGCCAATGTTTACTTTACCTACATCATTCTCCTTCCTGAATAACTCCTCATGCGTGAATGTTGATGCAAAATACTCGTTTAGATTGTTAGCCACCTGAGCAGGATCCTCAACTGTTGAACCATCAATATCCAGTGGACCAATCTGATTCATCCCTTTCCTTCTCGAGTTTAAATATGTAAAGAACTCTTTTCTGTTTTTCTTTGCATCCTTTGCCAAGGATATTTCGTAGTCTGTCTTTGCCTGCCTAATCTCCTTTGTGACTTGGTTACAGACCAACTTATATCTATCATAGGCTTCCATGTCACCCATTAATTTGTATGTATCCCATGCATTTTTCTTCTCTGCCACATGTCTCATTAGTTCATCTGACAACCATTTAGGCCTAAACCTTGAACAATATTTCTTAGTTGGTATGTAAAGCCTGGTAGCCTCCAAGATTAGTTCCTTGAATGCTTCCCATTTTGAGTTTGCTGTTGGTAACATCATCAGTTGGTCCCACTGTATAGAATTTAAATACTGTCTCAGACCATCATAGTCACCTTTACGAAAACAAAACCCTTCCCTTTACCTCTGATGGTACTTACCTCCTTGAGTAAATCCCACTTCAACACACTGTGATCACTGCCACCTAGTGGTTCATTTATCTGCAGAATCTTAATGCATGAAGAATCACTACTGATAATCAGATCAAGAGTATTGCTCCCTCTTGTTGCCTCACGAACATGCTGATGTAGAAAACAATCATCCAATAAATCCACAAAAGCCTTGCTAGTGTGCGAGTGACCAACCCACAAATTCCAGTCAATATCTGGGAAATTAAAATCCCCCATTATAAGATTCTCTGATTTACTGGCCCACTCTATTTCCCTGTACAATATCTTATTATACTCATCAGAGTCATTAGGCCTATAGCACACTCCTACTCTCAATTTTGATTTCCCTATGCTTATGTCACACCAAACTGACTCGACACTGCCCTGTCCATTGATGTCGACGGGCTTCACCTCCTTGGACTTTATGTGTTTCTTAATTAATAGCATAACCCCTCCTCCCCTCCTGTCCTGTCTATCCTTTCTATACACATTGTATTCCCCAAATTCCAGTTCCGCATTACTTATATCTGTGTGACACCACGTCTCTGATATCCCAACAATATGTAAAATTTTCAAAGTTTTCAAAATTTTGAAAACAAATTTTCAAAACAAAAATATGTAAAACTTTCTTACCTGTATCCTCACCAGCAGATTGTGTTATGATGGACCCCAGAAATACGAAGAGAAATACAATATTTTGCACCATTTGTGGATAAATAAATATTAATCGCTAGAGAAAAACGGTTTACTATGTGCATATACAGCTGGTCATCGAACACTGAAAGCAATGGAAAAGGGAGTTCGTGGTTTTGGATTTCGAATTTATTATCAAAAGCAATATCACTCCCTCCGTCATAGTTGTTGCAATATGAGAGATAGTTCGTCTTATTTTTCGATAGGACTGAACCAGAATGTGTATGGGTTTTGTATGTTCGATAACCTAAATATGTTTTTTAGTAAATTTTGTCCTTGAATCAAGATGGTGTGGGAATCTTAACAACTGCCACAGTGGTTTCCAAAAGATAACTTACACACACACACACACACACATGTTTACTCATAAACGAATATCTTTCTCTCACACTCACTGGTTGCGAAGCGGTTAGTGTCTCTGTTTTCTTACGCCTTGTGGGGAAAAATAAATAAATAAAATAAAAACCTGAGTTCGATTTTCATTGGTGACCGAAGTTGAGAAATATTTTCTTCGGATACTCATGTAAAGAAAATGAAACTGTCGAAGACGGTTGCATGTTTCTGTCTGCCACAAATTAGGGATAATAAATATAATAAATATAATCTTTATTATGGAGAAAACCATATATATCCTGTCACGGCATCAGAATGCCACGAGTTATCAATTTCAGTGAGACACATAGAGTAACATATTAAAATTAATATAAGAATACACAGTGGGACAATAAGTAACAAAAAAAAAATAATAATAAATAAGGGTAATATAGACACGCGTTTATCTGATGATATTGGACAAAGTAATGCATGAACACATCTCAAGACTTCTTGTTTGTTGCCGCAACAGCTAATGATGGCAAGATGTTCCGATGGTGGCAACTTTTCGTATAAGTGGAAAGATAAAGCTAGGGAAAGAAGCCTGAATAACTTCAAGGGGTGTGTCAGGATAGTAAATTATAGAAGAATACTTAGTCTTGACTGTGTGTAATGTCAGGAGTGTTGTCAATAAAATGGGTGAATTCCAACTCCTGGTTAGCACAACTAATACTGACAATGGGGATAACAGAAACGTAGATCAACAGAAAACTGGGAAGGACAAGTTCCACTATGGTATATGTACTTAGGAAGGATAGGGAACAACAGAAAAGGTAAATGGGGTCATACTTCTCATCAAAAGCAGCCTCACTTTGAAGACAGCTTTTACTGAGTCAAAAGTTGCGTCTGCCAGTAGAATCTGAGTGCTGTGAGTTAGATGGAAGCAAAGGTATAATGAGAGCGGGAGTAATCTACAGACCAGAAGACTGTGAAGATTATGAAGAGAGTCTCTTCATTCAGACGGAATGAAAAGATAGTGGGTAGAATTGCCGTCCTCCCCATAGCGGGTGGAAAAGACCTAGGTTCGAGTCCCGTCGATAACGAGAGGAATTTTTATGTGTTTTTTCACCACGTGGCTAAGTTAGTCGGGCTAGGGTAGAACGGTTTTTTAACTCAGAAACTCGGGTTTTCGTCCAGTGAAAAGAAAATCGTTCTCAGAACACACGCAATTTACAGACAATATATGTGCAGCAATATGGCCTTAGTTGCTAATGCTCCTGAAACCCAAAAACAAACAACCAACCAAACCGCCCTTAATTGATGGGATAAGTGGGAAGAAAACTCACCATGGGTAACAAACTTTTTAAATAAACTAAATGATTGTTATTCGTACCAATATGTTAGAAAAAATACTAGGGGTGAGAATATTCTTGACTCCATTATTACTCACAAATCAGATGACATCACAGGGCTTAATGTACAGGAACCGTTGGCAGGTACTGATCACGCAATCGTCAGTTGGAAGATGAAGAAAGATGTTTCAGTAGTTAAAAGTAAAGCACGGTTTTTAATTTCAGAAAAGGAGACTGTGACAGTTCAAGCGCTACCTGGCATCTATTATTTGGGCGGATTTCTGAGGGAGGGCGAATGTATTAGAATTATGGATTACCTTTAATGCAATAATCATAGAAACCATGAACACTTGTATTCAAAGCTGCCCGGTCTAATAGAGCAGTAAAAGACAGCTCTGGAAAGATACAGAAAAATGAAAAGTAATAGTGTACAACAGCTACAAGTTGATCTGCAATAGCACCACAGATAAGTCAGGGAGACCAAGGTTCAGTATGAGAAAGCATTGGCTAAGAGAGCAACGAATGGGTACAAGGAGTATTTTCATAAATATAAATACAAAATAGAAGAAGAAAACAAATTGGATCTGATCATTGTATACTGGGTGTGAGAAAGTTTTAGATAAACCAGCTGATGTTATTGTTGAATTGAATAGTACTTCGCATCCGTTTTTACGGACGAAAGACCCTTCATGCTGAGGAGAGGCTCTAAAGGTAAGTAAGGCTCCTGGAGTTGATGGCATATACCCAGTAATTGTGACGGAGGCGGCCAAGGAGTGTATTGGACCATTGAACTTTATTACGAAGGCATCATTGGACTCGGGAAGGATTCCTTTGGATTGGAGAGGTGCCACCGTATCGCCTAAAAGGTGGTTTTTAGAGTGAAGTCGGTAACTACTGACAGATTAGTTCGACTTCTTCAGTGGTAGGGAAATGTAGGAGACAATAATTAAAAGTGCAATCCAGGAATATTTAGATAGAAATGACACTCTGAAGGAGGCCAAACGTGGATTTGTTAACGGAATATCATGTTTAACTAAACTGGTAAGTTAAATTTGACACAGTTACTCATGAACTAGATGGAGGAAAACAATTTCGACATAGTGTATTTGGATTTGGCAAGGTATTTAACTGAATCCATCATGAGAGGTATAAGTTCCTTAGTCCCTCCTGTATAAGATGGAGCATGTTGGGATTACTGGATAGGTTCTAAGATGGATTGCAGAGTAGCTGCAGTGCAGAAGGTAGAGGGTTATAATTAATGTACAGGAACCGTTGGTTTTACGTCAGAAGTGGGGTCGCAACAATCGATGCTTGGACACTGTTGTTTCTGATTTTCATGAACAACATCGAAGAAGGGATAAAGGGTGTGCTGTCAAAATTTGCAGATAATGTAAAGATTGGGAGAGTCGATAACGATCAGTGCCAAGCGGCGCTCCTTCAGAATGACTTGAACAGGCCTTCAAGAATGATCAGAAAAATGGCAGCTATATTTTAATGCAGCAAAATGCAAAGTCTTACACTTTGGAGAATAGCAACACCAAAATGACTTGTACAATTGGTGGGGTCCAACTAACAATAGTAGAGGAAGAAAGAGAACTGTAAGTTACGATATGGGCAGATATAAAGTTTTTTGAGAAGTTTATACAGGCCGCCAGGATAGCCCATGGCGTGGTATCGATTATTAATCGAACAATATGCTGTAGAGACAGAGAAGTCATAACTCCACATATAAGGCAATTGTAAGACAGCGTCTAAAATACTGTGTCCACTCATAATCACCTCATCTGAAAAAAAGACGACACATTTCTTGAAAGGGTGCAAAAATGGTCAATTTGCATGGTGAGATCGGCAAAATGAGGGCCGTACAAGGAAAGACTTCGATTATGTGGACTACAGAGCTTCGCAATCAGTAACCTTATAGGGAACCTGATTGAGGTTTATAAGGCTCCTATAGAGGATAAAAAAATGAATGAAGGCAGAATTTTCACTGTCATAATGAAGTCCAGAACTCAGGGCTATAAACTAAAAATCAGGAAAGAGGTGTAGCCTAGATTGTAAGAAGCAAAAACTCTGCTGCACGTAGAGTTTTTGAGACAAAAGGTAAAGGTGGTGTACTTTAAATTGAGAAGAATAATAAGAACTAAATGGGGAATGAAAGACAAGCCTTTTAAGATTAAAAAGCTGCCTTAAGTGTTTGTGGCCCAAGAAAATGTTCCAGAGTTTTATTTAATAAGCAAACTACAATTTGTTATCCACTGGACTTATAACATATACGTGTTTTTTCTTAGATAAAGAAATAACGAAATCTAAGTATGTTTATTGGCAGTTTACGCTTCACTTGGAAAGGTTTGTGATAATAAACCAGAGGAATTTCTTATCATCCATTATTTTGATTATTATGACTGACCTGCTTCTTGACTGAGTGGCGCCATCTTTGATTTTCCACCTTACTTTAATTTTTTCCCATACATGGATAAATCATGAATCATAAATGGGAAATAAGATAATTATTGAGTAATCTTAAGGAAAAGTACTACTACGTAAATTTTAATATTGAATCAGAACCTTCTTTTTTTATTGAGTATAATACTGATATTAGATTCACACGAGAATTACCTCATCTACCCGCGTGTATTATGTCTGTAAATTGTCTGTGTCCTCTGGTCGGTTTGCCTGTTTTTCTGGAAGAAAGGTTTCGGTAGGAAACGCCTTGTTATCCACTTTTTTGAGTAAAAGGACAAATTTTGTTCTTCAAATTTTATTAAATTACAGCTGTATATTTTCTTACGCATTTATAAAAAAAATTACTGCTCAGAAATCTCTAAACAACAGAAAAGGTATTCTGAACAAATCTACTGCGGTAGTAAATATTTTGACTTCATCTGCATGGAGAAGCTAGTGAAGATTTGTGTCAACTACCAACTTATTTGTAATCGATTCAAATTATCCGCCAATGCGACAATAAAGGCTGTTACTATGTTTGCATAAATTATTCCAGTAATTCATTCAAGTTTTTTATTTATATATATATATATTTTGTCAGGCACTAACAACACACGACAAAGATCAAGAACTTTGATAAGGTTCTTGATTTTGGTCGTGTGTTGTTAGTGCACGTCGTTGAATTTTTATCGTTTCTCTTTCTGCCATGTTCTCTCCGTTTTAACTGGGATTCGAATTCTCTGTTTGGGTGAAGTGAACTTGGACTGTTGACCTCAGGAGTCCAAGCTTGCTTTCTAACTGAAGTGTATTTGAATAAGACATTCATCTTAAGAAGGAAAGCAAACAGAAAGGTTTCTATTGCGCATGTGCATGAGATAATATTTTTCTCCTTTGGAACATTTTGAAGGATGTAGTTTTCTTCTATATGGAATCAGAAAAATCTGCCCACTTTGCAACCATGCGTGCGTCGTATTTCATCCAGCGTGTATATTGGAATATATCTGTGGAATTTGTGACTTATTCCCATTATCATCGGTATAACAACAGTAAGAATAATGTTGCTGTTGTTGTCAAGACTGTTATAGTGATGGTGGGGAAAATAAGACTTCGTATTGCGCGTAATTGGGCAGTGAACTGATATGCTGTGCATTATGTCTTCTGTGTTCTTCGATCAGTTTGGTTACATAGAAATGGATTTTTCGTTGTTTTGGCAAAAGTGCAGAATCAGAAGAATTCACACAACGTAAGTAAATACAATGTTAAAGTGATTTAGAACACCTTTCGTCGTGTCCATCTGAAAAATCTACATACACGCATTCCAACTGAACTTCTGTGTACTTTTTATAATAACAGGCTAGATCAAGAAAAACATATTTTAATTGTTTTCTCAAATAATTTAATTTTTCTAAATGTGTGATTATTTAGGGAAATATGTTTAGTGCTCATATCAAAATTCGTCAGTGGGAGGACAGGTATTTCATTAGTACCACAAAGCCCCTGAGAATCCACTAACGATTTAACTCGTGAATATGAGAGAGAGCAGCAAAGTGTTTGAAGTAAAGTTTGATAGAGTCGAAACATATTGCCCTCAATTATTTAAGTTTGCTTCCTTCTGTGATATTTGTTAGTTAAATCGCAACTGAGTTACCGTATTATGCAACCATTGATAGTCTTGCCTCTCATCGATATGCTAACTAAAGTCAACACAAGGGACGCTTTTTATTTGCTGCTGAGTTCTTTAGGAATATCGAAACGAATTACAAAAAATACAAAATTTTGTTAGAAAATAATTTGCTTATTGAAACGATGCTTCCTAGAAATGCATATGGTATGCGGAGGTCATATGGAAATTTGGTCATTTTGTTAACTTCTCGGTAACTAATATTCAGATAAGTAACTCAAAAATTTGAATCTTCTGAAGATTATGGGTTCTTATGGGTGTGTATTTCATTTTTATTATTTATATTTTATTATAATTTCATTTTTTTAAATTTCAGATAATTTTCGTATTAATTTTACCCCCGTAGTTCTCCATTTTGTATAATAAACCTATTTCTTTACTTTCGTTAATCACACATTGTAGTACCACTTTAATTTCTGATTAACGAAAATTAAAACTGACTTTAAATTAAAATGAAAATTATGACTATATTATTTGTTTGTATGTTTGAATGGAGATGTTAAACCCTTGCGGTGCATACGTTGTATGGTAATGTTGTGGCATATTTACATTTTACCATGTAATATAGAAATATTACATAGTAATATTGAAATATTACTATGTAATATTTCAATCATGAAGAAGTCCAGAACTCAGGGCTATAAATTACTGAATACCGAGCGCTGAGTTAGGCAGCAATAACACTTGTGCTTAAGTTCAACTTAGATAAATACCGTTATCAGCAGCTCTGCCTGAGAAGTTAATTCTTGTTTTAATCTTAAAGTTCGTTTTGTTCTGTGTTTCTTCGCGGTAGCACGGTGATTATAATCACTGTCCTCCTCATATTGCAAGGTGGCAAATGGATCAGAGAATGTAGTGTGATGTGTTAATTAACTTGCCTCCTAAGTATATGTCATAAAAACAAAAAAAACAAAAAAAAAGTGTGTATTTGTGTAAGTGTGACAGGTGTGTATATGTAATCTATCCCTTCTTTATCTTTACCTTTTCTCTAATACTCAAACTATCACGCCAACGCTCCTTTTCCAATAAAAAATCTTCCAGAGTTTATTATTATTTTTTATAGGGTTCGCCCTGGCAAGCTCAGTTAACGCCCAGGGTTCGCCCTTAGCCAGAGACTCTACCTATATTCGAGGCACGGCGGCCTACATCCACGTGGTAATGGGCTGGCAACGGGAGTCTCATCAGGAGTCTCGCGGCTAAATGGCTGGAGGAATAACAGATTAACACAACCCAATACTACACTGAAACTCACGCTGTCTCTTGCCTTTACAGAGGATACTATGCGGAGTTAGGGGTATCTTTGGTGCCACTTGACTGTAAAACACTAAGCACCATACACTATACGTCCTCCACACACACTAGATGTAAAAGCCGGTTTCGAATCCCGTCAATGACGCAAGGAACGTTTATGAGCTTATTTTCACTCCGTGGTTGAGTTAGTCGGTTATAGGTATGGAAAGAAAGGTTCCCCCGCTGGAAATTCGGGAATTCCGAGGATAATTGGCATTAGGTACTTAATGACTACGGTAAAAATATTTACAGAAGTGATAAACTCCCCGAACATCTGGGATTTCTGTCAGTGGTACAACTCTACGCCATCCTTGAGGTCTGACCCCATACTAATCCTCAAATACAACTGTCTGAAACTCTGTAATCGTCTTCTAACTGCCCGGGCACTCCCTAAAATTCAGCCACTGCTCCATCTTGGAATTAACCTTCAAAAAATGACTACCGATTACAAATGCCGTCTCATTCTCCTAGAGTGGATCGCATCTATTCAACTGGAATAAATTCTTCCAAATCTTGTGGCTTAAACTGTGCCAGATTACTAAACATCGACACCAGTCATCCACCTCTACAATTCATGGTTTGATTTCGATTCAACGATTCAACTTCCCTGCAATTGTTTTTAATTGTTCTTGAGTTATACTACGTTGTTCATTTTATTCTCTTTTATGTTTCCCTACTTATTATAATTTCATTTTATGCGCTTTTAATTTTGAGTAAATTATAATTTCCTATGTAACTTTTTCTTTTCCAATTATAATCACATGTATCATTTTCTACCTTGGTATAAAACTCCTGGTCATGGCGACGTGATGAGTATTATTGTTCCTAGTACTTGTACCGTACTTAGCAGCAATAAAGAAAATTAATTAACAAGTTTTCAAATCAGTGATCCGAGATTTGACCCGGGAGTCTCTCGAAGACAGAGGTCTGACTCAAAGCCAGAGGTCTATCTCTCAAGACTGTTCCCGTGACGGATTGATTCCAGGTTTGAGCAAGGACTGAGGTCTGCAAAATAACTTCTAACAAGAAAGTAGAGTAGATAAGGGCAATTGACGAGCATAAGACGACGAAGTACACGTTCATAAAGAGTCAAAAGCACCTTCGAAGCCAATGAATATTATGAATATAAACGCTGAAGTTAAATTTGTTTCTGCGAAAAAAGAGAATTGATTTTGTAAACCATCCAGCATTCAAGAAACTTGCCAAGTGTGAATAGAACGCTATAGGTCTATATGGTTGAGGATCATGAGTTTGAGTTTACAATAATTTTAAATCAGGTTGATTTCTATCGAACTGTAAAAATACCTGAGCATCTAAACACTTATTGAAAAGTTATAGTAAATAGTTAATTTGAAAAGATCGAAAACAGTTTAGGAAGGTACAATCTATAAGGTGCAGGCTAGGATATTTCCCTGTTTTTTTCATTGATGTACAGCAATCAGTTCTTCCAAGGTGAAGAATGAAAATTTGAAGAAATACTATATTTCCAAATTTCAGACTGAACAGAATTGACGCATTCTTGAGGAAATATCCTATCCAGGATCTTAACTGTGTGCTTCCAACTTAAAGTATTAACATAATTTATGATAATTGTGTTTAAAATATCTCTTTAAAATATCTCCAGGAAAAATCTGATTGTGATTGATTTTTTTATAAAATAAGTCCATAAAGATCCTCATTGGCCAATGAGTTAAAAGTTTTTTCTGTTATTTATGTTTTTGACAAATAGTTTCATGATGTTTTTGTATTCCTGGTGTAATATTAAAACTTCTGAGGAAGAATAGTTGTCCTTCCTTCGAGTACCGATGAACTCTACGCTTAGCCGTTAAGAGCTGTTCATTTGACCACTAAAAGGTACTCATCAAACAATCATTAGACGCAAATATTTCGACAAACGTTGCCACAGCATTTACGGAACGCATCACACTTTGTCTCTATGTTACCGTTGATTTAAATTCTGCAAAGGTGATAATTCAGGTGAAAGATTCGCCTGAATTATCATCTTTGCAGAGTCAAATAATCAGCAAGTACTGTATAACAGATTGTGGAAATTTGCAGAACTGCCAATATGGCAGAAGTACTGGAAAGTGTGCTAAACCACACAGCCTTCATAGTTAGCACAGTTGCTTTTACAACAGCTAGACGACACAGTAAGTAAGTACACTTGGGGAGAGAGAGAGAGAGAGAGAGAGAGAGAGAGAGAGAGAGAGAGAGAGAGAGAGAGAGAATTTCTGTCCCTTCAAGTCCTTTTTGAGATTTGGAAATAGAAAATAGTCTGATGGAGCCAAATCCAATGAGTGCGGAATAATACTCAGAATTGATAGTGCCACCTTGTTCTAGGAAATAATCACTCCTTCTGAATCCCAGAAGACTGATGCCATGACTTTCCCAGCCGACTTCTGCATTCGAAACGTTTTAGGAGAGGAAGCAGAGGGATGCTTCTGTAAGGGTGCACTCTTACAAATAAAATGGAAATATTTTTTATCTGAAATAAATGCATGAAGGGAAGAGAAAATTGGGAATTATAAAGGTTTGGATATTAAGTTTGAATATGGTAAATATTAAGGTTGGAATATTAAGTTAGAATATGGTAGATAATAAGGTTTCAAAAATTCTGGATTTAAAAATAGAGGGTTATAAATGTGCGAATTAAAATAGCAGTTAAATCGAGACCAGAAGTAACAAGTACTATAAATGCATATGCGTGCAAAGAGAGCGAACTAAGAATAAACGAAAACAGTGGCCCATACTAGGGAGGTGTTTTCATTTGCAAACAAGAGAGAAAGGGGCTATTTGAAGCGAAACAATGGGATTGTCAGATCAGGTAAGGTGTAAGGTGTAAGGTGTAAGGTATAAGGTATATTAGTGTCTAACGGCTCCTGGGATTTCTCCCATCTCCGCGGGTGTTCATTACATCGGGGCCAGAGATTTGAAGTGTGTGGGGGTCATGTGCTGTATATTGTGTTGTGCCCTTTGTTCCTCCGGTCTATTAGCCGCCGAGCCCCTAGTGGGACCCGACGTTACCACACCGTGCCACGTGGAGGCTGCCCGGGTGCACCACTGATGCTACAGTACTCTGGCGGGTCCTGCCACCTACTTTCCTGGGATTTCAGTGGCTAGGACCCGATTTGAGAATGAGATGATCCCTGTTTCTTGAGCAAATTGTAATTTTAAGAGAGCGTAGGGTTGTTCGCTGATAACTTGTTCTAGGGCCAAATAGGTCGGGCAATAATTTTGATGTATTTAGATTTAGACCTGTAGGGTGTATATATATATATATATATATATCCAAGTATAACAAAGCAAATATTAAATGTTATAATAAATATAAATATTATAATAAACATTATGTAGTCACATAACCAATTAATGCCATCTAGGACGATTAAACATTACATCGGTCTGTATGAATATGAGTTAAGTTAATAATGGTAAGAGTTTTTTAAAGGTAAAATATGACATACTAGCTTATCAGGTAGACTATAAACCATGGCGGGTACCCAACGTGACCTGGAAAAAATTAATCTATGCCATGACATAAGCCATAAATTATAAACATATATAAAAATAATAAACATATATAAAAATAAAAATACCATTAAAATGTTAGTTATGGCAATAAGATACATTGCAAGGGACTTTTTCGAGGGCTAACCCTTACAATGTATCAACCATAATTAACGAGCTATCCGTTTCTGTAGTCATCGTCCAGCGTAACTATGTCCTAAATTACGTAAAATAGTATTAAGTTAGAGCCAAATGTATAAATTTTGTAGTAGTTAGAGCCAAAAGTATAAAATTTGTAGTAAGTTAGAGCCAAATGGTAGTATTAAAATTTGTTAATTAATACCAAATTTAGCAGTAAACTGGCAAGATGACCGTTAGCCCGACGGATAGCCAAAATTTTAAATTAAATTAAAATTATAGAGAGAGCTATAATTATTGTTAGGCATATGTGCGTAGTTGATAGTAAATGCTGCCACAGTAGTCTAATCAAAAATAATTATTTTTGATTAGACTACTGTGGTTAATTATTATTATTTTTATTTTTATATATGTTTATAATTTATGGCTTATGTCATGGCATAGATTAATTTTTTCCAGGTCACGTTGGGTACCCGCCATGGTTTATGGTCTACCTGATAAGCTAGTATGTCATATTTTACCTTTAAAAAACTCTTACCATTATTAACTTAACTCATATATATATATATATATATATATACACACACACATATATATATATATATATATATATATATATATATATATATAAAAAAAAAAAAAAAAAAAAAAAACGTTGTGCAAGAGAAAAAGTAAGGGAGGAAGGCAGAAGACTGGAGGGTAGGAAACAGAAGAAAGGGGCCGACAGGAAAGATGGCCCCTGAAGACAGTGTGGTATGCCCAGTGCCTCACCAAAGAGAAGAGTGGGGTGGCGTGTGGACAAAAAACCACCTCCCCACACAAAAAAAAAAAAAAAAAAAAAAATAATTGTGTAAGAGAAAAATCATTGTGTAAGGACGGATGGTAGGAAACAGAAGAAAGAAGCCGGAAAAAAAAAAAAAAAAAAAAGAGAGAGAGAGCCGCAAGTGCAGGGTAGGTACAGTTAGCACGACCAATCAGTTGGAGTCGACAACTTGCTGGAAATCCAGCAGGATGAGTGCTACTGTGGTGAATGGGTCATGTTCAGGAACGTCTAGTCCAGGTGTCGTCATTGAAACTCCATTTGGTGAGTCTGTGTCGCATCAAGACTGAAGCCTGGTCCAGTAGTCCATGATAACGAATAGTGGGGTGGTCAAAACGATCCCAAGATATGATGGTCAAGTCCGCGGATCGATGGTAGGTCTCTTCTTGATGAGATGTGTCACGTCTGGTCCGGCGAAGTTGGTGCAGGAATCAATGATGAGGAGTTTGTCAAGGTATGTGTGGACCCTGTCTTTGATTGCACTGCTAGTATTTTCCCAACCAAGTGGGGAGAACAGTTGACTACTTGATATGTGAGGGATCAAGTTGGGTTCTGTACTCCGGATGGTTTGTTGGTCAGGTCTTGTGTAAGTTGGTCCAAGGCGTTACCATACATGGCTCAATGATGCGCAGCAACAATTGGCAGTCATGGTTGTTATGACCTATTGATTTGGATACTAAGGTGGTGGTAGCGCTTTCTGCCTGGTAAATAGGTCCATTGCAAATTGAGTCAGGGCTCGGTAAGTTTCTTCATTCTGTAGGGTGAGGTGTTCTTGATTTTGGTAGTTGAAGCATAGTTTCGTTATTAGGATCCTCCTGAAGTCCTCGTAGATTTCACAGCTGTGGGCAAGGTGCTCCCAACGTCTGATCCTCTCCACAGTGACAGCGTGGTGAGTCTGAAATTCTGAAGTCATGTAGTTTTTTCTGGAAGGAGCCATGTGCAGTGAGGAGGTAGGTAGCATAGAGTCCCGGTGAAAACCAGACAGGTGTGAGGGGGTAGGAGACCCTGACATCTGGGAGGAATCTTTTGGTGACAGCGCCTTTAGTGGAGGTCTGCCATCTTTCTTGCCAGGTGTCTGTTAGATGTTCATTAAGTCTCTTCTTTTCACCGTTTTTATTATTTGCTGGGTCAGTGGTGAAACCTGCCCAGGTAACTGCTCTTACTTTGGTTATTTGGTAGAGCAACCCATAACGAACAATCTCCAGGTCCAGTGAAGACCTGGAGCGCATGGGTACTGACAGTGTGACAGGCATGCGAGGATAGAAGGAGAATAGAGCGCTGGATAGTTCCTAGGCGCGATCTGTGTATTGGCCTTCTTGTACTTGAATCCAGAGGCATATGTGATAACCGGGATGAAAAGTGCCTTATAGAAGAGGGACAGCGTTCTCTTCTTTAAGCCCAAGTTCTTCCGGGCAACTCTTGAGACTTGAGCAGCATACTTCGTGATCTAAACCTGAGTTTGTCTAGATGAGGAATGAAGGAAATGTTTTTGTCTAAGATCAAATCTAGATATTTAAGCTCTGTTTTAAGTTTTACTGTAACACCATTGACCTTGATTTGGGGTGGCCTTCTCAAATCAAGGGTACCTTTTAGTAGGATCGAATTGGTTTTCTCTGGGGAGATCTTTAGGTTGTTATGCTCTGCCCAAGTTTGAAGGGTGGAGATGGTCTGGTTGGCAGTTGCTTCCAGTTGGGCTCTGTTATTGGCAGAAAAGATCATGACCAGGTCATCTGCATAGGTCTGGGTCTGTATATTGTTGAGTTTGGTTTTCAAGAAATCATCCAGCACCAGATTCCATAGGAGAGGCCCCAGGAGTGATCCCTGAGGGCATCCCCTGCAGACTGGTCTGGAGGCACTGCAGGGGGGGGGGAGCGGACACGACAACTCGCCTGTCATGGAGATAAGTCATGATGCATCTATATAAGTTTTCTGGGACTTGCGCCCTCCGGAGCCTGCCCAGGACGCTGGGCCACCAGAGGGAATTGAAGGCACCAGCAAAGTCGAAGGAGATTAGTAGAAAGTATTTGGAGTTGTGGTTGGTAGCAGCTTCAATGATTGTTTCCAGTGCATCTACCGTGGAGCGTCCTTTCCGGAAACCGTACTGATTAGGTGAGGAGAGACCAGCGTCATTGTATTGGGCTTCTGTTCTATGGGAGATCATCCGTTCGAGAAGGTTGCTGAAGACTGGCAGCAGTGCAATGGGCCGGTAAGATTGTGGCAGATCATGTGGTTTGTTTGCATTCTTCAATATAAGTCTAACGGTTGCAGTCCTCCACTGTGTGGGGATGAATCCTTGGTGGAGACAGTGGTTTAACAGGTTGAGTATGGTAGTGGGAATAAGTTCAAAGGCTTTCTGGACGATTTCTGGATCGAGAATGCCTCTGCCCGGAGCCTTCTTGTTTCTGATTCTAGATGCAGCCAAGTTGAGCTCGGTTGGGGTGAAGGGTTCTTCAATTGCAGTTGTGCGATATGTTTCATTTTCCGTGCAGAGCTGTAGCTGTTCCGTTGTGTGTGGGTCAGCAGGCTGCTGGAATGTAGCGTCTAGAATATTATTGATAGTGTCTTGCCACGATCTGGTGTAGAGTCCGTTCGGTAATTTTGTGGTTGATACGATCTCGCCTCTGGGGAGCTCGTTAGTGGTCACTTTGTACACAACCCCCAGGGATCAGCGTTCCCTTCAGTGCTTACCAGGGATTCCCATAAGCGCCTTTTTCGCTGTTTCGTTGTTGTGGTGTACTGGTTCCTGGTCACTCGATATTGCTGCAGTAAAGCCTCTGTTTCTTCTGGAGGCCATGTTCTTCTTGCACGTTGATAGCGTTTTCGTCGGTAAATGACTTCGTGTCTAAGAGCCTGGAGTTCTGGTGACCACCAGGGGACAGCACCAGGTGTGAATCTCTTCTTTTTGATAGCCTTGTTTGCAGCATTAGTGACGATCTGTGTAATTGAGCGTTGATGCTGGTCTGGGCTTAGGCCGCCAGGATTGAAGCGGCTGGCTGCACTGGTCAATTCATCCTTAAAAAGGTTCCAGTCAGCCTTATTTAGGGCATATCTTCTTTGTTGAGTTCGGTTGGTTGGTTGAGTGACTAGTGAACGGTGTAGCTGGAAGGTTAGTACCCTGTGGTCAGAGGTGGTCCAGTCCTCACGGACTGTCCAGGAAGCAAGGTGCTCAGCAATGGAGCTTGAGGCTAAGGTGACATCTATTGTAGCTTCCCACAGGGTACTGGAGAAAGTTGGCAGGCAGTTAGGTTTGTTTAGAATGACCAGGTTGCTGTTAGACAAGTAGCCCTTAAGACGTTGTCAGGAAGAATATCTTCCTGACAACATTGGGTGTCAGGAAGAATATCTTCCATCGGTCGACAGTATATCGAAACTAAGTAGAATTGCCCCAGTGGTGAAATTACATGGGCGCACACAGCCCACCTAGTACACAGATCAGTGATTTTGGTGACAGTCTATTCGGGATTGCGAACGACGATCGCTGCCCAGGGTGTGTCACAATCAACCTGGACCACTTTAAATCTCAAGGGGTAGCCTTTTACCTCCTTGTTATGAGTGTAGGGCTCCTGAAGAAGCAGCACATCTAAGTTCTCTTCATCTGCCTTTTTGACCAGTTGTGCAGCAACAGCCTTGGACCTCTGAGCGTTATGTTGTGTTATTTTCACGGTGTGGATATTCAGGTTTGGTCTGTTACTCCCCATTAATTAAAAAGCGTTTTGATCTAAGCCGCAGGTCGAAACCAGGAAGTGAATGAATGGACAGTCTGGCGTTCTTGTCAAGAAACCAGCGCCAGTGTGAGAGATGTTAGGTAAGTTGGCAACATTTTAGCAAACTGTGAAAATGTAATTGATTTGGACGAAATCGGCACACATCAAAGAGTTGTAATGCGGGAGTGCTAAGTAATCAAGTAAACAAGAAAATTACAAGAGCCGGGGGAGAGAGTTGTGGTAAGTTTTTTTTTTTAGCAAATAGAAAGGAGTGAAAATTTAAGTACAGTACAATATTGTTTTCTATTGATTGATAGTCCTGTGGGATTAGGTTCAAGCTGCTGAGGAAAAAGGGTTCGGACGTGAATCGGAGAGAAGAAGAGAGTTCAGTTCAGTTGTTAGAGTTGTGGGATTTAGTTGTTAGAGTGTGGAGAGAGAGAGTTTGGAATTTGTGGAAGTGAGATGAAGAATAAAAAAAAAAAAAAGGGAATGACATGGGGACATGGAGAGTTTCTAGATTTGAAGTTTTAGAGTTGAATTTCGGAGTCTGGACATTGTGAGATATGAGAGAAAAGAAAAAAAAGAACGACAGAGCTAATGAAAGAACGTGGAGAGTTTTTTTTATTTTTTTTTTTTTTGGGAAGTGCGGACGAGTGGGAAACATATTCTGAAGTATAAAGTAAAAGTAGAGTTGGCTATCAGTAGGGGGATCGGCGTGTTTAGCATTGTAATCATGTTGTATTTCTGAAGTAATTTAATTTAGGAATCTACAGATGTGTCTATTACCGGTCCCGTCGAGAATGAGCCAGGTATACAGATATGTGAATCAAGAAACCTACGTGGAAGGAAAAAAGCAGAGTGCAAAGGAATTGAAAGTAGCGGCCCATTTCTGAACCAGTTTTATTAAACCCCGAACTTATAGCCTCATATGCTGAACTCTGAGATATCGTTGGATAGCCTTTCAATGGAAATTTTTTTTGTAATGTACGATTAAGTTATTAAGTTGGGTTAAATTATAAATAAAGTTAATGACCATGAAATGATATAAGGATACTAAAGGGGAAATATATATAAGGGAATTAATAATAGAATAAATCATACGCGTAGTAGGATGAGAATACGGTAACTTATATTATTTTTCTACACAGTGTGTGAAAATATTATAACAGAAAAGATTCTAGGTAATGTGTAATAGGAAGAAAAATTTTATTGAGGAACCTTGAGAGAAAGGTGAACTTTACCCTGTATCAGAAGAAGGAAATAACAAAGATGCTTGCGGATGAGGTTGTACTGATGTTGAAATCGATTGAAAATTGAAATCGATTTAATAGGTGATTTTATAGAAATAAGTGATTTGTAGTAAGTACTACTGATGTAAGGCGATGAAAATAGATAGGTGATTTGATACGCATTGGTGATTTGTAGTAAATAAGAGACAACTGATGTAAAGCGATATGTGCACCTGTAAAGGAAGAGATGAATCTTTTCCTAAGCAACAGTTGGAATTTATTGATTGTGTGTGAGAGATTACCAATAAGGAAAAAGGAAAGGAAGGATTGGGGTAATCAACGTAAACTATGCATATATATGAAGAAATATTTGAGAATACTTGATGATGTGTGAGAGACGGTGAATTTTCTTGTATCATAGTTCCTATATATATGTAAATATAAATATGGAATTTGTATGCATATTTGTAAATATTGTTTGTATAAGGTTCATTGAAAGTTTGTTACTACGAAGAAAATCAGAATAACTAACCGGAAAACATCTTTGATCAGACCTGCCCTCAACGAAATCAGTTCGCTCAGCCATTATGTAAAATTTATGTCTTCTTGATGCCCTCCTAAGTTATCGCTTTACACACTCTAGAATTCGGAATTTTCAGAGAATTATAGTCAGAATTGCTCTGTGTACGCTTGTGACTTCAGTAGGGTTGAAGTCAACAACAAATCATTTTAAAGAAAAAACAAATAAAAAAAGAAAATTTATAAATATAATTAAACGGGCGACCACACTTCCACTGTTTCGATTATTCTTTTGTTTAAAGGTGGAAGTGATGCGCCCATGTTTCGTCTATAGTGATCTTCATTAGCTTCAAAATTTTGCACAGTCTCATGATAACACCTCATTATTTCCGGCTTCTGATCTGCATTCAGTGTGCTTTAGGTACCCACCTCGAAGAAACCTTCTTCATTCCTAAAACATTCACCACAATATCGTGAGCTCGCAATAACGTGAGGTCATGAAATGGCATCCACATAAGAATCTAATAACTAGGTTTGTCCGAACTTGTGCGGTACCGGTGGCACTCTATGCATCGGAAATATGGTCCTCTGCCCCTCCAACCTACCTGCGACAGTTCTTGGGGACTGAGTACTGGCGTCTGCGATCCCTCAATAGGACTTCAGGAAATCCCCTTACTTTCTCTAGGAGTATACTACATTCGCTGCATGGAATGATCCCTTGGAAACATATCATCACCACTCGCAACATAATTACCCTCTCCAAATCATTTCGGGTAGACTGGATGCTCCTAACATCGATAGCCTTATCATCCTGCCTACGAAGAACAGCAGAATAACTAACCGGAAAACATCTTTGATCAGACCTTCCCTTAACCAAATCAGCTCGCTCAGCCATATGTTCCCAACAGACACGATTGGACTCCTCAACGACCTGAATATCAACCTTGAGACGATTTGCGTCGACAAAGCCTACAGATCAAAAGTTTTAGCTGATACCTACACAGTCCTGCAATTTTAGATCTTTCATATCACCATCGCTTTACATGACTACTGTGCTGGAGGATGATATGCGCTCCTTCTCCTCTACCTGACAGCCTGCAGCAACTTACGGATATCTGCGCTCCTTCTCCTGTTCTTGAGAGCCTGCATCATCTTCCCTGCATCCCTGCACTCTTCTTGGACAGACGCTGAACGTATTTAAAGTAATATGTCGGACCTAATCTGTCTTAACCTCTGTAATTAATTATTGATTTGATCTATGTATGCCGACCGGGCTAGCCGAGTGGGTAAAGTACCTGCCTGGCAACCCAAAGGTCGCGGGTTCGATTCTCGCCTCGGGTTTGGATCAAAGTACAGCAAAAACCTTAGGAGGTGCAATATGGCCACAGAAGCCGATGCGCCAACAACTACCAAAAAAAAAAGATCTATGTATAATTTATTTTACCAATATTGATATTGTATTCACTTTTATAATTCTGTTACCTTCCTAGCATTTAATTGCTGTCAAGGGGTAGATGTAACTTTTCTTTACATGATTAAATAAATAAATAAATTTACCGTTGTCGACACGGTAAAAGGCCTTTCACTGCGGGGTATGTCTTCAATGCTGTATCGTCCACGCTTAAATTCTGCAACCCAGTTTTGGACCGTGGCATATAAAGGCCAAGATTACTCTGTTTTCTGCATGTGTGCGCGGCATCACAGTGGCATCGTCACCGTCCTTGCCATGGAGGGTGGGGAAAGCCTGGGTTCGAATCTCATCAATAACGCGAGGAACTTTTATGAGCTCTTTGGCTGAGATAGTCGATCTTAAGCGTAGGTTCCAAGGTCCCCCTCCCCCCAAAGCCGGAAACTTGGGTTTCTCCAAAACTGGCAAATCGACCAGAGAATACATGCAATTCACGAACATAATACATGAATAGTTGACCTCATGTTGCGGGTAACCCTAGTGCGACATTTTATTAATGTTTTCAGCGTGTCTTCCATGAATTTCATTTGGCAACATTCCCTTTAAATGGGTATTCAGTGATTGCATGGTGCTTGATTCTCTCAACAGTGTTCATCTTCATCTTCATTGACCTTCCACGATTCAACGCTCTCTGTAAAGGAAAAGAATATACAGTAGATAGAAACCTGAATTTTTCTGTGAACATACACGAGTCACAGCACAGATTGGTAATATTGTCGTTCCCGAAAACCTTTGCGATTTATATTTGGTCAAAAACTTTTCAACCGTCCCGCCTCGTATTAGTAAAGTTAAATTTTTTTCTGCATCGATCAGCCAAAAAAAAAAAAAATAATAAAAATTGAAGCTTACTCATCCTTGTGCACGTACTTTATTTATTTATTATTTTTTTATTTTATTTATTATTTTTTGCATGTAAAAGCGTGTATTAACTGCCCAACATGCAAATCGTCCGTATTAGTTCAGGAGTCGATGTGCATGTTGTGCAAGAGGAAAATCAGAAAAATTACTCACGGGAAACTCATCATCGAACCATGAGGAATTCCGCTTATTACGCTGGCCCAACCTGAAGACTAATGCTTTATGACGACCTCTGTCTCCTATCATTTAGCCGGATTGTGATTCGGCATAGGACTTTACTATGGCTTATTGTAACTCCTGCTTTTTCCAGTTAAATAGCAGCCTTCCATGAGGGACGCTACCAAAAGCTTCAATAAAGTCTAGATATATAATGTGAAAACTGTTACCTGAATCCAAGTGATTAAGGACCACAACATAGTAGTTTAGTAGACTAGACAAGTATGCGGGCATGCCTTAATGATTCCCATAATGATATCTATTTTAATAGAAACAATGCTGGGATCAGATCTATTAGCATTAACATTAGTAGAGGCATACGGATGCAAGAAAGCAAGCATATGCAGCATCAGCCAAAAAAAACCACTCCCATTTCACTCCTCCGTTCGTTCCAAATACCTGTCGAGCTCAGCCTTAAATTTATTTAGGCTATCAACTTCCACAACAAAGGATGAAAGTCTGTTCCACCAACCAACTACCCGCTGCCTAAAGGTAAACTTCCGCACATCTATCCTACATCTGTCTTTCCTCAATTTGAATTTATGCCCTCTCAGGTGATTATTCTGAACAAGAGGAAGAATCCTATCAGCATTGAGCATGCTCAAACCATCAGATCACCTCAATCAGATCACCTCGCAGATGCCTAGTCTCCAGACACTGTAATTTTCAAAACTTAAGCCTTTCTTCGTAAGAGCAACCCTTTGTTCCATTAACTAATCTTGTTGCCCTTCTCTGTACTCGTTCCAGCAGCTCTACATCGTTCTTGAAATGAGGCCTCCAGACCTGTGTACAGTACTCAAAGTGAGGCCTGACCATTGCCTTATACAAGGGAATAATCACCTCCTTATCCCTGCTAGAAACATTCATGTATATAATTGACAAGACACCATGAGCTACCCTTCCAGACCATCTGCACTGCTCAGAAAACTTCATATCTGCCTGCACAATTACCCCCAGGTCCTTTTCATTCTCCACCACTGTCAGTGTAGTACCGCAGAGTTGATACGTTGCTCTGGGGTTACTGTTTCCCATATGTAGTACTTTACATTTGTCAATGTTAAACTTCATTTGTCCCCTCTCAGCCCATCTGCTCGCTCAACGTTTCTAGATCCTGTTGCAGCAGAGTACTGTCAGTAGTGTTCTTAACAACCCTGCCAACCTTTGTATCGTCTGCAAACGTGGACATTAAGCTTGACATACCATCATCAATATCATTTATAAATACAGAAAACAACAATGGACCCAACAACGAACCCTGAGGGACTCCACTAATAACATTAGTCCACGATGAGCAGTATCCATTGATTACCACTCTTTGTCTTCTCCCACTCAACCATCCCTTTATCCATAGCAGCATATGCTGCATATGCCGGCATATGCTGCTAAGTGATTCCGCCGGTCTGCTACTCTTAATATCATTAGTGCCAACGTGTACAACAATATCAGCTTTTGTGCCCCTAAAAGATGATATCCGCTCTAAGACGTCATCAACCTTTGCTCCTGGCAGATATACCCTGGTCCTGTTCCACCTATCCTTTTTACATACCATGTGGCCCGTTTTCCTGACAATAGAGTCACCTATTGGATTATACACCCTTAACCAACTTATTCTGGGGTTTATTTAGGATGTCATTCTTGTCGAGAAGGTTGTGAATCGCATCCTTAACCACAGACTCCATGATCTTTTGTAGTAGCCCATATAGGTCAAATTCACTGGCCTTTCATTAGCCAATTCCTCTTTAGTACCACCTTTATGGATTGGTGAAACATTAGTACTTCTTCATTCTGAGGTATCTTCCTGAGGTATAATGGCGCTATGAATAACATTCCCAATGGTCTAATACACTCTCATGCAACTTTTTTTTAATTAAAACTAAATAAATACCATCCTCCTTTTGGCCTATCCCTCCTGTAACCTCCTGTAACTGCAGAAGAATTTTTTGGCATAAGCTTCTCTGAAATCATTATATCGCTTATTTTATAGCAATATCACTCATTAACATTTAATAGAGATTCTCAATTGTTTTAGACTGTAAATATCACTAAGAACATTGCTTTAGTGTTCACTTAGAAACGAAGGATAAGGAATCACCAGGAGAAATCTGATCTTTCTGATCCTAGGCATTAAGGAAGTCGGCCTACACTGCACAGAAAACACTGAATAAGTGAAGGAACCCCCCACCCCAAATAATAATAATAATAATAATAATAAATAAATAATAATCACGTACTTGAGGAAAGCAATTGCTCAATTTGGTAGCTCCAAGAAACAATCCTATCCGTGAAAGAAAGTCCTTCAATGATCAGTAAAAATTGTATCTGTACTTCCGGAACGCTCCACCAAGAAGAGCCCAGAAGTATCAGCAGTTCCTACCCTGCCCCCCTCGATTAAACTACAGGAGTCAGCCACATAATCTCACTCACTAAAGTACGGAGAGAGACAGAGAGAGAGAGAGAGAGAGAGGTTGGGAATTAGGAAAAGGATAACGACCATAAAGAGGAAGAAAATTAAGTGGTTTCTTAAAAACATGCCGCCACAAAGAAGTATTGAAACTTGTGATGTGATGTGTGTGATGGGGGCACTGAGACTGATATGTGTGTGTGATATACTTTGGGGGGCACTGAGACTTCTCACAATTAAAATTATCTGTAATGCAACAAGTGATGAAGCCAGAAAAATAAGTGAAATGTTAATTATTCATTTAATTTCCTCTTATGGAATCTCAACATGTAACTTTCAAGTCTCCATTAGAAAGTGACTCCCCGCATCACTTTCTAATGGAGACTTGCAGATTTTTATTTAAATAAACCAGTGAACAAAACTTCAAAATAAGTTAGTTACCTCCATACTCTTAATTGCGTAGTTGCACAGGAGTTTTTGGAGAGTGGTATTTAAGTTTGAGAATTATTTTACAGGAAATCTACCTGACATTTTAATAAAAAAAGTTTCAACTATTTTTCCTAATAATTCACAGAATAAAAGAAAAACTCGTAAATGTTTCAAAACCATAAATTTATTTATATTCGTATTTATTATAGAAATATGACATTGTGAGTTCCCCTACCCACACTTTTTTTTAATACTTTTACCTCCGGTAAGTCGTGCATAATTTATTGTCTTAACTTATTATTATTTGGGGTTTTTTATTGTGCAGTAGTTCAAATGGATCCTTCATTGTTCCTGAATTGTTCAATAAAAAATTTACATAAAATGAAATGTGAACATTCAATGTTCAGTGAAGTTCGCTTTTAACCTTGATCTGCCTTCTCACGAATGGTGCTAAGTAAATTTCGAAGCATTATTTTGTTAGCGAGAGCGGCGTTTCCCTGTGTTGCGCAGAGACCCATTAAAGCTGACACTTTTGCACCTTTTCCGTGGTTATTCAATGAGCGTTTGTTCGACAAGAAGTTTGATCAATAGGATGAGTTTTTTTTTTTTTTTTTTTTTCGGTAGGAAGGATTTACATGGATGCATATTATTTAGGAAAACTGAGAGATTTTAAAATTAACCATAAAGTAGAAAAACTGAAGAATTACTGAAATAACACTAACGTGAGCAAGGTCGGGTGAAGGTCTGCAAAACTCAAGTTCCTGTTTCTACAGGAACATTACAAAATAGAAACAAACAATGAAACACCTGTAAAGAATTCCAAGTATTTCATTTTTCCTGTTCGAGTTAGAATTTCATGGACCTTATCTACTTTGGATATCCGCAACCCAGTTGGATTCTGTCCTCGGATAATTGTGGGTCTACTGTATTTGACAGTAGTTGCATTTCTAGGTCATCTTTCACTTTTTAACTGCAGTGCCTACACCGTTGTGGGGGGTTATGTTTTTGTTTTACTATCTCTCTCCTTTTGTTTGTTTATATATGAACACCCTTATCTTACTATCCCCTTTCTCATTTATTTTTATTTATGTTCCCGCTATACCCCACTTTGCACCTGACTTGAGTGTCTCACGGAAAATTTCAGGTTCGAGTGAGTTTCTATATTAGTGCACTCCTCCTTCGGAATTGGCTGTGTGTTCAAAAATGACCAAACACATTTTACTTAAGTTATTATATACACTTCGTTTATTATACATATTTACATGAATGGAATGATCAATGGTTAAGTACATAGTAAAATTAGAAGGTTACAACCTTACCGAACAAGGTTTGTAATTATTATCTAAGTTAAATTATCTTCCTGTACATCACCCTCCTCTATATCACATGGCTGTTAACACTTCCGTAGTTTAATTGGCACTGACTTCTCTAAGTAACTCACCTTTATCTCTACTATATCAACGTTGATTCCACATTCGAACCTTCATTTAAACAATACAAAATTGATAATAAACACTTTCTATTTAGGTTTCATCTTAGTACAATTAAAATCATCCCTAAATTTTACACATATCTTATTTATAAAATTTGTGCTGGCAACAATACTTCTGACGATCCATCACATCACATTTGGGACATCATATATAACATTCATCTTTATAATCCTTCCTAAATATCCCATCCAAAATTTGTTAATTTTACATCCATTCATTTAAGGACAAATTCATCATATCTGTGTATCTCCTTTCTATTACCTTATTCTAATTGTCTACATTACGTACAGATTTCTGCTTGTGCATATATGCTAAAATGTTCCCCTACTCCCCTATCCATTCTCTAGAGTCCTTTAAGTCATAAAGCAATATTTACGTTATAAAGCCACTTACTTCTATTGGTGAACTGGATCTCTCTGCTAGGACTATCTGCTTTTTTACCTGGTACTGCTATTCCTGTCCGTATCGGGCATCATCTACGTCGTCCCGGAATTTGTTGTCTGGCTTTTGGGTTCTTCTCGGTTTCGGGTCTACCCTCTGTCTTAAGAACGCTCTCCTTCTGATCCGGAACTGCTATAATTCTGTCGGGGGTGCTATTTGCATCTCCGGTCCTTCCTGGGTGTCATACCTTTCGTCGCTGTACCTGATCATCGGTAGTAGTCGCCTTCCCTTACTTTGTCTGGTATTCTCACTTTGGCACACTTTCCCACCGTCTTCCTCCTAACTATATTTCTCTCCGGAAACTTTCGGGTCGTTCCGTCCCATTTCGGGCAGGTTCGCCTCACCGTTACCTCACTATATTTACTTAGACTTTTCAAAAGTTAATCATCCTTTCCATATCTGGTTCTCCGTTAGACTTCTCTCGGGGTCTATTTCCTGGGCCTTTCTCTCGGTAAAAACACAACTCGACTCGGCTCTGCCTTTTCTCTTTCCGTGGCGAACTGGCATTCTTTCCTTCCTCGGCTCACATATCTTCACAACCAGCCGGACCCTGGACACAAGTGTAGTCTCTTACACGACAAAATTTCGGAGGTACAGCTTGCGGTTACGTTGCCAGGGACTCCTATCACCCGATTACTGCCTTCTGATGCCGGACCAGGCTTTATTTCTCTTCTTGGCGCACTTATCTTCACACTACTCGACTGTTGCTTTCATCCCTAAACTTATAAAACAACTACTCAACTGTTCTCTTCCATGACCAACTTATAGAACCTACTCACTCACTTCTTTCATTTTTAAACTTATAAAACTTTACTTAACTGTTTTATCTATCTTAAAACTTTATCTAAACTTATTCAACTAACTGTTCCATCTTAACCTTTGTCAAAACCTACTCAACTGACTGACTGACCGACCCTTTTCTCGTGCGCTCTCCCTTTTTGTTCCCCGAAATTTCGTATCGCCCCTCTTTGCCGACCCGCCTTCGCTCGGGACTTTAACCACTCTCTTCTCACTACTTAAAATTACATCCCGTGTTATTCGATAGTATTAATTTCCCAATACCGTCCCCTTTTTCGCGCTAGCCGACCTCCTTTTTGAATATCTGCCCTTTTCTTTCCCAAACTGTAACTCCTTTGATGTTTTCCGGCCACTTAATTTCCACTTCTTCTCTCCGAATCCCTTTCTGATGTTTACTGGCCACTTACAACTGCACTTGTTTCCACTACTCCTTTTGATGTTGACCGGCCACTTCCACCTGCACTTATTCCCACTCTCCCCTTTGTTAATAGCGTATATGAAGGTTCCCATCACCGACGAGCAGACATTTATCTTAATTTAAATTCGAACACCTGGCGTACCCTTACTTCCTGTTCGGAACTTATGGTGTCGCTGATCAGAGGAGGCGCTGCGACTAATCCGGTCACCCAACCTATTGTTTGCTCCCGAGCAACCCTTCTCCTGCTTTCTACAGCTTGACCCCCACTGCTTAGTCCCGCTATCCTTGCTTGCTCTTTCGCATTGATAGGCGCTGATACTTTATCTTTTGCTACAGTTTATTCTCACGTTATATCTGTCCCTACATTAAATTTAACCTTCTCTTAATTTAATCCCCTAGCGTGTGACCCACTATCTTTAACAAATTTTGTGATTTGTAATGCTTCACGTCACCATATCACTATACCAGAAACTTCACTTTTAATTAATCTCTCATATATATATATATTTTTTTTTTTTTTTTGTCTTGTAAGATTTTATATCTTACACCGTCATTAGTATAGTCATTGCAGTTGAAACACCAACGATGATACACATAACTTAGTCCCTAGCACATAAATAAAATAAATTTTCTGTTTATACTCCGGGACGACCAAACGGTCAGAGGAGTTCACAAGATAGACAGAATACAAGAAACAGCACCGTATTCAGTGGTCACGGGCTTGAACCCCGGTCACTCAAGGCACGTGTACTTATGCACCCGCGCGCATAACCACTAGGCTACGGCGGCATCCTTGAAAGAAATGGCGAATCTGTAGTCAGAAATCTGTAATCAGACTTGTATGACGAATGCTATTCAGCATTGTTCTAAACCTATTGTATCAATAGCAGTAACAATTCCGCTTTTTGCTAGCATGCTTTTTATAACGCTATCAGCAGGCTTATCTGCAGCGATTGCGGGTATTACTTTGATAAAAGAAGTACAGTCGAGACCTACCTCTTCACATTTTGTAGCTTCTGTTAATAGAAGCTTTTGTCAACGTGACTGCATTTGAATGTTGGATATATCATTGGATTAAATATGTACCTGATGAAACGTTACAAGCACTTATGGGTGGGTTTATTTCTAGTGTCTTCGCTCTTATGTGCCTTTGCTGACGAAGACGAAAACGGAGGTAACAATTAGATTCATTCCATTCTATTTATAACACCATTTTGCATAGTTCTCAATATTTGTAAACTAATAGTTGTTTTTAACTCAGTGATTTACGCTGATTTCAGAAATGTTATTCGTTTTTCTGTCATATACCGCTTTTTTAAAAAAATGTGTATTGTGCTTATAAAAAAGTGAAACTCGGTGACCAAAGTAAGCCAAATCATGGGAATTGCTGTGCCATTTGCAATTCCCATGATTTGGCTTAATGTAGAGCGATACAATGAAAATAGTAAGTAGGGCATTGTGTATTCTAATAATCCATCTGCCATTATACTACCCCCCCTTGAGATAATCTGTCGATTCCATGTTGTGAGGAAGTGCGGGGCGATTACAAATAACTATAGTAATTATCGATCATTAATTTTCAATGATCGATAATTACTCGTAAGAGTTGTTGAATGATCAATGAGAGTTGTTTTAATAATCGATAATGATCGTAAGAGTTGTTGAATAAATGAAAAAATACAAAATAATTTTTCGTTCATTGAACAACTTACGTATCACACTTTAATTATACACATCCCGAAAATTTTACAGTTTTCGGGTCTAAGCCTACATAGATTCCCTCAATCCATGGATGGTCCAATTAACACGAATTGAGAGCAAGAGGGAATAATATTCCGGAATTCAGTGGTGTCCGTAAAACCTATACTGCATCGAGAAGTCGCGCTTCTCATAACAACACCACGGCGGCCACAGTCACGTTATCTTGTATGGATATTTAAAGACTAAATGCACAAGACATAATTCCATATGGGTTTAAATTAAGTGTATAATATCGGTGTAGATACACCATAGTTGTATGAATATGTATAGTAGCCGCTGGCTCCAACAGCAACCTGGTGATGCTGCTTTTATCAAAAAACTCTAACAGCGTCGATGCGAATATTTTACAGGCAAACGACTTGACTCATATATTACTGTGGATAAGGAAGATCCATATTTTTCTTATTATGATTTTGTGCATTTAGCTTTCATATATTAAATAAAAATAAATTTTCTGTTTATACTCCGGGACGACCAAACGGTCAGATGAATTCACAAGATAGACAGAATACAAGAAACAGCACCGTATTCAGTAGTCACGGGCTTGAACCCCGGTCACTCAAGGCACGTGTACTTATGCACCCGCGCGCCTAACCACTAGGCTACGGCGGCCTTGTATTAGGGAACAAATCGAATGTATCGGAGGACAGAGTGTAATATTAAAAATCACATCCGCCTCCAGCCCACCAGGATTGTTGGTTGGATTAATCGTTAAAATGTGCTCCTGTTCTTAAGATTATTTAAAGTTTTTTAAGCCTCCCGCTGCTATAAAATTATGTGCTTCTTAAAGACGAAGAGTTGGTGAGTTGTTCTGTTAGATTTTGGGTGTCGGAATCGTGGGGTTGTGCTGATATCATCGAGTGAAGTATTCTCTTTCATTATTTGAATACTATACATAGGAATACATAGAGTTAACACTGGAATATATACCGTTCTGAAATTTCCCATAGACTTAGCATTAGCCCATAGACTTTTCATGGGAGAAAATGGCTACCTGAGAAATTTAGTTTAAAAATATCCATGGAGATGGAAAACAATAACTAGTGCCATCTCAGTAAATACATAGTACTGAATAATATTAAATATAATATAATTCAAAATATACATATTTTGAAGTTGTGTGATTATTTTCGGGATATTTTGAAGAAGAGAAATCTATCCAGCTATAAGATTATTTATTTATGGCTTTTGTTTCTTCACTAAAACATACACTCTTAAACATGGATACGGATTTAGAAAAAACTTTAACTAGACATTCTGAAGCAGAGAATTCGTCTTCCGGATCGGAGTTAGTGGATTCGGGGAGGAGAAAGAAATCTTCAGACAATGTAAAAATGTCTAGAGGTAAAAAAACACCTAAAACGCCCAGAGTGCTTGCTCCTCGGTTGGACAAAGTTAAAGACAAGGATAAGGATAAAAATCCTCAGGTGTGGGTGGAAGAGTCTACCCCATCAATAGAAACGGATGTTAATCTAATTACTACTACGATTAATACGGATAATCAAAATAGTTCTAGTGAAAATGATGTGGTTCGGGATTCGTCATTTACCGAGGGTTTGGACCTTAGTGGGTCCATAGAGGCTTCTGCTGTGTATTCAGCGATAGCCAAAATCCGAAAGGCTTTGGGTGAGGTAATGTCAGCTGATTCAAGCAAAGTAACAAAGTTGGCCTCAAATCGCATCCATAGTTTGTGGGCAGATTTGGAGGCAGTCACAACAGCTTTATTGATTGACAATGAGCGATTAAAAGCTAAATCAGTTGAACTAGAAATTCGAGCAAATCATTTTAATCAGCTAATGGAGAAACGGGCAGCTCCTCATAGATTATTTGCTGATGCTGTTAGGCACAATTTGGTTTGTGAGAATTTAAATGGTGATACTATTGTTAGAGAGGCTACTGAGAGGCGCGCAATGGGTGTTGCAGCTGCAGATAAGGTTGTGCATGTGTCCTTGGTTAGTCCTCGTGGTATTTCGGACCCTAAAAATATTGTTATACTTAGACCAACAGAGAATTCTGCTTTGGCTTCAAGCCAAGACGTCAGGAATGCGGTGGCAGACGCAATTAAGAAGGATTATAAGAATATGAAAATTAAAAATATTCGTCTCCTGAGGAATAAAGGGGTTTTATTAGAAACCACAAACTCAGAAGATGCAACTAGGATAGGGAGCGTTTCAGCTTTAAAGGAGGTTGGTATATCGATCGAGAGGCCTAAAATGTCAGATCCAACAGTGCTTGTATACAGGGTGCCCAAGGAGTTTACAAAGGATGAAATCCTGGAGGATTTATATTATAAAAATTTTAAAGATTATGAATTTACTCAGGATGAGGTAAAAGATGAAGTAACATTCAGATTTAATTCTGGATCTGGAACTAATGCAACTAATTGGGTCATTGGTTTCAGCCCTCGATTATATAAATGCTTGTTTCATAATGAAAGAATTTTCCTTGGATTCGGTTCACATAGGTTTCGGAAATTCACGGTGGTGAACAAGTGTTTTAGATGTCTGGGTTTTGGACATGGTGCACAGTCATGTTCACACAAGACTGTTTCTTGTGGTCACTGTGCTAATGGGGGTCATGTTTTCGCTGAGTGCCCTCACGAGGAGGATCCTCCACAATGTATTAATTGTAAGAGAAGAAACAGAGATTGTAATCACTCCGTAAGGGACATTAAGTGTCCTGAGTATATGAGAGCAGTGGAATTAGCAAACATGCGCATCAATCATGGATAATAACTCCTCTGATTTTACCTCTGGAGCTTTGCAAGGACATAGAGATTTAAAAATTTTGCAAATAAATGGTCAGCGCTGTCGGGCAGTTGCTGATGAAATAAGGGTGATTGCCTTGGAGCATTGTATAGATATTGTTTGTATACAGGAGCCATTTTATTCCTCACAAGTGGGAGGGGCAGCTCATAAGATTATGGGTTTTCCTTCTTCTACTAGAATAGTAGCAGCTGTGGATGTTTCTCCAAAATCCGCTATTGTAATTTTTAATCAAGACCTTGTTGTAACGTCAATCACGGGTTTGTCCTCGGCGTGTATGACAAGCATTATTGTGTCTTCACAAGTTTCTTCTTTCTGCCTAGTGTCACTGTATTGTCCTCCATCGGAAAATATTCAGATAGCGCTTCATAATTTGGAAAATATTTGTTTAAGATATGCATCCCATAATCTCATTGTGACTGCTGATTTTAATGCAAAATCACATTTTTGGCACAGTGGATATACTGATGTGAGAGGGAACCAATTTGAAGACCTCTTATTATCTCATAATCTTGTTGTTCAAAACCTTCCAAATAAGCCGTTCACCTTTTCAACTGTAAATGGAGAGTCTAATATTGACGTAACTGTGACATCTCTTCACATGTGCGATTCTATTTTGAATTGGGAAGTCAATTCTGGTTTAGTAAATAGTGATCACCGTGCAATTTCATTTGATCTCTGTTTCGAAGTAAGGGAAAAGAGCTTCGCTACGAGTGATCTGTCTAGATTTTCTATGGACCGTGTTAACTGGAACAATTTTAAAAATTATTTGACTACAGTTTTCGATAGTGATAATTGTGCGATACCTGTAGAGAGTTTAAATGGTATGACAGCTTATGAATATGTAAACTACGTACAGTATCATATTTTCCAGGCTTGTGTGCACTCCACGAGGAGAAAAAGGACTAAAAAGTTGTCTGTGCCGTGGTGGACTCCTGCTTTGTCTTCTCTGAGGTCTCAGGTATGCCAGGCAGGTGACGCTGAAGCTGAACTCTTCAGTTTGGTGGAGTTGGGTGCAGCAGTAGCTAAATTGAACGTTAAGAAATGTCCAGGTTTGGACTTAATTGAAAATCAAGTAATCATTAAGTTTTATGATTACTTTCCTCAAATTATGTTAAATTTGTTTAATAAATGTTTCACTGAAGGTACTTTTCCAAGACCGTGGAAGATGGCACTGCTAAAGATATTGCATAAGCCTGGTAAGCCCAGGACTGATCCGAGAGCATACAGACCAATTTCTCTCTTGGCGAACATGGGTAAGGTTTATGAAAGGTTACTTGCTCCCAGAATTTCTGCGATGTTAGAGGATAAGCATCTCTGATCTGTGTTCTGCTGATCAGCATGGATTTAAGAAGGGGCACTCTACAGAGGACGCCATAACATCTCTTTTAAAGTACATTAAGGATTCTTCTAAGAAATATGTTCTTATGGTCTTTATAGACTTCGAAGGAGCATTTGATTCGGTATGGTGGGAAAGTGCCCTTCGATCTCTAGTGCTTGCAGAGTGTAATAGTTACATATTTAACACTATAAGGTCATACTTTCAGGACAGATTTATTACTGTGCGTGCACGTCATCTGTCATATAGTGCCAGTGTCTCGAGAGGTTGTCCTCAAGGTTCGGTTTTGGGACCTCTCTTTTGGAATGCAGTTTTAGATCAGTGGCTTGTTAAGGAGAGTACAGAGGTTGCTAAGATAGCTTATGCTGATGACCTTGTGATTGGAGTTTCTGGGCGCTCCAGACTTATATTGGAAAGAAAAATACAGTCAGTTTTAGATGATTTAATGGAGTGGGCCAATTTGAACAAATTGAAGATCTCTGCAAGCAAGACCTGTTTTATGGTTTTTAAGAAACAATTTGATTATGGCAGGCCTCCAAGAGTTCTTTTAGGTGGCGTTCAAATTCCTTATGTTGCTAAAACTAAGTATTTGGGATTAATCATAGATGACAAACTTTCCTTTTTCCCACATGTTTCACACCTAAATGTAAAAGTAAGACACTTTACAGGCTCCATTGCTAGGATTTCTCGTAAGGAGTGGGGATTGAATAAGAGAGTGTTGTCATTGTATTATAAGACTATTTTTCTCCAGATAGTGGCATATGCGGCTGTTGTTTGGTTTTCTGTGGTAACTAAAACTAGGATTCGATCGAAACTTTTATCGCTTCAGCGCTCTATGTTATTAACTTTATTGAAAGTACCTAGAACAGCGTCTACAAACGCCCTACAGGTAATTGCTGGTACCATGCCATTGGATTTATTTATTGTCTACAGAGGGTTTTTGTACAAATTAAAAAAGGGTACATCAGTAACGTTTTTGGATATTACAATTGATTTGGAGAATAATATTAAAGAAGAAAAACAACGAATATGGAACAAATTAATGGATTTATGGCAGACCAGATGGGAAAGTGGTGATGTTGGAGCTGTGACGAGGAAATATATTCCCCAGGTGAACTATGCATTGGCAAAAACCGTGGCATCTTGGTTTACGCCTTCTATGTACACTTCTTATTTGTTAACAGGACACGGCTCACTTAGGGCCAAATTATATGAGAGAGGGTTGGAGACAGATCCTTTCTGTACATGTGGCGAGCAGGAGACTTGGATGCATGTAATTTTTTTATGTCGGGAGTATGAAGACCAAAGGCGGATTTTGATGGCGCATATTCCTGACTTATCATTTGATACAGTGCATTTGCTTATTGCAAATCGTGACTGTTTTAATTTATTTCAGGAGTTTTCAGCTGCTGTTTTTGCAAGAAGAACTGTTCTCAGAGCCTTTCTTCAGAGGCAAACCTAGTGTCTTAATTGTCTTCATGGAGTTTCACTATTGGTTTCTACATCTGGCTGGCGGCTGGGGTGCTGGACCTGATTCATGGTGTTGGGTCTGGTGCTCTGGTTGGTTGTCTTTTGTGCTGCGATCATGAATACTCCATTCTGGATTCTGCCGTGCTGGATCAGATTCATTGCGTCGGGTCTGGTGGTCTGAAGCGTCTATTATCCATGGCGTACAGTTGGAGATTGCTGGATAGTACCGTTATTGGTTTTGGAGGTTCCAGTGCATGTGAAACAGCAGCTGAGGAAATATTCAGTTGAACTGTGATTTTTGAAGTTTATAGTTGTGCCATCCAGACTATTGAATATATTATTGTTGTTTTATTATATATATATATATATATATATATATATATATATATATATTTTTTTTTTTTTTTTTTTCCCTGCTGGCTCCCTGGTATGTGCAACCCGGGGCGCGGGATTGCTGGCACTCACTGGTATTGCACTACCTCCAGTGGGTGCGGGATTTCAAGTGCGAATAGCGCTACAGTAAAATCAGACTCAAGTAATTTAACATACTTTTTAAGGACTGCTTTGTAAAGACTATATATTCCCAAGTTCTCAAGGTAGATTTGGGCTTATGCCTGGGAGCTACCCTGAATAAGAACACACTTGCACACACACACGAGAGATTAATGTTTGTCAGAGCATATAATTATATGTAAATATATCTTGTATATAAATCATGTATATACTTTTATGTACATAATGTTGAGACTTTATTGTGTGTAATTAATAAATGAATGAAATGAATCCCCCATAAGTCTTATAGCCATTCCGCCTCTGTCCATGCCCTTCACTTATATTGGAGAATCCAGCAGCATAGATCGCTGAAAGTGAACCTTCCGAAGTTGAAGCTACAGTCTACACACCTGGAGACATTAAGCTCAGCCATCAACTGTTTTCACAGCATGAACTCAATGATCTGGCAAGAGATTTAAATTTACCAAAGAAATCTGAAGAACTCCTTAATTCTAGGCTTACTCAAAAAAATCTTTTAGCACATGAGAAGTTTTTCTCATGGTACAGAGAACGAGAACTAGTACCCTACTTTTCTGAAGATAATTCTATGGTTTTTGAATTAATATAGACTTAATGAACTATTTAAGGATTAGTTACAGTCCTACACAGCAGAGACTTTTTTTGACTCATCAAAGAGGAATTTCAAAAATATGTTTCTCCACAATGGAAATAAATATGGGTCAATTCCTGTAGCTCACTCTGTGATTGAAAGAAACATGACAAAAAGAAAAAAATGTAGATAAATACAGTATGAAGAACATGGTTGGTTGTTCTGCAGTGACATTAAAGTGATAAGATTAGGCGTTCCTCGGGCCATTTAGCCGCAGGGCCCCATAGTGAGACCATCGTTGCCCGTACTCTGCACTGGGGAAGGGGGCCAGGCGTAGTAGGGAATAGAAAAGTCTCTGTCGGGTGCGAACCGTTGACGACGCCCGAGTTTGCCAGGGAAGGCTCCAGAAAAAAAAAAACCTCTGGAAAGTGAAAAATAGAGCAGGAGCGAGATCAGAAAGAGAGGAACAGATGAAAATAAAGAAAGTGTATAGGAAGACTTTCCACCTGGAGTTAAAGGGAAAGAGTGGCACCCGTGTGGAAAGAGCCCATCCTCTATGGAGACGTGGAGGCTGTTATGAGCAAGAAAAGATTTTTGGCGGTAGCGTCTACCAGGCAAAAAAGACTGGGATCGGAGGTGGGGAAGGGAGATAGGGATGGCAGAGGGTTAAGCCATACGGCCAGGGGGCGCCCTATGGAGGGATAGAGATCGCACTGTGGACATGCAGTGTTTCTCTGTTAGTAATTTCTCACTGGCCAGACCAGCTGTCAGCAAATAGTAATAGTATCGCTATATAGTGCAAACGAGCCATAGGGTTTTGCTACATTGTAAAAAAAAGAAAAAAACCCGAGTAGATAAGAACATACAAATTATGTGCTGCTCTCCACACACAGATAATTATCCAGTTGACCTTTGAATTTATTAAAACTGCCAGCCTCAACTACCTACAAGAGTAACTTTTTCCAGCGAATCAACGTCTTGCAGTCTAAAAGAAAACTTGAAATCTAATCTAAACCTCAAGTCTTGTCATTTTAATTTATGACCCCTAGTTCTGGAATTGTTTAGAACAGTGAGAATTCCACCTTCATTTATTTTACCAATCTCTCTCAGAGATTTGTAAACCTCAATCAGATCACCTCTGAGGTGCCTTGTTGCCAAGCTCTGTAGCCTGCAAAATCGGAGTCTTTCCTCACACGGTCGCTCTTCTGCCGATCTCACTACTCGAGTTGCCGGTCTTTGAATTCTTTCAAGAAGTTCAGTTTCATTTTTCAGATGAAATCTCCATACTTGGACATAGTATTCCAACGTAAATCCCACTTAATGCTTCAGAAGATGTGGACATAATGCCAGCAGTCACTTGCGTAACTATGCCAATGCAACTGCATTGGGGCCCGAGTTTGAAATGGGCCCGTGAAATTTTGGAGACAGATTCATTTCTCAAGACAATTAATGAATTTCATTATTAAACAAGCATATTTTTTAATTGAATGTAACACTGACGCACAGTTTAGTGCAAATGCATCATTTTAGTATGCAGCAATCTACTGCATACTAAATGAACTAATGAGACTCGTAACAGAGAAGAAAAATGCATGGGATGGATATAAATTATCAAGCGACTCAGAAGCCTATGGCAGATATAAGCTAGTCTGTAATCAGGTCACAAAGGAGGTAAGGCAGGCGAAGGCAGATTACGAGAAATCCTTGGCAAAGGATGCGAAGAAAAACAGCAAGGATTTCTTTACTTATATAAACTCTAAAAGGAAGGGGATGAATCTGATTGGTCCAATTGACATCGATGGTTCGACTGTTCATGATCCTGCTCAGATAGCAAACAAACTGAATGAGTATTTTGCATCTACATTCACACGTGAGGAATTATTAAGGTTTGAAAACGGCAGAAGGTTATCAACTGAGAGCAAAGTGAAGGAGAAATTGTTGAAGTTAAACATACGAAAAGCACCTGGAGTGATTGGGATCTATCCAGTTATACAAATTGTATTAAAGGAGGCGTCAAAACAACTAAGCAAACCCTTAGCCATAATTATGAGAGCATCCTTGGACTCAGGGGAGGTTCCCACGGACTGGAGATGTGCAAATGTATCCCCAATTCACAAAGGTGGATCGAATGGTGACACGAGTAATTACAGACCAGTTAGTTTAACTTCTGTTCGGGGTAAAATAATGGAGTCACTGGTTAAAGATGCATTGCAGGATCATCTAGACAAGACTGCAGCAATAATTCAGACACAGCATGGGTTTGTTAAGGGAAAGTCTTGTCTGACAAATTTGATTGGTTATTATTTTTATGTGGTTACAAAGAAATTGGATGCAAAAAATAATTTTGATATCATATATTTGGATTTCAGGAAAGCTTTTGACACTGTTGCACATGGAAGACTACGGTACAAATTGGAGCAGAATGGTATTAAGGGTAAATTGCTACAATGGATAAAAGGATGGTTAAGTGGGAGAAGACAGAGGGTGGTAATCAATGGGTGCTGCTCTTCGTGGACTTGTAAGATACAAAATCTTACAGAATAAAAGTAATAAGAAGTTGGTTTTATTAATTAAGGAATAGGAATTCTTGTTGCTAGTGGAATAAGTTAGTAATATCGTCTGATTTCAATAATAAGAATTATTCAGTATGAAATATAAATTTAATGGGTGATAAGAAATAAAGGCAAGAGCCATTAGCCATTAACCTTCGTTATAAGCGGGGAATAAACGAAGAAAACTACTGTAAAGCAGCATAGCTCCATGCACAAACAGACGAATTAAGGTTTATGCGGGGTCGAACTTAGTAGGGATAGTTACATACTTTAACAGGATACCATCTGGTGCAAACAGAAAGTGGTTTATTGACCAGCATTTAAGTTTCTTTAAATAGATGCTGTGGTCACTAAATGTGAGCTGTGTTTTTAAAACGTTATAGGGCCAAAGGCGTTAGATGAGAGGGAAGCGTTCTTATTTGGGATAATCGGCAAACATCAAAGGGCACACCGTATGGCAGCAGATCCGGCAGAATAGTAAAAGTGGGTGTATTGAAATACGTGTTACTGGGCAGGCTGAGTAGGGATCTTCTAACAAATGAAAGGAGAAGAATTCGAGGATGAGTATAAGATTGGAAGGAGTCACTGGCAATAGGCGTGGCGGACTCGGGAGTAAGATGAAGGAAGGTAGAACAAAAAGGGAGTGAAAGGAGGACAGTCAGAAGCAGACAGAGTTTTTTTTTGAGTGAGGGAGTGAAGGGTTGGAAGGAGAGAGTTAGGCAGAGCAGAGTTAAAATGTTAAGTTAAAATGTAGCAGTGAGTCAGTCAGTCAGTCAGTTAGTCAATCCGTCAGTAGTCAGTAGCAGACAGTATTTTTGAGTGAAGGAGTGAAAGGGATGGAAAAAAGTGCTGTAGAGAAAAATTAAAATTGTGGGACAATAAAGGAAGCCCGACGTATTGTCAGTAAAGAGCAGAAGGCAATTAAAATAGTTGAAGAGGCAGAATACGGTAGAAGTTAGTTCATTGCAGGATCTCTCACAAAGGATGAGAAGAAGGCAAATCCATTATCAAATAACGAGATGTCTGATACCCAGGAGATAAATGGTGCTGAAGTCGATAATGTCCGGAGCCAACAAAAGTGAGAACAACCGTTCTAACCAGATGAAATGAATCGCTTTTAAGGAGCAAAGGTATCCAAAACCCAAGAAGCAAACCCGATAACTCCTGTCGAACTCTCCAAGTGTTTGTGAGATGCGTTCCAGATGGAATAGACGTACTATTCACCACAAGAAAGATGAAAGACATGCTGCAGAGTCCGTCAAGATAACTAAGTAAGTGGTTAGTTACATAAGTACTCTCACACACACAAAGAACTGTATGAACCCTGATAATTGACCAGCAGGATTTTTAAAAGATACTGTGAGATATGTACTAGAAATACTTAATTGTAAAGATAGGTTAGAGAAGAGTCAGGAAGGAAAGACATTAACAAAGGGAAAATATTAGATATATGATATTTTGGAAGGGGATAAAAAGGGATTGATACATGTTATTAATGGTTTTAAATGATGAATGATTAAATATATGTAGAAAAGAATAGAAAGGGATTGATATTTGTTATTAATGGTTTTAAATGATGCATAATTAAATACCTATAGGAAGGAATAAAGAGGAGATTGATATACGCTAGTAGTCGCCGCGTAACATTATGATTAACGAAATTTTTGGAAAGAAATGTGAAGAGATAGATAAATGATCATAGCTATCAAATTATCAAGTAGTTGTTTGTAGAAATTGGTAGTTGCATGATTACCTGTATGGAAGAAGATTGTAAATTATATTCTGTTAGAAAAAGGGGTAACAATTTATCCAGAAATTAAGAGAATAGAAGTTTAATCTAATGTTGGAGTAAGAAATTGATTTTACAATGGAAAGAGAATGTTAACAGATTTTTGAAAGTTATTTGAGCTCAGGTGTAAGGAGGAAGAAACATTATCAGTTCTTGAAAGGGAATTTTGATTATGATATATATATATAAGTAGATGAGATTAGATTATGTTGTCATGTATTTGAGTTTAATCATTTTGGTTTTGATGTATTTATGTAAATATGTAAATAAACAATTTTTTATCTAATATGTGTGTAGTTTTTGTTACTCTGAACACTCAGCCAATAAAAAAGGAAATAAAATTATATATATACCAAGAGCTTGTCCCCTTGAACCTGAAATATTCTTAGAAGGTAATAGTCAGAGGCGTAAGTGGGGAGTTTATTTTAAAGGGGAACTAACCGAACAGATAATATAAAAAGATTATATAAGAAAAAAAACAAACCCCCACAGACTAATGTTATTAGTGGAATCCAACAGGGTTCGGTGTTGGGTCCACTGTTGTTTTGTATATTTATCAATGATATTGATGAAGGTATATCAGGCTTAATGTCGAAGTTTGCAGATGATACAAAGGTTGGCAGGGTTGTTAATGACAGTGATGGCAGTGTGCTATTGCAACAGGATTTAGATAATTTGGGCAGATGGGCTAGGAAGTGGAAACTGAAGTTTAACCTTGACAAATGCAAAGTACTGCATATGGGTAGAAGTAACCCCAGAGAAACGTACCAACTGTTTGGTACTACACTTAAGGTGGTAGAAAATGAAAAAGACCTAGGAGTAATTGTGCAGTCAGATATGAAGTTTTCTGAGCAATGCAGACAGGCTGCCAGGGCAGGTCATGGGGTTTTGTCAATGATATATAGGAATTTTGCTAGCAGGGAAAAGGAGGTGATTGTCCCTCTGTATAAGGCAATGGTCAGGCCACGCCTTGAGTACTGCGTACAGGTCTGGAGGCCTCATTTTAGGAAGGATGTAGATTTGCTTGAGCGTGTACAGAGAAGAGCAACACGATTGGTGAGGGGAATGAAGGGATCCTCTTACCAAGAGAGGCTTAAGTTCTGCAAATTGCAGTGGCTGGAGACAGGAGCGGATTAAGGTCGGTTGAGGCCCCGGGCGCAGAAGAAAATATTGGGCCCCTTAAAAAAAGAGAGAGAGACAGGGAAAATAAAAATACATGCTAACCATTTTTTTAAATAAATAAAAAATTATTATGTACTATTAATGTTTTATTTCCAATAAAATTTGAATATAATATATGTATAATATAATTAATAATAGCATAATAGTAAACACAAAGTTTTGAACTAATATGTTCAACTAATTTGTTGGGGTTTTGCGTGGGCCCTTCAGAAGTTGGGGCGCCCGGTGCGCCCGCCGTTAAATCTGCCTCTGGCTGGAGACTAGGCACTTGGGCGGTGATCTGATTGAGGTGTATAAGGCCTTGAATGGGTTGAGCACGCTGAATTCTGATGGGATCCTTCCACTTGTTCAGATTACGAACCTAAGGGGGCATAAATTCAAATTAAGAAAGGACAGATGTAGAATAGATGTGCGGAATTTTGCCTTTAGCCAGCGGGTGGTTAATTGCTGGAACAAACTTCCATCTGTCGTTGTGGAAGTTGATAGGTTCAATAAATTTAAGGAGGAACTGGACAGGCATTTGGAGGGAATGGTGTGATTCTTTTTTTTTTTTTTTTGGCTGATGCTGCATAAGCTCATACACTTGCTTTCTTGCATCACATGCCGCTACTACTACTGAAGTAATTAAAAATTGGCACCAAATAGTGAACACCTTCACAACGAGTTGTCATGATATTATTGGTGGATACCACCTCACGGCACCGTTTGACTTCTAATCGGTGGGTGAACAGGTGCCCTGATATTTCAATAATGACAACCCAGTTATGAGGGTATAACTCCACAATATGCTATCGATTAAAGGTAATACTTCTTATTAATCTGACCACTGGTTGCCCGAGTATTGTTTAGACGAGGGGTTCTTAAACTGTGGGTCGTGACCCTCAGGGGGTCACTAAAAAGATTTGTGGTCGCAACAAACTTGAGTAAATTAAATATTTATTATAGAACTATTGAGATTATTATTAAACTTAATAATAATCTTAAACTTATAATCTTTTTCGCGACCCCTCCAGGGGTCGCGAAAAAGATTCTGAGGTCGCTAATAATTCCGTCTTATGAAAAGGGGTCGCGGATAAAAAAGTTTAAGAACCTATGGTTTAGACTGATGCCACGCTTATAGAAATATTAGTAAATAAAAAACAGTCGTGACATTTTCAGCAAAAAAAAAAAAAAAACAGTGTCAAATATATACAAACTTATATGTATATATTTGATGTTGGTGAATTTTATTTACATTTTTTTCTTTTTTGTATGTGTGTGTGTGTACTCTGATTGTTGTCGGAGGGCGAGGGCAATATGTTTTATTTTAGAATACACAAAATTGTCACATAACAGTCTAGTTATGGCCAGTGTTGTCGTTTTAATTCCTTTTACACTAGATTTGGCGGTTGTTTTTTTGTTTATCTGAAACGAAAAACTACAAGGACTGAGTGACTGTCATCATTTTTTAATCGCTCTGTGTGTAGCATGAAAAAAATGTCCTTTCATTTCACGTATTAATATATAATATTTATATATGTAGTTATTCGTTTTCTGTTTTTACATATGTTTTTTTTAAATTTTTCCTGTATTGGTCAATTTTATGTTAAATTGACATTGTGGCTAGCATTGTCGTTGTTATGGGCATTGTATCAGGCATCCACGTAACTAGTAACTGAATGCAATAAAGATATAGACTTGGAATGAGTTATTACTATGCTAACCAGAGCAACAACTTAATTGCGGATCATTTGATTCTCGTGTATGTCGAAGACGTTCTGCAACTGAACAGTGAATTGGAAGGAACTCTGCCTGTAATTAGCGTTTATTCCGTGGTGTTCAGAGAGCGGATTAAACATTGACCAGGCAGAGAAAAGCATCTACTTCAGTCACTCCAAAGCATGCAGTTTCTTTTAATTTATGGTTTTGAGGTTCATTTGCCATTTCCACAACCACATTATACCCCGGTCTATTGCTTTGTTTCTATACAGCCAACAGGACCCAGACTTCGTCGCTGGCCATGTAAATATACATTTTATAACCCTTTATATGTATCTGATCTGTTTTGGTTTGTGGTGAAAAATTTGTTGCAAAGTTACTTGAAGAAGCAACTTGGGAAACGAGAGTGGGAAACTAAACAAATAAAAATTCAGCCGATCGCAGGGATTTTCATTTGCTTTATTGGCAGAGAAAGAAAGTTCTGTAGCTGTTATCAAGCATCATGTAATACAGTATTATTATTCCATATTTTCAGGTTTCTCAGAGCAAGAAAAACACTTTGTCAACCGTTACCTATTACAACCATTCTTTTCTAACTTGTGATTTTGATTTGGTAGTTGTTGTCGCATCGGCTTCTGTGGCCATATTGCACCTCCCAAGGTTTTTGCAGTACTTTGATCCAAGCCCGAGGCGGGAATCGAACCCGCGACCTTAGGGTTGCCGGGCAGGTACTTTACCCACTCGGCTAGCCCGGTCGGCTCTAACTTGTGAAAGAAAGGATGAAGATGCAAGTAAATTTATTATTCCAGTTTTCATCACTTTACAAGGTGGACTATTCACAAATTATTAATGATCCATAACGTCGGCGATCGTCAAACGTTGCCCGATTTTGATTCTAATATACAGTACATCCATTTTTATATGCAGTTTTATATACATTCTCATATGCAGTATATATATTACATTCTATTTAAATCCATTCGCGACATGTATGTATAAATTTTTCTTGTTTTGGGTGGCCCCTAGACTTAGTCCAACTCCACCTTGAGGTATTCTGTGATTAGAAACAGTACAGCTGTCTACAGGCCTAAATATGTTACTTTTATTTTATTTTATTTATTATTATTTATTATTATTATTTTTTTTTCTATATATCTCTATGTTCAATGTAAGTTGTATGGGTGTGTTGTTCTGATGTTTCAGACAACTCCTTCACAAGGGATTGCGAGCCACTTGGGAAGTCGATTCCTGAAGCTGGTCCCTACGCACAAGGAGCCGAGTCTGGTTCTACTATCTAGTGCATACATACACCGAGTGACCTGTCCATTGGAGAGAGTGCAATACCGATGAGCAGAAAAGGTTTCCCTAGGCTGCTCAACCTTAGGAATAAAAAAAAAAAAAGAAAAAAAAAAAAACCCTAGTGGTAAAATTAGATATGAGGCCCACTTTGCCAGAATCATATCTTTACAGTAAGTTCATCACGCCAAATTTTTCTGAATTGACCAGTAACGAGCTTGTTACTGTATCAAACCTGTAACAGGTTCTGTTACAAACCATGTATATGAAAATCACAACTTTACTTAAGTTTACTAAAATTAAATTTATTTTTAAATAACAAATAAACTTTGTACATAGCACACCAACTTGGTGTGACATGAAAGAAACAGACGGTATATCGTAAGTGTCCTATGCTACAAAACTCTAATGCATATCAGTACTATCGGGATTCCGTATGAACCGATTGACTTTTTACCCCCAAAGTGACGTCATAGGAAATGCTTAATTTCTAGCCCTGCCTACAAATTAAAGTGGTTCTGTTTGAATTTTTTGTTTTTATTTTTTTCTCCCTAGATGGCGTTAGTGGTATTTTCAGAATTCTATTTTCAAGTTTATTTTTACCTTGAGCTAGTCTCGAGTGTGGGATGAAAATTTTCTGGCTGTGGGTAAGTGTGCTGTGGTGGGGATCTGCCGCCACGCATCCCCTTTGCAGGCTTTGTACCGCAGTGGCCCGCCAAGATGTTTGTAGACATTTTCAAAAAGTGGTGTCTAATTCTGAGGGATGAAAAGCTGAAAAACTCGGACTTATTATTATTATTATTATTAATAGCCATATGATGCAAGGAAGCCTGAGGCTTATGCTGCACCAGGAAAAAAAAAAGTTCCCGAGTTACCCTGAGAGAGAGAGAGAGAGAGAGAGAGAATCAAAAGTAGAAGGGGATCACCAAGAAAGAGAAGAATGATGATATCCAGCTCTTTGTACACATTGAACTTAGAATTTCCTCCTCTCTTTGATATCGGGATGGAAATCCTAAACCTACATCTCGTATGTAGGTATTTTCCCAAAAGTAGTGTGTCCTGCGGGATGAAAAGCTGAAAAATCTGACTTGCATGCATTGAACTTAGAATTTTCACCCAAACAATTAGTATTGGCAGTTGATAAAAAACTGACACTGCCATCTCGTTTGTAGGTGGTTCCTTATTCGGGATGAAAAGCTGAAAAAAATATGACTTGTAACTATTAAAGTTAAAATTTCCACCCAAACAATCAGTGTTGCTATTGGATGAAAAGCTAACAAGTACAAAATTTTTGACCAGCAAATAAGAGTGTTTTCTGGAACTACTTAAAAATGAGAATTTCCATTTACCTGCAAATAAGAGTAGCTTTTTTGAAAATACTTAAAAATGAGAATTTCCAAGTGCATTTCCATTTAGTCATCAAATAAGAGTGCATTTTTTGAAATGACTTAAAAGAAGAATTTCCAAGTTAACTTTAAGTTTATCAACAGTTTTTAAACTCTTTTTATCAACAGTACTAATATTAGAAAATAAAGAACCACAGACATTGTTAAATTTAACTAAAGTACACTGGTGTGCAAAACTTAAGGGCCAACACTATTTCCGAAGATTACAACCACAAAATCTTTACTTAAGGCACTCTTTACTGATGAGAGTAGATTCAGTCTCAGCAGCGATTCTGGACGTCAGCTAATCTGGCGAGAGGTTGGCACACATGGTTGTAGGGTGGTACCTACACAGGGTGTAGGTACCACCCTACAACCATCACTGAAAGGGATCGATATGGCGGTCGAGGTATTCTAGACTGGTGAGGCGTTATCTTGGATGGACGTACACAACTCCAGATACTGGAAGGTGGTACTGTAACCGGTGCAAGCTATTGTACTGAGGTAATCTTTCCCCATGTGCGTCTGTTCCGAGGTGCTATTGGCCCCGAGTTCGTGTTTATGGATGATAATGCCACACCCCATCGCACTGCAGCTGTTGATATGCTTTTGGAAAGTGAGGACATTGTTCGTATGGATTGACCTGCCCGTTCGGACGATCTAAATCCATTCGAACACATATGGGGCGCTTTGAGGAGACGCCTAGCGGCACGTCCACACTCACCAGAAAACCTTCATAAGGTGAAGATGGCGCTGACAGAGGTACGGACGATGTTACCGCAATAACTTACCAACAACATTGTTCTAAGTATGGACAGACTGTGCAAAGCCTGCATCGACATTAGGGGTGGCCATATCTCCTACTGAGGACCACCTCTTCCCTTTGTTCCATCTTTTGCAGTGATGCATCTGTATCATGCCAGCCACTGCTATGTTGCCATTTTTGAATAAAGTCCCTCTGTACCGTTTTGTTTCCGTTGTTATGTCAGCGTTGTTTCCTTCATCATTTTTGAACCTCAGGAGGTTCCTTTGGTATGCTTCTCCCTTATCCAGGCCACACATATGAGAAGCTACTGGTAAAAACCTGACTGGTCCTTACATTTTGTACACCAGTCTATAATTTCATGTTGGCAACAAACATACAAATTTATTTTCAAGTTTACTCACATTGTAAAGTTGAACGCACACATTTTGTCCTTTTGAGTTGGCTGAAGAAAAATTTGCAAAAATGCAATCGATGTTCCTTGCTTTTAGCCCTACATACACAGGTGAATATCACATTGCGATTATTCGCCTGCATTCCAAGATTTTTGTCCGTTTTTTCTTTGTTGAATGGAAATGAACTTATTTACATGTTAACAGCAGAATGCAAATTCAAACTGTCACAGGAAAACACCAAAACTAGTTGAACACTGAATCTTCACCGGTGATCTTACACTTTTCTTAAAAATTCGCGACCACATTAAAAGGAATACCATTGTTCGCGTGATGCCACTAGCAGAAATGCATATTCATATTGTGACAAAGAGTTACTCACCTAGTAAGAAGAAGAAGTATAATAATATTATTATTATTACCAGCAATTTATTTCTGTGTTGAAGAGACACCCCTGGGACTGTATGTCCTTTTGCACTAATTTCAAGGGAAACAGTTTGAGCCTGAGTTCACGCCCGGTTGAGTCAAATTTAGTTGAACTTCGCAAATTCTCATTTTATCGTAATACAAAAACAATCATGAGCACTTCTGCCGGTTTACACAGCATACCGATGAATCATTATTACCACGGAATGTACGCCTGACGCCACTGAGTCAATATTACTTTGATAGTTGTGGAAGTAACTAGCTCACCTCACAGTTACAGAGATCACATCCTGTTTGTGTGAAGTGAATAGGATCTGTATTAGGGATGAAATTCACATTGTGTTTTTTGAATGTATATTCTGGGAGTGATGCATTCTGGACATAGAGCTGTATTTAGGATGACAAAAAACTGTTCGTTTATGGGAATTATTACCGGGCAATGCATTCAGTCTAAAGAGCTGTATTACAGATGAAATTACAGAGTATACACGTGCTAGTTAGTCGAAATAGTATTAAGACTCATTGCCAATTAACAAGGCATAGAATTATCAAAAGTAGAAACAAAGAGGTAAGAGTGCAATTGAAAACGTACAACCAAATCAATCCATTTTTAAACTTTAACGACTGTTTGAAATGACCAGGGTCCCATGGCCAGTGAGAAGCCTAGAATTCTGTATTCGAACTGGTCAATCAGAATGAGTATTTTTGAATTCAAAGTCGACTGACCGCAACACTTTATCTTCCGCGCGGAAAGGTAGTGTTCCATTTGATTCTTGGGAATAAGGAAGTGAGTCATTCTTTGTTCTTGCTTTCATCTCCTGAGCTCCTACGGTCAACCTGAAAGTTAACTTAAACTTTAAAAATGAAATTGCATTGGTTGAAAAATAACTACTCTTCCTTTCCGACTTTAAAAGCGTATTTTTTCAATAGACAACCAGCTACCCACACAAAACCAAAGAACTTCTGCTTTGAAATGGGGAAACAAATGTACAACCCGAAAAGTGCATTAGCGCTTAGAAGACTTTATTGTTAAGTGTCTGTTTCGAAAATTCAACTACCTGATCGGTAGTGTAGTTAAAATCTGTAACTGGAAGCCACTGCTGAAATTTCGCTAAGACTTCAAATGATAGTGATGTTGAACTGGTGGGTAGGTAACTGCATGCCATTGATAACTCTGTTTGAATTCACAACGAATCGTAGGAGATACGTTAAGGTTAAGGGGCCATGACAGAACGATGCCATCTTGTGATTAACAATGACACACTGTAGTTCTTGATCTAACGCTCTGCCAGCCTGAAACCTTTGACAAGTTTCAATCCGTTTCAAATAGATTTCCAAATGTACGGGCGATTTTTCATGACCCTTTAAATAGTCTTTCATATGTTTCCAATTCGAATTGCTGACTGATCCAAACGCAGCTGTTACCTTAACTGAATAAAATAGTTCGCAACAAATCCAATCCAAAACACCTTCTGAATATACCGGATGGTTATAAAATAAGCCTCCCTATTCAGGAGATCCTAGTGTCAAACTGTTAGAGTTAGCGCAGTGAAAATCGTGGGTATGTCATTAAGGTATGGGGAAGCGATTTTTAGAAGAAAAAAAAAGTTAAATTTTCCGCCGCCAGGGGAAAACGACGCTGATCAAAGTTATCATTTACTTCAAGACACGCTGCTTACGCAAATGACATCCTGTTAGATAAAAGCAGAAAGGCCAACGTCACCGTCAATAACCATTATGGCTCTTACAAAACTGGAAAGTGCTCGTTTAGTAAAACTGTTCTACCAGAATAATAGTATCGCTAATAACGCTACCAGAATAACAGCACTACGTGAATATCGGAAACTTTAGGATTTGCGTAAAGGACCTCTGACCTTGTCAGTGGGTCTTCGAAAAGTAATAAAGAAATTTGAAGCGACCGACCGGGGAGGGGAATCAGGTGTAATTCCAGGCAGGAGACGACCACATATCAGAACGAAGGTAGTGGATGAAGTGGACGTTTCAATGGTCAAAATGCGAAATACTACTAGTCAGTAGTGCGTACCAGAGGTATGTCAAGAAATTAAACCTTCCTTGGTCTACTGTACGTAAAGTGCTCAAATAATTTGGTGCTGGTACCGTACAAGATTTACGTAGTGCAAGAACTAAAGTCTTGTGATAAGAAACAACGAATAGATTTTGCTCTACGATTTCTGTCTCGTGTGGAACTTAACCATACATGGGCTCGCATGATGTTATGATCTGGTGAGGCGCATTTCACTCCTCATGGAGCTGTAAATGCATAAAACTGCCGAATATTCTCGTCCATCTGTTGTGTATTAAAGACCATTACAAAGTCCATACGTTACAGTATTGTGCGGATTCACAGCAGAGTTTATAATCAGACCATTTTTCTTTGAAGAGTCTACACCTCATGGCACCCTCCACCCCGTAAGGTGTTCGGTAACTAGTGCACGGTACTGCGCTCTTCTAAGAGATCACATTATTCCCGCTCTTCAAGAAAGGCAATGGTTGGAGACAACAGTGTTCATGCAAGATGGTGCCCCTCCCCACTTTGGTCGACAAGTGAAGGAACTGCTCCGTTCAACATTCAGAAATTTTATTATTATTATTATTATTATTAGCTATATGGTGCAAGGAAGCCTGAGGCTTATGCGGCACCAGCCAAAAAAAAAAAAAAAAAAAAATTCCCGAGTTACCCTGAGACATACCACACAATCCCGTGCTCCAACAATGCTCTCTGGCCAGCCACTGACTGCTCGGCGCGGGGCGGGCGTCCTTATCTCCCCAGCGCCTTTGTTGGTTTTCCAGAGAACTGCAGGGCCATACTGGGAACTCCGCTCTCCCATGTTCTCATAGCAGTTAATCCCATAGCTGCAGTGGTTTTCAACCTTTTTTTAACAACGGCACCCCTAAGAATTTATTTTATTTTGCGGCACCTCTACTCAATATATATAATATTAAAAATATAAATATTATATGATATTTATTACAATAATATAATTATTAGGTCCTTGAGGTTGTCACAGACATTCTCTCAGATATGCCAGACAAGCTGCACTTGCTACCTGAGAGCCTAAAACGCTGATGGACCTGATATTCGGGTGACACTCAAGTCAAATGAACCCAATTTCGGCGAAGTCCGGACGGTCTGTGACAGCCAAATCCTCTGCTTGCAACTTCACAATGGTGGGACAGTTAGTAATCCAGGGTATAACCTCCATGCACAAGTACATGGTGGGTGACCACCCAGGTGTGAACCAACGTAAGCAGTGGTCGAGGTGTGGCGACCACACCACATGGAGGAATGCCTCCCGTCTATGTTACGAGGCAGTACTAAGTGGTAGATAACTCTCATCAACCGGTTACCACCACTTTGCTTATTGGAGGCTTGAAGTGGTGGAACCCATGTTTAATCACTAGAGCTATGTTCCGTTTAAACCTTCGCTATCTCTTCCATCATGCAGTATGATTGATGACTTTTGAGGTTATGATGAACATCGTGGCGAGATCCAATATTCCTTACATTTTTAGGGTAGAGCTCTAAAACGGTGTTCGCAGGCCGGCCGCTAGTTAGTACACCGGACCGAACCTATTGGTAACTCTTTAGGAGGCTTCCGGATCAGCTAGTGTATAATCTTGCTACCTCTACTCTGCCAGATAGTGACTGGAGGGAGTCCGAGTAGTGTGTATGCGGGGCGCATTGTCGAGGCCACGTTATGTCAAGGATCTGGGTATATTCTTACCATGTGTACGCCATATCCAAAAATTACATTACTTCATACAGCATGTCCCATCCACTTTTTCTTACTACTGAAACTAATAGAGCAAGCTTATCTGCGAAAAGATCTAAACCTTCCAAGCACTTCCTAATTCATTTCACAAATATACGTGGTCTCAATTCTAATCTTAACGATGCCCATTTCCACTTGCACTCTGCCACACCCAGTGTACTTTTTCTGACAGAATCTCAGTTATCGGCTGATTCAACTACTGCTCATCTCAGTTGCCCAAACTATTCGCTGTATGATTCCTTTCTCCTCAAAGGTGGTACTTGTGCATATGTCCGTTCCGATATTCCCTGTCAGAGCCTTGGCCATTTGGAATCTACTCTCTTTGATCTTCTCTGGCTTAAAATCTGTCTACCTCATTGTGTAAAATTCATTGTTTCCTCTGCCGTTCTCCCAACTCCACTAATCACTTGGAGCTCTTTGACTTTCTCTCTTTGCAACTTGACTTTCTCCAGTCCAACTTTCCTAACAGTGAGGTAATTTTCCTTGGTGATTTTAATGTTCACAACTCCAGCTGGCTTCCGTTTTCTAGTCACACCGACCCAGCTGGTCGAGATGACGAGGCTTTTGCAATTACTAATGACCTAGCACAGATTGTTCATTTACCTACAAGAATACCAGACCATCCTAATCATACAGCCAACACGCTTGATCTTTTTGACAAAAACAACCCTTCTAAGTACACGGTCGAAGTGAGAGTTCCTTTAGGCACTTCTGATCACAACTTGGTGATTGTCTCTTCTCCAATGGAGCCCTTATTTCATGGCTGTTCTCAACGTCCTGTTGTTTTGCATTACAAGAGTGCAAAATGGGATGACCTGCGAGATTTCTTTTCTACTTTTCCTTGGTCGGATTACTGTTTCAAAACGTCTGATGTCAACGCTTGCTCAGATCTTGTCAGTGAAATTTTTCTTGCAGGAATGGAATCCTTCATCTCACACCCCACTTTAAGATCTCATCCTTTATCTAAACCTTGGTTTTCCAATAAATGTGCTAAGGCTGTTCAAGGGAAGAATGTTGCATATCGTAAGTGGCTTGTTTCTAATTCTTCAGTTTCATTTTCTACTTACACCAAAGCTCGCAACAATTGTAAAGCAGTTATTAATCAGTCGAAACTAGAGTTTGAACAGGCTAAGAGCAGAAAACTTTCTTCTTGCCCTAATGGTAGCCGAGCATTCTGGTCTCTTGCCAAAGCTATTGGCCGCAACTTTTGCCCATCTCTGCTCCCACCTCTGTCCAAACCAGATGGTTCTGTTGTCACTTCAGCCAAGCTGACCTGCTAGCATCCCATTTTTCTTCCAACTCATATATTAATGATCTTGGTAAAACACCTCTCACCATTCCCAACACGCTCAGTTCAATGCTTCCTGTGGTCTTCCGTCAAAAGGATGTCAGAAGGATTTTGACGAATCTTGATGCTAAGAAAGCTACAGGTACCGATGGTATTTCTCCACTTGTTCTCAAAACCTGTGGTCCTGAACTTACTCCTATTCTTTGCCGCCTTTTTTCACTTTCTTATTCCGAAGGTGTTTTCCCTTCTGCTTGGAAATTTGCTCATATCCAGCCATTTCCCGAAAAGGGTGACAAATCCCTGGCATCCAATTATCGTCCCATTGCAATTACTTCTACTCTTTCTAATGTAATGGAGAAATCAATTTACCGCCAAATCTAAACTACCTAGAAACCTTTCATCTGATCAACGATCGCCAGTATGGATTCCGTCAGTGTCGATCCACTGGTGATATTCTGGCTTATGTTACCCATTTATGGACTAATTCAATGGAAAGGTTCGGTGAAACACAAGTAGTTGCTCTTGACATCTCAAAGGCTTTCGATCGTGTTTGGCATAAAGGTCTTCTAAACAAGCTTCCATCTTATTGTTTGCCAACTGTTTTTAGCAATTGGTTATCCAGTTTTCTCTCTGATCGCTCACTGAAGGTCATGGTAAATGGCTCTCTGTCTTCTAACTTCTCCACTAATGCTGGTGTCCCCCAAGGTTCAGTTCTTTCCCCCACTCTTTTCCTCTTGTATATTAATGACCTTCTTCCATTGACTGGAAATCCTATCCATAGTTTTGCCGATGACAGCACATTGCATTTCACTTTCCACTTTGAGAAACCTTGCCCTGTTCAATGAGCTTCAACTTTTCGAATATCTGCTACCTATTCTTTAAATGCAGATCTCTAGGTAATTCTCCAGTGAGGCAAAGACAACTTAGTTGATTTCAGCCCTTCTAAAACTCAGTCTTGTCTTATATCTCGCAAAAAGGATTCTTCTGCTCCTATGCTTATCTTTAGTGACACTCCGATTTCTAGGCAAAATAATATATCTCTTTTGGGAATTACCCTGACTTCTAATCTCTCTTGGCACAAGCACATTACAAATATTTCTTCCTCTGCATCTAAAAAACTTGGTTTTCTCTTTCGCTCTCGGCGTTACTTTTCTTCCAAACAGCTGCTCACTCTGTATAAATCGCAAATCCGCCCTGCCATGGAATATTGTTCTCACATCTGGAGAGTTGCCCCCAAAACGTCTCTCAGGCTTCTTGATTCCATTCCGAAGAAGGCAGTTAGGTTAATTAATGACCCCTCTCTAACAGAGTCTCTCCACTCTCTGTCTCCTAGATGTACTGTTTCTGCTGCATGCCTCTTCTACAGATACTTCCATGGGCACTGTTCTTCTGAATTGGCTTCTATAATTGCCGCTCTCTCTTTCAAAACAGTCCGAATACGTGCCGCCACCAGCCAACATCCATTTACTGTCCAACTTCAAACCCACAGAACCAACTTTTCATCTTCCTCATTTATTCATTCAACTGCCGTTTTCTGGAACAACCTTCCTTCATACGTATTTCCTGAAAATATAAATCTACAGAAGTTCAAGTCCAGTATCAACAAATATCTTCTTTCGTATTCTCAACCTCCAACCCAAGCACGGTACTAAGTACTATAGGTTGTAATACCCCTCTCGTGTTTGGGGTTTACTTAAAAAAAAATTATAAAAATTACATTTCATGATACAAATTATATATATATGCAGTATATAAGTTTATTCTTTATATAGAGGTACTCAGTAAACATCAATTATAGATGACCACAAAATTAAAAGATACTGTACACCTTTTTATAATGAAATAAACATATAAATTAAAAAAATAATAATAAATTTAAATAATTTAAACCCAAATTACAAGGCACCCCTGGAATGTTTTGCTGCACCCCGGTTGAAAATCACTGGTTTAGGCCATATCTTGTCTAATCACTTAAGTTCTTCTAATGTATAAACCGTTTTGTCACACAGAGAACACTTTTTTGAGCTCATTTTAACTTGCAGTTCAAAATTTTACTTCTATTTCATTATCCAAAAATCTAACACACCAGTTCAAAATGTGAAAAAAGTTGTGCATTAAAAAATAAAAACCACACCACCACTCCCTAATCTAAAATGTAGAGATCATGAAGGAGGTAATTTGTTTTCGTGCGAAATTACCTGTTCTTAACAACATCAGACACTGTGGTGAAGCATTAAAAATCTAAACAACCGGAATATAAATTTTTAAGAATGAGCTAATTTTCCATTGTGCAAATTGCTGTTCATTTTTGATACCTAATATTGTTCCATATTGCAGATTATCGCGATGTAACAACTCCACAGAACTGCATAATGAATGAAACAAAAAATCAGTGTAAACGGAAAGAAAATAATGGATACGAGTGTTTGTGTGAAGATCCGTAAATTGCCGCCCTTGCTCAGGTCGGCCAATAAATGAGAAATTTAAATATCCTAAATGGATTTCGATAACGTTAAAAATTTTGGAATAATTTCTTCCGTATTCATCCTGAAATAAAGAATTAATAATTCTATTAAAAAAACATTGTCCAATTCAACCTATTCGTGGCGATATTTCAGAATCATAAACAGAATGAATTACGTCTACAATTTTAGTAAACGAAATATTTTTTTAAATTTGTATCACATCTAAAATAAATAATTAAGTTATTCGTGAAAAGAAATGTGCATTAGAAGATATGGAAGCATAAATTTCTTTAAAAATATTTATCAGGTAAAATAAAATTACTTGTTTCAATGGGAAGTTTGATGGAGAAAGTAAATTTTGCAAAGAAAAGCGTGAATCGAGAATGCCGTCAGCTGATTCACATTTTTCTACGTACCTTTTGCAACGCGACGCGTCAGTCTCTCCGATTCTACCGAACTAACGAAATACTTATTGGAATACTGTATACAGAAAATCAGTTAGAGTTGGACAGTCTCGTTGAGGAATTAAAGCAGATTCTTTAATACATCATTAAAAAAACAAAAGGAACTGTTTTCATATAGAATTTTCTATATGAAAATTTCATATACTATTTTCAAGTATGCTGCCATTCAGGGATATAAGCAAACACTGTTTTCAATGTCATAGCGAATTTAAATGGCAACTATTTTATATTGATAAAATTTCATGGAAATATTATGTGTTTTAAGATAATATTGAAAAATATTAATTTATGAGAATAAATCTCACGAATGACATAAGAGACCAATCTGATTTAAATCTATGCGACACCAGTTAAGACGACATTATCAAATTCAATTTTAACGAAAAATTTGTAAGCATTTTAAAGGAATCAGTGTTGAATCCAAGGAGACAAGATGCGATTTTGCAAGATATTAAAAAATATTCCTCTACTTGGATACTGATATTAAACAATATTCTTCCATCCTTTATGATGAAAGGGAGAAGGACAACACTTTTGCAACAAACTTTCTGTTAAGTGGTTTTCAGTTATTAAAGAATTTCTACATCAATTTGCGTTTAGCGAATTGCAATAGATATTAGTGAAGAAGAAAAATTATGAAAATTTTTGTGCTTCTGTCGTAACAATAAAAAAACGTTTTAGCAATTTTTATGAAATTCACCTCTCTTGTAGGATAAAATATTTTTTGATAATCTCTAGTAATTCATTTAAATTCCTTATTATGCCAAACCAGTTAGAAGAATTGTATCTCAAAGAGTGTATTCAATATTTTATCGGATATCGTAAAGTGATATCGCGAAAAACAATGGACATAGCACAAGGATATCGATAATTTCCTATTAAATACAGTGCATGCGGTTGGATAATATAATCAAATTATTGTGTGCCGCAATGGCTGACGAGACTAACACGTTTAAGAAAATAATAGCTCATAATGAAGAAAGGTTAAAAGTTTCCACAAAAATTTCGACTGTAAAATACGGGAACAAATTGAATATCGAGGGCGCTAACTTTAGTATTCTCATCAGTATAAATATCTTCGTCATGCAAGTTTTGGTTATTTTGTATATCATTAAATTTTATAAGAATATTCATAAGGTTTGAACTGCACCCTTTTTCGTTCAAATTTTCGTTAAAATGATTGTTGTCATTTTTCATAAACAAAAATCTAATCATCTTTTTCGGTTCTGCGAATAAGGCATACTCTCAACCGTGGGCTGAATTTGGAGATTTGTAATTATAACCTTGCATTACTTGAATTGCTTGCATTACCTTGCATTACTTGAATTATTTACATCACCTTGCATTACTTGAATTACTTGTATTACCTTGCATTAATTTATACTTGAATAAAAAATTATCTTTCGGGTTTTTTTTACAACTAATTTTTATTGCAATCAGTTTTGTTCCATGAAAAATATAATTAACTTATAAAAGACGTAATTATTATTTTTTTTCCCGAAATTAACTGTTCTATTCAGCATCAGAAACCGAGGTAAAGAATTAAAAATCAAATGAACCGGAATATAAGTTTTGTATGAGCTAATTTTCCATCGTTCAAATTGCTGGTCATTTTTGGTACCTAATAATTGCTCAACTTAGATACCGGTATTAAACTATATTCTTCCATTTTCATAATGAAAAGGAGAGGGATAAAACACTTGCAACAAACTTTTCGATAAGACGTTTCCAGTTACGAAGGAAATTCTATATCAATTTCCGTTTCGGGAATTTCACACGATATTATGGAAGACAAATTATAAAATTTGTTGTGCTTGTAGAATAAAAATAAAAAAAAAACTTTTGAGCAATAGGATAAAAAGGATTTTTTATCCTATTGCTATAGGATATATAGCAATAGGATAAAAAAATTTCTGGCAGTTCATTTAGAATTCTTATTATTTATTATGCGAAAGCAGTTAGAGGAATTGTATAGCAATGAGTTTATTCAATATTTTTTTTGATATCATTAAAGCTGTATCGCGAATAACAGTGGACATAGCACAAGGATATTGATAATTTACTATTTATTAAAGTTCAGGCGGTTTGATGCTATAATCTGATTATTGTGTGCCCCAATCGCTGACAAACCTAAGTAATTTAAGAAAACAGTGCCTCATAATGAGCAAAGATTATTTTTTTCTACAATTTTCGATTGTAAAATACTGCAGAGATTACTAAATTTAGAATCCTCAAAATTTAAGTTTGAGGATTCTAAATTTAGTAATCTCTGCAGTGTAATATCTCCTTCATGCAAGTTTTGGTTATTTTCTATATCACTAATTTTTCTATAACATTAATTTTTATAAGCAACCTTTTTCGTGTAATTTTTCGTTAAATTTATTGTTGTTGTTTTCATAAACAAAAATCTAGTCTCATTTTTGGTTCTCCGAATAGGACACACTCAGCCTTGTGTTCAATTTGGAGATTTGTAACAATTGCCTTGCGTTACTTGATTAAAAATTCATATTTCAGTTTCTTGTACAATCAATTTTTATTGCATATCAGTTTGTTTTCCTGTACAATCAATTTTATTGCATATCAGTCTATTAAAAACGTAATCAGCTCGCTCAAGAAGAACATAATTTATAAGTTTTTTTCTTGCGAAATTACCTGTTCTATTCAACATCAGACAGTGTGGTAAAGGATTTTTAATTCTTTAAAAAAAATTTTGAAATAACTAATTTTTCATTATGCCAATTGCTGTTCATTTTTGATGCCTAATATTGTTTTGTGGGGGGAGGGTGTAAATGTTATTTATTTTACCCTCTTTGTTATTTTTGTATTATATTTATTTTCCCCCTAATTCTCCCCCTTCCACATTAACACCTGACTTGTTAATCTCTCAGAAGATTCTAGATTTCGGGGGGTTTCCAGTGGTTATATTCCTCACCCGGACTCTAGGCTCTGTGTTCAAAATGACTGACACAACTCATATGCATTATATACAATTTGTTTATTAAGATTATTTACATGAAATAAATTGGTGAATAATTAAGTACATATAACAGTTGATAATATTATCTTCACCGTACAAATATAAAATGTTTGGCTAGGTTAAGCTATACTCTTTTACATTGTCCTTCACTACATCACATGGATAATAATACTTCCATAATTTACTTAATACAAATATTCTCTAAGTAAATCACCCTTATATTCTAATAGGTCAGACTTATCTTCCACTCTTCCTTTATACAAGGCTATTCCTCTGTTAGCAATATTTATGATAAATCTCTCTTATTTAGATTTTTATCTTAATACGCATTCATCCTTTAAATCAATATTCATCTCATTGCCTAAGTTTATGCTAACAACTTTACTTCTGACTTGTCATTCTACCACATTTTAGACATCATATATATTTATATAACATTCTCTATATAATCTCCCTTAATTACTCCCCTCCAAAACTGTTATCTTACTTTCCGTTAATCAGGGTATTTTACTATCTCTATGAAACCCCTTCCCTTATCATAATTACTCATTTTTATGTACATGTCTCTTATTATATATAAATCTGTTACAATTTGCTCTTTCTGTATTTGTTATCCTCTCTCTAGAGTTTTTTAAAATACATGGGAATACTAATCAGACACTTACTGCTAATAATGGACATGATCCCTCCGCTGGGGCTTTCCGTTCTTTATTGGGGCTGCTGTTCTCGTCTGAATAGGGCATCATCTACATCTTCTATGAATTTATCATATGGTCCTTGATACTGCTACTCGGTTTCGGTCTGCAACTTTACCTTCACGGCTCTCTTTATCTGCACACTGGCCAATGTCACTGCCTTCTGATGACGGACTAGGCTTTATTTCTCCTTAGACTTCACTTATTTGCCCAAGGCTCTATTTCTCCTTTTGGCGCACTTGTCCGCATACTGCTCTACTGTCGCTTCCATCACTAGCCTTATAAAACAACTACTTAACCGTTCACTCCTATTCTTAAAACTTATCTAACCTTTCACAACTGACTACTCCATCTTAAAACTTTGCCAAACTTTCTTAACTCTAACAGACAGACCTAAACTTTATTAGAACCTACTCTTCAGGAACCACCTCTTTAGGGACCATCCTCATAACAAACACTGGAACAACCTCTCGGGAATCTTCGCTCTCAGGAAACTTTCGGGAACACACCCTATCAGGAAAACTTTCGGGAACACACCCTATCAGGAAAACTTTCGGGAACCCCTATTCCTCGCCTCACATCCCCTTTTGTATCTCCACTACCTCTCATTTCTAACCAATCATTCGCTACTTCGCCCCTCTCATCTCCTATCTCATTCGCTCATTTCATTCCTATTGTCCTTTGTTGCCTGAACTTCCGACATCCAGAATTTTCGCGATCCTTCTAGAAGGATGGCCGGAAGTTCCGGGTCTTCTTGTGACCTCACATGCCCTTAATCCCCCATGAAATTTTTAAGTACTTACTCCCATTTTTGAATATCCTCCACTATCGTGTGCTGTCTCTTTCCTCAAATGGGTTTCGTAGCGGTCTATTGTTTGATTAAGGGTGGGGTTCTGCCTTCGCTCAGAATACTTTCACTATGAATTTTTTCCAGATCAGTGAATGCATTGTTCCGCGGGTTCGAAACCGTTTCCCACCCGTTGCTATTTCAATCAAAGACTTACTTAAAGATTTTTGGCCGAACAAGAGATAAAATTAAGGCTGGGAGTGTCTGAACTACAATTTTCAGTCTATTGTTTTCTAAAAACCCGGTATTTTTTGCTGAAGGCTGACTGTTTAAAAATACAAATAATTTCCAATACTTAACAAAGCCACTATTAATAATATTTGTAAGGATGGGTCCTTACAGTTTCACATTCTAGATGATTGCGATGAAACAACTGCACAGAATTGCATAGTGAAGCAAACAAAAAATCTGTGTAAACGGAAAGAAAATAATGGATACGAATGTTTTTGTGAAGATTCGTACATTAGCATCTTAGACAAACTGTTTTGCTCAGGGAGGCCAATAATGATAAACTTAAATATCCTCTGTCCATTTCGATAATAATAAAAATTATGAATCATTTCTATTAGAGTTCAACTTGAAAAAAAAAAGATATAATTCTATTAAAAAAACACCCTCCAACTCAACGTAATCGCGGTCATATTACAGAATCATGAACAGAACGAATTATGCCTTCAATTTTAGTAAACGAAATATTTTTTTAAAATTTGTATCTAATCTAAAATAAAGATTTAATTAATTCGGAGAAAAATATGTAATAAGAGATATGGAAGGAAAATTTTCTTTTAGAAATATTTACCACGCAAAATAGAATTACATGTTTTAGTGGGAAGCTTGATGGAGGAAACTCCATCAAGCTTCCCTTTAAAATTGTTTTAAAGCTTGAATCGAAAAAGTCGTCAGCTGATGGACATTTTCCTATGTCTCTTGCAAAGCAACGCGTCACTTTCTCTGATTGTACAGTACCAACGAAATTCTCATTTTGGAACATATGAATAATAAGTGGGAGTTGGAGCATCTCGTTGAGGAATTAAAGCAGATTGTATAAACCATTTCAATATCCAATATTAAGAAAACAAAAGGAAGGATAAAAATGCTTTTTGATAATCTCTGGCAGATCATTTAGAATTCTTATTATTTATTATGCTGAAGCACTTATAGGAATTGTATATCAATGAGTTTATTCAATATTTTATTGGATATCATAAAGTTGTATCGCGAAAAACAATAGACATAGCACAAGGATATCGATAATTTCCTGTTAATTAAAGTGAATACCGTTTTTATAATATAATCATATTATTGTGTGCCGCAATCGCTGACAAACCTGTCATTTAAGAAAACAGTGCCTCATAATGAAGAAATATTAATTTTTTCCACAATTTTCGATTATAAAATACAGGAAGAAATTCCTTATTGAGGACCCAAAATTTAATAATCTCTGCACTGTAAATATCTGTTTCATGCAAAGTTTGGTTATTTTCTATATCGTTAATTTTTATAAGCATTGGACTGCACACTTTTTCCTGTAATTTTTGTACTGTTAAATTTATTGTGCTGTTAGCAAAACAATAGAAAATATTTTGAGCAATTTTTTGAACAGCCCTTGTCATATAGGATAAACACATTTTTTGATAATCTCTGGCAGATAATTTAAAATTCGTATTATGCCTAATGAGTTACAGGAATTGTGTGTGAAAGAGTTAATTGAATATTCTCTCTAATATCGTTAAACGATATCGCGGAAAACATGGGACATATCACAAGGATATCGATAATTTCCTATAAATTACAATGCATTCAGAATGACGTTATAATTAGATTATTGTGTGAAGCATTCGTGTGATTATTTTTTTCTCTTTACAGTGCCTCATGACAAAGGAACATTAATAATTTTCACAAAATATTTAGTTGTAAAATACTAAAGACAATGAATAAATATCAATCAATCTCAACAGTGTAAATATCTCCGTGCACGTTTTGGTTATTGTCTTATATCATTAAGCTTTTGAGCATAATGATTTCAGAATATTGGAAGCCCAACCTACTGGGGAGTAAAGATTATAATTTCCTTGGAATGGACTCAGTTGGATGCACAAAGTGTGTAATTGCACGACAAACAGCGATTAGTATGTTAGTACCTTCTCTCCGGAAAAAAAAACTGAAAATTTAAACAGTTGTATATTCTATAATTTTGCTTAAATATCGTAGAATTAAAATTACAAATAGTGTGAGATTTCCCGCACTTAGTAATAGTAATAGTAATAGTAATAGTAGTAGTGACATGTGATGCAAGAAAGCAAATGTATGAGCTTATGCAGCATCAGCCAAAAAAAAAAAAAAAAAAAATCATACCATTCCCTCCAAATGCCTGTCCAGTTCCTCCTTAAATTTATTCAACCTATCAACTTCCACAACGACAGATGGAAGTTTGTTCCAGCAATTAACCACCCGCTGGCTAAAGGCAAATTTCCGCACATCTAATCTACATCTGTCTTTTCTTAATTTGAATTTATGCCCCCTTAGGTTCGTAATCTGAACAAGTGGAAGGATCCCATCAGAATTCAGCGTGCTGAACCCATTCAAGCCTTGTACACCTCAATCAGATCACCGCGCAGGTGCCTAGTCTCCAGCCACTGCAATTTGCAGAACTTAAGCCTCTCTTGATAAGAGGATCCCTTCATTCCCCTCACCAATCTTGTTGCCCTTCTCTGTACACGCTCAAGTAAATCTACATCCTTCCTAAAATGAGGCCTCCAGACCTGTACGCAGTACTCAAGGCGTGGCCTGACCATTGCCTTATACAGAGGGATAATCACCTCCTTTTCCCTGCTAGAAAAATTCCTATATATCATTGACAAAATCCCATGACCTGCCCTGGCAGCCTGTCTGCATTGCTCAGAAAACTTCATATCTGCCTGCACAATTACTCCCAGGTCTTTTTCATTTTCTACCACCTTAAGTGTAGTACCACACTGTTGGTACGTTTTTCTGGGGTTACTTCTACCCAAATGCAGTACTTTGCATTTGTCAAGGTTAAACTTCAGTTGCCACTTCTTAGCCCATCTACCCAAATTATCTAGATCCTGTTGCAGTAGCACACTGCCATTACTGTCATTAACAACCCTGCCAACCTTTGTATCATCTGCAAATTTCGACACTAAGCCTGATATACCTTCATCAATATCATTGATAAATATACAAAACAACAGTGGACCCAACACCGAACCCTGTGGGACTCCACTAATAACATTAGTCCAAGAAGAGCAGCACCCATTGATTACCACCCTCTGTCTTCTCCCACTAACCATCCTTTTATCCATTGTAGCAACTTACCCTTAATACCATTCTGCTCCAATTTGTACAATAGTCTTCCATGCGCAACAGTGTCAAAAGCTTGCCTGAAATCCAAATATATGATATCAAAATTATTCTTTGCATCCAGTTCCTTTGTAACCACATCATAATATCCTATCAAATTTGTCAGACAAGACTTTCCCTTAACAAACCCATGCTGTGTCTGAATTATTGCTGCAGTCTTGTCTAGATGATCCTGCAATGCATCTTTAACCAGTGACTCCATTATTTTACCCGGAACAGAAGTTAAACTAACTGGTCTGTAATTACTCGTGTCACCCTTCGATCCCCCTTTGTGAATTGGGGATACATTTGCATATCTCCAGTCCGTGGGAACCTCCCCTGAGTCCAAGGATGCTCTCATAATTATGGCTAAGGGTTTGCTTAGTTGCTTTGCCGCCTCCTTTAATATAACTGGATAGATCCCATCCACCCCAGGTGCTTTTCTTACGTTTAACTTCAACAGTTTCTCTTCCACTTTGCTCTCAGTTATTACAAAATCATTAAGTATCCTGCTACAATTTGATAACCTTCTGCCATTTTCAAACATTAATAATTCCTCATTTGTGAATGCAGATGCAAAATACTGATTCAGTTTGTTTGCTATCTGAGCAGGATCATCAACAGTCGAACCATCGATGTCAAGTGGACCAATCAGATTCATCCCCTTCCTTTTAGAGTTTATATAAGTAAAGAAATCCTTGCTGTTTTTCTTAGCATCTTTTGCCAAGGATTTCTTGTAATCTGCCTTCGCCTGCCTAACCTTCTTTGTAACTTGGTTACAGATCAACTTTTAGCTATCATAGGCTTCTGTGTCACGTGTTAATTTGTATGCATCCCATGCATTTTTCTTCTCTGTTACGAGTCTCATTAGTTCATTTGACAACCATTTAGGCCTTAAAACCTGACAACCACTTAAAAGAAAAAGCGAGAACATATATTTTAATCAACCCAAAAAGCAATACTTTTCGTTAGACATGTTGTAAGGTCGTTAGCTGATATATGTCATCATTATTATGATGAAATTGTTACTCCCAAAACCAGTGGTGAACAAATCCATTCAATCTGCTGGCGAACAAATCCTTCTCATTGTCAAGGCAAAGCTCAACAATCATTTGGAATGAATGGGTCAGTGAGTGGACGGGTTTTTTTTTTTTTTTTTGGCTGATGCTGTATAAGTTTTTTTTCTTGCATCATGTGCCTCTACTAATGCTAATGTTCTCCACAAAATCCTTTGTTTTTCTTATTTGCCTTGTTTAACACTGACTTGTACTTTGATTCAAATTGCCGATAAATCTTCTGGTTTTGAGAACGGAGTAGTTTACATAGATTACTCATCAAATAACAATTCAAATATTTTTGAATTTGAATTTTTGACCAGCATACGGCCTAGTAATAATATATGCAATTTTTATACCTATTATCTTGTCTTAATAAATAGAACTGTTCTAATATTTAAATACCTGAGTAGAAAACAGTTGTTTTCTAAACGCCCTGAAAACGTATCTTCTGAAAAATAAATATTTCCTGATATTTAAATTAAACGTTATTCACTAAATTAGGAAATTGACATTTCCCAGAGAAATAGGTTTAGAGTGTAGGGAACATCTCTTCGCTATTCAGTTGTTTAAATATCGTTACGGAGTTAATTGGGAAATCCAGCAAATAATTCGTAGTCACTCATAATTTATAATTTTAATTAGATAGCGGGAGAAAATTTTTCTTATGTCATCAGAAATATAACATAAAATAATCACTTTTTGAATAGTTTCTATTATGCTTTAATAAATAATGACACCAATATAATGATGTGAATAGGAATCGATCTTTTTCAGTGAAGAGTGCTGAATACAGGGATCTACTGTATAAATGAAAATAAAAATGAAATTTGGAAATATTTTAGAATTCATTTACGTCACCAATATACAGTATTCCTAGCGTTTGTTAATTTCACTGGATTTCTTCTTTTAATAGAATATATGTCTGTAAGACGCCATTTATTATTCCTTTTCTGTATTTAAAAACATTATTAGGCCTGTCGTAGCCGAGTGGTTAGGAGCGCGATTGCAATAGCACACGATATGTGAATGGACTGAGGTTCAAGCCTGTCACTGCTAAAAACGATTAACATTGGTATCGATTGATTTGTTGTAAATGGTGCTCGTGTCGGAGTATGAACATATAAATAAATATTATTTTTCAGTTTTTCCTTTCGAAAAAACCGTGAAAATAGCACAAAACGAAAATACAAATCAGATTCTCTACGTTTATCAATTTGACCGTAGCTCAAGCATGTAGACTCTTCTCCATTCTTTGAGATAATTCATGACTGTTCATGCAAAGTGACGTAGTTCTTGCCTCTAGAATCGAGATATAATTCTAACGAACATCTATTTATTTATTGAAATAGTCATTATAAATTATTTATTAAACGTTCCTGTATTTGAGCCCTGTTCCTTAAGTTGAAATGAAATATTGAACAATTAAAAGTGCAACACTTTCACAATTGTCGTGGAACCACAGACGCCCATTATACACTACCTCCAAGGAATTTTTATCATAAATCCATTCTTTTTTGAAATATTAAACTGAATTTTCCTAGAATTTATATATTTCGTTCTCCGGTGATTATTTTTTTTCTCTTTACAGAGAAAGTTACGGAAAGCAGTACCTCAACCACGACTGTATTACCAGGGATGTATTCATTTATAAATCATTGGGTACACAATTACTTAACGTCATTAATCTTTCCCTTTTTCAGCAAATATTCTTCACAATCTACATTTAAATTATGAAATTGCATCTTTAGAAATATAATACTCCAATTTTTTCGTCTAAATTTCCTATTTTCCAAATCAGAATATTCTTTCCTGTTACGTACCTAACGTGATGAGAAGAAATTAATATTTATCATTTACAAATTAGAAGCTTACAACGAATTTTGAAAGAATTCACACACTAAAATGGCATACTTTATTTACAGCCAACAAAATACCTTGAATATTGCTCGATTAGATTATATTTGAGAGAAATCATTTTTTTTTTTAAGTTTTATCTGTTTATGTTTATACATCGAGGAAATTAAGAGTTTTAAGACGAGAACAAGAGAAGAAAAGAATCAGACAGAGAATGAGAGAGGAAAAGAGTGAAAGAGAGACACAAAAGTTTTGGCACCGACAGAGTGATAGCAGAGACAAACTGAGAGATAGAATGCAGAATTTGTATGAAATTAGCAAAATTTTTCTTCCCTGATTTTTCTCTCACAATATTATTATAATTAAAATGTCACTATCTTGGAAAATTTTGTGTTATTTGTAGCCATATCGTTTTTGTACATGTGCTCATTCTGAAACCTAGAGGCTCTTTAAATTAAATAGGTTTATCACTAGCAAACGTATTGGATGTTGTCTGCTGTATACTGAAATTAAAAACTGGTTTATAAACAAAAACGCCTTTGTGCTCTGGATTCATATTAAAATTAAAAATTATTGTGCCACAGAGCAAAAAGTGGAGCGGAGATGGGGAAAACTACTGGTGCCACCAGAAAATTACCACAGAGCGAAAACGGAAAAAAAAAAAAAAAAACTTAAGGGAAAGTAATGCATAGCTTTTGGGATTGTATTTTAGATTACCAGTTCTGACTGGTAATCTAAAATATAAAACTGTAAGTGCGTGAACGAACTACGTGTAAGTAACAACTAGCTGTAAGAAGGGAATGCTTGGAAACGTTATAAACGCCAACGTTTTTCAGCCAAGAGGATGGCCATCTCAGTAATGGGATGCAAACAACATCGTCTGTTTCTGTAAAAAGGAATCGCTGCAGCATGAGATGTGCAGTGACTCCAACCAGGTGCGGCGACAGTAGCAGTGAGACCTATCAATAATCATGATATCGCAGCATTAGTCAATGTCGTGCTGCGTCAACCAGAAATGCTCAGCAATGGCTGAGTGATCCACGTCAGCTAAAAGGATAGCTTTTTAGTGTTCTGAAATACGACTGCCGAGCCTTTTTCAGTTTCCCCAACGTAGCAGCCAGTGCAATCACGGCAGGATATACGGTAGACTAATCAACTCTGCTGCAAGGGGATAACCGATGTTTTAACTCTTTTAGACGAGGGATGGCAACTTCCTGCACGGGAGTTGTAGCACTTTATCACATGAACCTTTGATACTCTAGAAATCTGTTGTGATATCTTTGGATAGAGTGGGATGAACGCGTCGAGGTGGAGTCATTAGGGCGCATGGTCCTCTGGGTCACTACGTGGTTACGAGCCTGTAGGCCACACCTCTCTAGGGCACTGGTGGGGTAGCCACACCGCGCAACATCTGTCTTAAACTTGTAATCTCAGTGCACTTGAGATACACGGTACAGCCATGGGAACCCATGGCTGTACCGTGTATCTGCTGGTAAATGGAGTCGCCAAACATGATGGCCTCACCAGTCAAGCACAGTCTAAGGGCGACGCATATGTCCTGTGAAGTTAGAGTTCCATTGCTCAGGGTCTGGTCGTTTTCCAGAAAGTCCTTGGCACACGTGATGGCCAGTTCGATGGGATCGTGATGGCCACGGCGATCCCACCAACGGTGCTACCCACGAGGGCAGAGGGAGAGATAGAAAGAACAGAGACAGAAATTCGTAAAGATTCTTCTTCTCTGATTAGTTAACGATATTTCTAAATAAAATCTCTCTCTCTTTACAAAGTTTTGTATTATATGTAGCCATATCGTTTTTTCACATCTGCTCATTCTCAAAACTAAACCGATTGTTCTAAGTAATATAAGTTTTTAACTCGCAAAACGATTGGACTTTGTCTGGCTGGAAATTAAATTTTGAAACTGGTTTTATTGGTGTTCTGATTCCTTCCTCTATACAATTTAGACGGTTATGTTTTTCAATATATAAACTAAGGCATAGATAAGCTAAAAAAACGATCAAAATTCAGAAGTAATCCCATTATAAATGCCTGGCACAGCCTGACATTTTTTTTTCTATAGTAGCAAATTATTTAACCTCATGAATCCTCAAAATTTGTAAATGCCTATTCGTTTCTTTAATTAACGAGTAGTTCCTGTGTAGCACATCGGATTTAGCTTTTGAATATTCAGTAGTGGAAGAAAGGGAATTCAGAGTCACGATCCGGTCAGACAATGAGTTCTCCGTGTATTATAGACAGGTTTCAATGAAGGCCCGTGGTGTCCAATCGATAACGTAGAGATAACGTTGTCACAATCCCATTATTTAATGCTATTCTTAAACCACAATTGCAATACAATGTTTAAGTATTGAGACTGCACCTAAAAAGACATCGAACTTCTTGAAAGAGTCCAAAGATTGGTCTCGTGAGACCGGCAAAAGGGGAGTCCTTATGAGGAAAGACATCGAATATGTGGGTTGCCCAGCTTGGAAACTAGCCACTTTAGAGGCGAGTTGATTAAGGTGTTTAAGGCTCTGAGGGGCAATAGTAAAATGGATGAGAACGAAATTTTCAGGTTTATAAGAGATTCTAGAACTAGGGTCTATAAATTCAAGTTACGGGGGCAGAGGTTTAGATTGGATTGCCGGAAGTTTTATTTAACTAGCGAGATGAGATAAAAATTATTGGAATGTTACATTCATGGGTGGTAGAGGCTGAGAGATTGGGGAAATTCAAAGGTCAGTTGGGTAGTTACCAACGGGACGAAGAAAATACATAGTTTGTCTTTCCTTTTCTCTTATTATTATTTATTTTAATATTATTATTATTTTATTTTGATTAATTTATTTATTGATTGATTTATTTTTTGGCAGAGGCCAAAAAATATTTAGTTATAAACTAAATAATTAATTATAAACTAAATAACTAATTTATTCTGGAAGAAATGTGCATTAGAACATATGGAAAGAAAATTTCTTTTAGAAATATTTACCAAGAAAAATAGAATTACTTTTCAATGGGAAGTTGGATGGAGAAAACAATTCTGCAAAGTGTCTTTTTTTTTTTTTTTTGAATAATTGAAAAATAGTTTTAAAGCGTGAATCGAAAAAAGTCGTCAGCTGATGGACATTTTTCTACCTATTTTTTGCATAGCGACGCGTCAATCTCTCCTGTTCTACACCACTAACGAAATTCTTATTGGAATATATAGAAAATCAGTTGGAGTTGGATTAACTCATTAAGGAATTAGAGCAGATTCTTTAATCGATTTCAATATCTAGCATTAATAAAACAAAGCGAAGTGTTGCCGATTTTTAAGAAGTATTCTGCCAATCAGAGAATCAGACAAACACTGTTTTCCCTTTCATGGCGAATATAAATGGCACCTAGTTTATATTGATTACATTTTATGGAAGTATTATGTGTTTAAGATAATATTGAAAAATATTCTTTTTTGAGAATAATTCTAACGAACGACATAAAGAGACCATTCTGATGTAAATCTATACGACACCAATTAAAATTATATTATCTAATTCAATTTTAATGAATAATTTGCACACAACTAAAGGAGTCAATATTGAATCGAAGGAGAGAAGATGAGATTGTGCAAGATATAAAATAAATTGCACCAATTGGATACCGGTATTAAACTACATTCTTCCGTTTTCATAATGAAAGGGAGAAGGAAAAAACTCTTGAAACAAACTTTTCGATAAGACGTTTTCAGTTATGAATGAAATTCTACATCAATTTCCGTTTAGCGAATTTCAGACGATGTTAATGAAGATAAATCATAAAATTTATTGTGCTTGTAGAATAACAATAAAAAAAAAACCTTTTCAGCTATTTTTATGGACTTCATTTCTCCTATAGGATAAAAATGATTTTTGATGATCTCTGGCTATTCATTTAGAATTCTTATTACTTATTATGCGAAAGCAGTTAGAGGTATTGTATATCAATGAGTTTATTCACTATTTTATCGGATATAATTAAGGGATATCACAAAAAACAATGGACATAGCACAACGATATCGAAAATTTCCTATTAATTGCAGTGCATCCTATTTAATACTATAATCAGATTATTGCGTGCCGCAATCGCTGACGAGCCTAACACATTTAAGAAAACAGTGCCTCATAATGAAGAAAGGTTGATATTTTCCATAAAATTTTCGATTGTGAAATACGGAAAGAAATTGAATATCGAGGGCTCTAGCAGTTTACTCAGCAGTATAAATATCTTCTTCGTGCAAGTTTGGATTATTTTCCTATATCATTAATTTTTAAGAACATATTTATAAGCATTGGACCACACCATTTTTCGTGCAATTTTCAGTTAAAATTATTGTTGTAGTTATAATAAGCAAAATTCTAGTCTTAATTTTGTGCCTCCGAATATGACACGATCTCAACCTTGTGCTAAATTTGGAGATTTGTAATAATTGCCTTGCATTAATTCAGTAAAACGTCACAAATTCAGGTTTTTGCGTACAACCAAATTTTATTGGAATCAATTTTGTTCCATAAGAGCAACAGCATCTCCATCTGCGCCCTCCTGTGATGTATAGACGACAGCAGTTGAGAATTTGCAGCTGTAGAGTGTATCATGGACTTCAGTACCTAAACGATCAATGTCTGAATTCTTGCCAGTTGGGGTCTGGAGTGGAGTAACTGCAGTTGCTGCTGGAACTAAAAGAGGATTTTTCTTTGTATCTCTATTAGATGGCTCCTTTAAATATATTGAAACTCAATCAAAGCTTTGGCATTAGGCTGAACACCATTTTTTTTCTTGAACAAGGTGGTGCTTTTGTTCCCTTTGTTTCTTTTATTCCTGATCACCATGATAAGCAACATTAGAAATTATTTTAGAAGTATTTCGAATACGAAGAGTCTCGGGGTCATCAGATACCTGTGTTATATTTCCCTTCTGTTTCTCAAATTCTTCATGATATCTAACATTACTTTGGACACTTGAATTTTCTGCCAGCCTCCTAATCTCCATACTATCAGCAAGTTTTGCATGAGGACTGTGCGCGTTACAATAAGCTATTTTGTTGTATCCTTTGTAGGTTTTCATATTCAAAGTCATACCACTTTATCCGTGCGTCTGTTCCGAGGTGCCATTGGCCCCGAGTTCGTGTTTATGGATGATAACGCCACACCCCATCGCACTGCAGCTGTTGATATGCTTTTGGAAAGTGGGGACATTGTTCGTATGGATTGGCCTGCCCGTTCTGTCGGTATAAATCCCATCGAACACATATGGGACCCTCTGGGGAGACGCCAAGCGACTCTTCCACACCCACCAGAAAATGTTCACCAGCTCAAGATGGCGCTGACAGAGGAATGGATGATATTACCGCAAGAACTTATCAACAACATTGTTTTAAGTATGGACAGGCGGTGCAAAGCCTGCATCGACATTAGTGGTGGCCATAAATCCTACTGAGGACCATCTCTTCCCTTTGTTCCATCTTTGGCAGTGATGCCTCTGTATCATGGCAACCAGTGCTATGTTGCCATTTTTGAATAAAGTGCCTCTGTACCGTTTTGTTTCCGTTGTTGTGTCGGTGTTGTTTCCTTCATCATTTCTGTACCTCACGAGTTTCCTTTGGTATGCTTTTCCCATATCCAGGCCACTCCTATAAGAAGCTATAGTTAAAAACCTGACTAGTCCTTAAATTTTGTACACCAGTGCATAATTTCATGTTGGCAACAAACATACAAAATTATTTTCAAGTTTACTCACATTGTAAAGTTGAACGCATACATTTTGTCCTTTTGAGTTGGCCGAAGGGAAATTTGCAAAAATGCAATCGATGTTCCTTGCTTTTAGCCCTACATACACACGATAATATCACATTGCAATTATTCGCCTGCATTCCAAGATTTTTGTCCGTTTTTTCTATGTTGAATGGAAATGAACTTATTTATATGTTAACAGCAGAATGCAAATTCAAACTGTCACAGGAAAACACCAAAACTAGTTGAACACTGAATCTTCACCGGTGATCTTACACTTTTCTTAAAAATTCGCGACCACATTAAAAGGAATATCATTGTTCGCGTGATACCACTAGCAGAAATGCATATTCATATTGTGAGAAAGAGTTACTCACCTAGTAAGAAGAAGAAGCATAATAATAATATTATTATTACCATCAATTTATTTCTGTGTTGAAGAGACACACCTGGGACTGTATGTCCTTTTGCTCTAATTTCAAGGGAAACAGTTTGAGCCTGAGTTCACGCCCTGTTGAGTCAAACTTAGTTGAACTTCGCAAATTCTCATTTTATCGTAATACAAAAACAATCATGAGCACTTCTGTCGGTTTACACAGCATGCAGATGAATCATTATTACCACGAAATGTACGCCTGAGGTCACTGAGTCAATATTACTTTGATAGTTGTGGAAATAACTAGCTCACCTCACAGTTACAGAGATCACATCCTGTTTGTGTGAAGTGAATAGGATCTGTATTAGGGATGAAATTCACATAGTGTGTTTTGAAAGTATATTGTGGGAGCGATGCATTCTGGGCGTAGAGCTGTATTTAGGATGACAAAAAACTGTTCATTTAGAGGAATTATTACAGGGCATGTGGACATGTGTGTATATAGGTAGGGTGGCTCCTAGAACGTCCGTTCAAATCCACCTCGTTTCTTTGTACGTTGAACAGACTCTGCAAAACAGGCCAGCGTGTAGTAGTGCAATGTTCGTGTAGTTTAATGCATGTTATGTTATGCTGACCTCTTGGCTACCGAGAAGCAGCTATCATCAGGAAGGCTGCTTCTAGATACTCGTCCACACCACGGGAAGGTGGGCCAGTTCCAGTAGATGGGACACATAAGGTCTCAGGTTATGAGACAACACAAAAAAAAAAAAAAAAAAAAAAAAAAAATCGTCTGGGGACCCAATCCAGAGCTTAAAAAAAATAAAAATAAATAATAATAATAATAAATAACACACGCATATATATATATTTATTATTCTTTTGTATTATCATTCTATTGTGTCTCAATCTGTCTTTTGTGCATCGTTAATGCCATTGTTATTGCCATGTTGGCCAATTGAACATTATACGTGCCAGTGTATATACGTTTACAATAGTTCGATTTTCTTAAATACTGGTGTTTTTTACATATAAGTATTGGCGTTAATACAATACTGGTCTTTAAGCTAGCCTTCTCTCGGTTATCTTAAATTCAAGATAACCGAGACAAGGCTAGCTTAAAGACCAGTATTGTATTAACGCCAATACTTATATGTAAAAAACACCAGTATTTAAGAAAATCGAACTATTGTAAACGTATATATATATAAATAAATAAATAAATAAATAAATATATAAAAAAAAAAAATAAAAAAAATAAATAAATAAAAAAATAAAAAATCCTCCTCATCATCACCAATAGTCTCTTGGGCATTCTGGACCCACTTCAGTATTCTTTTCAACACACTATTCTGGTTCAACTGTTTAACAGGCGTTTCCTCAGTTCAAAGGCTCCCTTTGCAAAATCCTGGAATAATTGAAATACACTCCTATTAGATACAAACACCTCTTCCCGACCTAACTCATTTTCAGCAATGATTTCCCTGATTATTTCCCTGACATTATCATAAATTGTACACACATATAATATATGGTGCCAACTTTCAATCTCACCACAAAAACAGAGATCTGTATCCGAAAGTCCCAACTGAAATAATTTCGCTTTCATCGAGCCGTGACTTGTTAGTAAAAATGATGTTTGTAAACTTGGCGTAAACCAACTTCGAACTGTTCTGTCACTTAAAAAGGTTACATCCGGAATAAATTTCTTTGTCACTCGACCAGTAGATACAGTATCCCATCTTGTTTGCCACAAGTTAACAATCTCATTTAAACATCTTCTCTTCTCCCTCTTAATATCAGAATTTATGTCAACTTCTATGCCAACAAGTCTAGTAGATATTTTCTTCTTAATGCCATAGCACAGCCCTCGATAAGCCACGAACAAATCCAAGGGGACTGCCCCAGCCATCACTTGAAGTGCAGTCGTAGCTACAGTTCTACATAGCCTTAATATACTGAGAAGCATTGTTCTTTGTAGTGAGTTTAATTTAGCCTGAAATCTAACAAGAGCCACTCTGTGAGACCAAACTCCCGCTGCATACGTAACCATAGGCAGAAACACCACCTTATAATATAAAAATAAAGTTTTATTGGACACACCCCAATCTCCTCTTCATACTCTTATAATATAACCGGCAGATTTCCTAATCTTGCTATGTAGATGTGTTATATGCGCATAATAAGACAACTTGTGATCAATAATGAGCCCCAAGTATTTAGTTTCAGAAACCATAGTCAACTGTCTCCCATTTAATTTTATTTGCGGCGGTCGTCCCAAATCAAGTTTTGTTTTAAAAAGCATCATTTTGATCTTTTGGGGGCTAATGGTGAGCTTAAATCCTTGTGCCCAGGTATTAATATCATTTATTACACGGTTTGCATTTTGCTCCAAATCGTGTCGTGATCGACCTGCCACAATTAATGTGACATCATCAGCAAAAGCTATCACGTGACAATTTACTTGTGGTCGAACCAGCCAGTTCTGTAACACCAAATTCCAAATGGAAGGACCTAATACTTAGAACACTCAGCACGACACAGTTGAGAAAGAGCTGCCTCCCACCATACTGAGTCAAACGCACCTTCAAAATCTATATATATAGCAAGTTCATATTTTGAATCAGAGTTTGAAATGTATGTATGAAAGTCCAGAAGAGCATCCTCGCACGATTTCCCCGGTGTAAAACCATACTGATTAGGTGTAATCATGTCATGGCGTTCTAACAATTCTTGTAAACGTATTGCCATTAACCTCTCTAACACTTTCCCCAGATTAGCCAACAAAGCAATTGGACGGTACGACTTAGGCTCAATTAAAGGTTTCCCAGGCTTCCTAATTAGCCTCAATAAAGCAATCTTCCATTTCAATGGAAACAGTCCTTCCTCTAAGCACTTATTATATAACAAAAGTAACATGTTAGGTATTAACTTAAAAAACCTCACTATAAATGCGTTCTCAATCAAATCTATTCCTGGACATTTTGCAAAATTAAGTTTCTTTAACACCCCTGCTAGTTCATCTATTGTAAACGCCATGGTATTGCCTCTAGCTACATAAAACTGATTTTTTCTCCGCAGTTCGGATTGGCACTGTGAGTCTAAGATGGGATCGTCAACCGGGAACAGCCTGGTTAATATTGCATCTACTGAATCCTCCCAGCCAATAGTCTCAGTAGAATCCTCTTGAATTTTGAGCCCTGGGGGCAGCCCCTGCGGACCCATCGAGCCACTTTTCGAAAAGGTGTTACCACCTCAATTCTTCGATCAGTTAGGTAATCCTTTATTACACTTGTAGAGGTTTGTTGGGAGCGCTGCCTCACGGAGCCGGCCGAGGACGCTCGGCCACCACAGGGTGTCGAACGCCCCTGCGAAGTCCACTGCAATGACTAGGAAGTACTTCCTGTCGCATTGGGTTGCTTTGAATATAAGGTTTTGGACTGCTTCTATGGTTGATAATCACGGTTTGAATCCATACTGTTTTGGTGATTCTAGGTTTGCAGCTTTGTAGTGGCTCATAATTCTTTTATGCAACAGCCTTTCGTATAGTTTACTCAGGGTAGCCAGTAAAGCTATCGGTCGGTAGGAATCCGGTTGTTCCGGTGGCTTGTTAAGGTTCTTCAGGATGATCAGATTTGCGGTTTTCCAGGAGGTCGGAAATTTCCCCGCTTGCAGGCAGCAGTTTAGAAGTTTGAGCAGGAAGTCAGGTATGTGTTCCACAGCCTTTTTGATCAGCTCCGGCTCCAGGAGATCCGGTTCCGGGAATTTCCTATTTCGCATCTGTGACGCGGCATTTTGTAGCTCCTCCATGGTGAAGGGCGGCTCCATTTGTTGCGATGTGTATGCCTCGTTCGCTTTGGAGATTTCTTCTTGCTTGTCACTGAGATTGTCTGGGGGTTCTAGAATGATTGTATTTAGAATGTTATTAATTGAATCATCCCATGTTTTAGTGAGGGATCCTTGGGGCGTTTTTGTTGCCGTCGTTATTTCCCCCCTGGGGAGCTTATTTGTATACAACCCCCCAGGGGTCCTCATTTCCTGTCGCAGAGACTAGTCGCTCCCAGGAGGCTTTCTTATTTTTCTTTATTTTTTCAGTGTAGGCATTGCGTAGCTGTTGGTATTGATGCCTTAGATAGGCTACCTCTGTCGGTGGCCAGGTTCTCCGCGCCTTCTGGTATTCTTTTCTCTTTATTTGAACTCGCTTTCGCAGTCTTTGTAACTCCGGGGTCCACCACGGCATGGCTCCTACGGAGGGTGTCTTCCTTTTCATTGCCATTTCCGCTGCGGTGCTAATAATGTGGGTGACTTTCTCCTGCATCCTGTCTACGTTTTCCATGCTGTCACTCTCCCATCCGGTCAATTCCTCTTGTGATTTGCTGATCAATTGTTCTCGAAAGAGCTCCCAGTTTGCCTTTTTGATGGCGAACCTGCTCGCCATGTATTTGCCATTTGTTGGTCTTGGCATCGTTCTCTTGATATTGAAGGTGATTGTGCGGTGATCCGATGTGGTCCAGGCGTTTTGCACAGTCCAATCGGTCACATGAGCTTCTATGTTTCTTGTGGTTAGCGTGATGTCTATGGTTGATTCCCATAGGGTGTTGCAGTATGTCGGTAGATTGAAGGGTTGATTCTTTACAGTGAAGATAGAATTTGCTAGGAACTCCTCAAGCCTCTGTCCATTCCTGGTACCACGTCGGTCCGGTGTAGTGCTGTGCCAGACAGGGGAGCGGCAGTTTACATCGGCGCCGATTACGACTCTTTGTCCTGCTAGGGTTTCTTGCACCGTTTGTAGATAAGTGATAGCGAAATCTATTTCTATTCCGGGTCTGCAGTACAGCGAGATCATATACAGGCTGCCAACAGAGCTAATAATATGGGCACATGCTGCCCATGGCGTGCAGAGTTGTGATATTTTTGTCGTGGTTATCTCCGGGTTCCGTACAACCACCGCCGCCCTTGGAGTGTCTTCGTTGCATTGTACAATTTTATATCGGAGCGGATAGCCCCTGACTTGCCCTGTGTGAGTGTAGGGCTCCTGTATCAGGATAACATCTGCGTTAGCCTCATCAGCGCTTTGCCGTACTTGGTCGGCCACTGCTCTGGCCCGCTGCGCGTTTATTTGGCGCACCACAAGGATTCCGTTATTAAATTTCTTATGGTGTATCCCCATAATTGATTCGTGACTGGTATGAACTCTTAGCTTTCTGGTAGGTTGGGCAGTTTGTGTCGCGTGTGGAATGGGCATGATCTAACCTCAGGGATTTGCAGTTGGTGCAGATGGGATCTTTTTCTTTCTTCGGGCAGCTGCTGTAATTGTGGCCCATTTCAGAGCAGTGGCCACATGTTGCTTCTTTTTGGGTGCAAGTGTGTGTTGTGTGGCCGTACTTGCAGCATCGGAAGCACCTTGGTACATCCACACGTTCTCTAAATCTATGACTGCTCCACTCTATGTATATGGTGTTTTGCATTCGTAGGATCTGCCATGCTTCGGGGGCCAGCTCTACCACCCAGTTGCAGTTTCCACTATTTCTAGATTTTGTTCTGTACTTGGGTATAATCAGCTGTTTTCCATCCTTGTCAGGTAATTGGTTTAGGAGGTTTTTCCTATATATCTCTTCCCTTACACTTTCAGATGTCATATCCTGGTCAATATCAAAAATGATTACAGATGGCCCTTTTCTTTTGGGGGCCTCCGCGGTAAGGCCTAGGGTGAAGATCTTGGGGTTTGTTATTATCTGCTGTGCTTCTTCTTTGGTTGCCGTTTCAATAACTAGTCCGGGGTTCCTGGTTTTTCGGATAGCTTTGATTCTAGTAGCGCCGAAGTCCTCTTTCAAGTTCTCTGTGACTTTCTTCTTTATTTCCTCACTGGTGGATTTTTCATTCCCTACTGGTCGTACAACCACTATATTGGGTGTGGGCAGAAGGGTTTTTCTTTTGACCGATTGACTTTTGGTCTGTACATTTGTAGGTTTCCTCAGCATTTCTGCGTAAGTGGGTGCCCGCTGTGGCATTTGTTTTACCCCACATTCCATGTAGGCCTCCAATTTGGCCTTATTTGTTATTGCTTCTATGTGGACCTTCTGTAGAACTGTTTCCAGCTTGGTCCAGATGGTCACAATTTCTCCTCTGAGGGCAGTGGTTCATCTGCTAGAGGATTCCTTCAACTTGTTTTCGAGCTGCACCCGGAGGACCAGCATCTGGTCCAGAACAGAACCTTCGGGCAGCGTAGGGTCCATGGGGGGGATTCCGCATTTTTTGGTGCGTCATTGGCATCCCGTTTGTCCTCTGTAATGTCATTCTGTGTGGCAGCTACTTCATTTGTCTCCTTTTGCTCGGATTGCGAGCGTGTTTTCCTTTCTGATTTCGGAGCAGTCATTTTCCAATTTTTTCCTTTGGTCGGGGGGCTCCTGAGCCGGGGTTCTCCGTCTCTTCTTGGTTTTCTGTCAATATTGAGTCATTATTTTGATCTTGTTCCGCAGCGACGGTAGTTCTGTCCGATTTTCTCTCCATTTTGTTGGTATACCGGATTTAAGAGGTTTTCCGGATTATCGGGTTTTCGGCGTGCTTGTTGAAAGTAGGGCTCCAACAGCTGTCGATGGACCCTAACTACAAGTCCGTAGGTTTATTACGTGTCTTACAACTGTTAATAGCAAATTTAAATTCTCCCCTTGGTCACGTGGTGGGGGGGGAGAGAATAGCCAAGTGCTAAAGTGCACCCAGAGCGATGGGATTAGTTCCCTGTGGTGTTTTCGGGGAACGCCGAAGACGATGATGACATCACGATTTCAATGTGTCGCACGAGTAAGAAGTTCACGCGTCACCATGGAAAGTTTATGGGAGGGGGGGAAGCACAAAAGTCACGATTTTCTCCATAATATTGCTTTAAACACAGTCCAGAAATATTGGAACGTTGTTTCTGTACAAGTTAACACAGGCGGCAATCACTATGAAGGCAACCTCCCCAGTCAACGGCCAGATACCAGCGTGCCAGCCACGTTATATTGGTCGGCTCTCTATTTCCCTGCCGTCAGCCACATGGTGACCAGTGCGGTCTGGCAACAAAGGAAACAGATAAATTACGCTGGGATCTAACTTAATACCCGGTAGAATGCAAAACGTTTCTCACCAAGGGACTCCTGTACTGTATATCTTCTTGAGAGAACACACGGTAGAACATAAACTGTAGTTTAAACACATTTTTTACACAAAAATCACGGAGCGATATATCGTACGTCCGAACACAACGGCGGCCATATTGGTAATGTTATTACAGGGCATTATAGTGTGCATAGTGTGCATAGTGTTAGGGTCGGGCGCCACCTGTGGTTTCCCACATCTGCGCCATATGTACACTGTGAAGAAATACAGAACACTGTAAATGCCAGAAAAAGTGTAGTCTGTTGAATGTGTAATTTTGTGTTGGGTTCTGTTGTGTGTCCTGGCATTTGGCCGCAGGACCCCAGATGGGACCCCACGTTGCCCGCACACACCACTAGGAGGTAGCCAGGCTACCCATTATTCTCTGGCGGGTCTCCGTCAGGGTTGCCCGAGCTTCCTGAACGGAGACCAATTAAAAAAAAATAAATAAAAATAAATAAATAAAATAATAATAAATAAAAAATATAATAAAAATAATAATAAAAAAAAATAATAATAAAAATTAATAAAAAAGTAATAAAAAAATTAAAAAAAAAATAATAATAAATAAAAAATATAATAAAAATAATAATAAAAAAACCGATAATAATAATAAAAATTAATAAAAAAAGTAATAAAAAATAAATAAATAAATAAAAAATGATAAAAAAAAGTAAATAAATAAAAAAAAAAAAATAAGGTAGAGTGCGGCAGTACAGGGTGTACGGAAGAAGATGGGGGATGAGTAAGGGATGTAGGCGAGGGCATCCCCTAAATTGACAGTGGAGCATATGCCCCACCAGGAGAAAAGGGGGGAGGGGATAACTCCAGAAGGGTAGAAAAGCCACTCAGCGAGAGTGCTGAGTGTGACATATTTTGCGGTGGAGTGGTCAAGACCACTGGAGCCTACCCAACCATATGGATAGTTAGCAGGTAATCCTATTCTGGATGTTCCAGGATTAGCAAGTCGATGCTGGTAAAACGGTCAAGTACAGATTTTTTATTTCAAGTTTGAGTAAGTCCCTTACAGGTTTGTATCCCTGGCTTGAGTTGGTTGTAGAGTCCTGCGCCTAGAAAAGAGGTTCTGTGCGTACTCCGTTAATGATTTGTAATATTGTTCTTCAGAAATTAACAGGTGCTCCTGTCCTTGAGGTATGTGTTGGAGTCTGGTGTACAGTGTTCCTCGAAGATCATCATAAATTGGGCAGTTATAAAGAAGATGGTCCCAATCTTCAATTTCTCCACATGTACAGTAGGGGTTATTGATGATTCCCAAGGTAGTCAACTTATGATTTATGGAGCCGTGTCCAGTTATAATATATGTACAGTAGAGGCCAGGAGAGAACCAAGGCGGCGACATTGGATAAACTAGTTTGACATCCGGGATGAATTTCTTAGTTATCAGGCCCTTGTCCGTCTCCTCCCATCTTGTCTGCCAGATTTGTAGTAGCATGGCAGCTAGTTTTTTCTTTTCTTGCTTACAGTCAGTGCGGGTGTCGATAGTATGTCCAAAGATGGTAGCTGGGATTCCCCGCGACAAGCAGTAGTGCAATCCTCGACGGATAACCTCCAAGTCAAGGGGGAGGACACCTGCAAGAACCTGGAGGGCCGGAGAACTTACTGTGCAACAGGCCCTGGTAATGGCAAGCAGTATACTTCGCTGAATTGTTTCCAGTTTGCATTTATTGCGAACAATTATTGCTCTATGGTACCAAATCCCGGATCCGTATGTAATAACAGGGAGGAATATAGCGTTATACAGGAGCTTGAGTGTTCTCCGGTTCAGACCCCAGTCACGCCTGCTTACTCGGATAATTAAGGCTGCATAATTTCTGATTTTTTCTTGAAGGTATGAGAGGTGCGGGAAGAAGGAGAGCTTTGAATCCAGGATGATACCCAGGTGTTTTAGGGAAGTTACCAGCTTGATGGTTTTTCCTTGTACCTTGATCTGAGGAAGCCTTGATATTTGTAGGGTGCCTTTGAGAAGTATGGATTGTGTCTTCTGTGGAGAAATCCTGAGCTTGTGTAGAGTCGCCCATTCCTGTAAGATCTCTAGTGCTTGATTTCCAGTGGCCTCGAGAGCTGCTCTGGTGTCCGCTGCGATGGAGATGGTAACATCATCTGCGAATGCTTGGATAGTAACAGGGCCCAGATCCAGACCAAGTACCTCATCAAGGACGATGTTCCAGAGGAACGGGCCGAGGACCGAACCCTGTGGGCAGCCTCTGTAGATAGATTTGGTGAGCTTTTGGTATGGTGAGGAGATGGTGATCTTTCTGTTGGAAAGGCAACTTTCTATACACCTGTATAAGTTAGCTGCTATGCATGCCAGTCTTAGCCTGCGAAGAATGCTTGGCCACCAGAGCATGTCAAAGGCCCCGGCAAAGTCAATGGTTATGAGGAGAAAGTACTTGTAATTAGTGTTGGCTGCAGCTTGGGTTATTTGGTAGAGAGCATCCTCTGCGCAGCGTCCTGGGCGAAATCCATACTGTGAATTGGATTGTTGGCCAGCTTCTGTGTAGTGTGTTAGGAGTCTGGTATGGAGGAGGCGTTCAAGTAGTTTGCTCAATGTGGACAAGAGGGCAATGGGTCGGTATGAGTTAGGCTGTTCTGGAGGCTTCGATGGATTTTTGAGTATTAACTTTAATTCAGCTATTTTCCAGTTTTCTGGGAAGGATCCCTGGGTTAGGCATTTATTGAACAGGTTAAGCAGAAATTGGGGATTTACCTGGGCGACCTTTTTTAGTATTTCTGGTTCAATGCGAGCCAGTCCTGGGGATTTTTTATCCTTCATTTTGCCAAGGGCTTGCTGCAGTTCTTCAGTGTTAAATTCTTCCTCCACAGAGTCAATGTCGTAATTGTCATTATCTAGACAAATTTGCTGCTGTTGTGTTGTGAGATGATCGGTGTCGCTGATAAAGAGAGTATCCAAGATATTCATCATGGACTGCTCCCATGACGTTGTCATGATTCCTCGTGGTGTTATCGTGGAATGGGCTACTTCTCCTCTTGGCAATTTGTTGGTAGTAACTCGGTACACCACTCCCCAAGGGTCCGAGTTACCAGTGGTGGTAACCAGCCGCTCCCACGTAGTTCTTTTTCGCTGTCTGATCATGGAAGTGTATTGGTTCCTGGTCCTGTTGTAGTCTTCACGAAGGGCTTCCACATCAGTAGCTGGCCAAGAGGTGCGAGCTCTCTGAAAAGCTTTCCTCTTGTTATGAACAGTCCAGCGTAGACGTTCGAGTTCATGAGACCATCATGGTACAGCACTTGGAAGAGGTTTTTTCTTGGGCATAGATTGATTGCAGGAGAGGGTGATGATGTCAGTTACAAGCTTTTGATGCTGCTCGGGATTCAGGGAGAGGATATCAGAAGGGTGATCCATGATTGTTGACTGGAGAGAAGTGGTGAACAGCTCCCAATTGGCTTTGCTGATGGCATAGCGGTTGATATCGTAGTGCGCAGTAGGAGTTGATTCTGTATTTCTTGTGAGGCTGTATGTAATTGCTCTATGGTCGGAGGTGGTCCAGGCTTCATTTACCTGCCACCCCGACACCTTACTTGAGATTGATCTCGTAGCAATTGTTATGTCTATTGTAGACTCCCACATAGTACTGGAGAATGTTGGGAGGTTATTGGGCCTGTTTATTATATTAAATGGTGAAGTGGCTAGAAAGTCTTCCAAAAGCCGTCCATTATGGCAACCAGGTCGGTCAGCTGTGAGGCTGTGTCAAGCAGGAGAACGGCAGTTAACATCTGCCCCCACGATGATTTTAGCGTTAGGTAGAGTAGTGGTAACGGTTCTTAGGTAGTCAATAGCTGGGCCGATTTTTTATTTATTTTATTTTATTTTATTAATAACAAGATACACAACAGGTAACCATTAACAGTGTATCTGAGATCAGATCAATAAACATAATAACAATAATATGAAATCCAACAGGACGATAAACATTGATATAGATTCAAACAATAAAAGCATATGTACAAAAGAGGATTGTATTAAGTTAAGTTACCGGTAAAACAAGTAATAATTAATCCGTTAGAGAATAGAAAAATAATATAACAAATAATAAGCTACAATAATTAGATGTGAGCTAGTCACTTTGCAGTTTAAGAGAAGAGGCAAACTTGTGGATGGAGTTCATCAGTGATTGGGAGTTGTCAAAGAAGTCAATGAGAGAGTCATTTGCTGATTTGCTGATTCTGTTCAGTGGACTGAACTTCATTAAGTCCGTGTTGGCAGAGTCAAGGCGAAACGGTGTAAGGTTCCTGACTGATAGAATAGAGGATTGCGGTACGTAATGTTTTGACTGGGTCTACAATAGAGTGATATTAAATAGAAGGCACCTAAGGGGCCAATTACATGGGCACACACTGCCCAACCTGTGCAGATAGAAGAGATTTTGGTGACCATTATGTTCGGGTTCCGGATGACTATGGCAGCCCAGGGAGTATCTTCATTTGCTTGAATTATTTTATATGTGAGAGGATAGCCTCTAACTTTCTTGGAGTGGGTGTATGGTTCTTGCAGTAGTAATATATCAATGTTTTCTTCATCTGCCTTTTTCCTTATTTCCGCCGCTACTGCACGTGCTCGCTGAGCATTAAGTTGTATAAATTTAATAACACTGTTATTGAATGGCTTAGGCCTCACTACCATAGTCGGTCTTCAGTTGTTGGTTTCGCTTTGCCTTGATGTAAATAGGACATTTGCTGTCCCTGATTGAATGGGATGCATCCAGTTTTACTGCTTTGCGGGTTTGCGCACGTCGGAGCAGATGATTTGTTTGGGCAACTGCTATAATGATGCCCTTTTTGGGAACAATGCCCACAGGTGGGATCCGTCTGTGTGCACGTGTGGGTGGTGTGCCCAAAACGACAGCATCTGAAGCATTTAGGAACAGCCACATGTTCCTTGAAGCGGTGGTTACAGGGCAATGCATTCAGGCTAAAGAACTGTATTACAGATGGAATTACAGAGTATACACGTGCTAGTTAGTCGAAATAGTATTGAGACACATCGCCAATTACCAAGGCATGGAATTATCAGAAGTAGAAACAACGAGGTAAGAGTGCAATTGAAAACGTACAACCAAATCAATCCATTTTCAAACTTTAACGACTGTTTGAAATGACCAGGGTCTCATGGCCACTGAGAAGCCTAGAATTCTGTATTCAAACTGGTTAATCAGAATGAGTAATTCTGAAAAAAAAATCTACTGACCGCAATACTGTATCTTCCGCGCGGGAAGATAGTGTACCCTTTGATTCTTGGGAATAAGGAAGTGAGTCATTCTTTGTTTTTGCTTTCATCTCCTAAGCTCCTAGGGTCAATCTGAAAGTTAACTGAAACTTTAAAAATATAATTGCATTGGTTGAAAAATAACTACTCTTCCTTTCCGACGTTAAAAGACAACCAGCTACTCGCACAGAACCAAAGAATTTCTGCTTTGAAATGGGGAAACAAATGTACATCCCGAAAAGTGCATTAGCGCTTACAAGGCTTTTATTGTTACGTGTGTATTTCGAAAATTCAACTACCTGATCGGTAGTATAGTTAAAATCTGTAACTGGATGTCACTGCTGAAATTTCACTAAGACTTCAAATGATACTGACGTTGAACTGGTGGGTAGGTAACTGCATGCCATTGATAACTCTATTTGAATTCACAACGGATCGTAGGAGATACGTTAAGGTTAAGGGGCCATGACAGAACGATGCCATCTTGTGATTAACAATGGCAGACTGTAGTTCTTGATCTAAAGCTCTGCCAGCCGAAACCTTTGACAAGCTTCAATCCGTTTCAAATAGGTTTCCAAATGTACGGGCGATTTTTCGTGACCCTTTAAATAGTCGTTCATATGTTTCCAATTCGAATTGCTGACTGATCCAAACGCAGCTGTTACCTTAACTGAATAAAATAGTTCGCAACAAATCCAATTCAAAACACCTTCTGAATATACCGGATGGTTATAAAATAGGTTTCCCTATTTAGGAGACCCTAGTGTCGAAACTGTTAGAGTTAGCACAGTGAAAATTGTGGGTATGTCGAAGCAATTCATATAAGAAAAAAAAATTGTTAAATTTTCCGCCGCCAGGAGAAAAACGACGCTGCACATATGTCAAAGTTATCATTTACTTCAGGACACGCTGCTTACGCAAATGACGTCCTGTTAGATAAAAGCAGAAAGGCCAACGCCACCGTCAATAAACATTATGGCTCCTACGAAACAGGAACGTGCTCTTTTAGTAAAACTGTTCTACCAGAATAATAGTAAGGCTAATAACGCTACCAGAATAACAGCACTACGTGAATATCGGAAACTTTAGGATTTGCGTAAAGGACCTTTGACCTTGTCAGTGGGGCTTCGAAAAGTAATAAAGAAATTTAAAGCGACCGACCGGGGAGTCAGGTGTAATTCCAGGCAGGGGACGACTACATATCGGAAGGAAGGTAGTGGATGAAGTGGAAGTTGCAATGATCAAAATGCGAAACACTACCAGTCAGTAGTGCGTACCAGAAGTATGTCAAGAAACTTAAACCTTCCTTGGTCTGCTGTATGTAAAGTGCTCAAATAATTTTATGCTGGTTCCCGTACAAGATTTACGTAGTGCAAGAACTAAAGTCTTGTGATAAGAAACAACGAATAGATTTTGCTCTACGATTTCTGTCTCGTGTGGAACTTAACGATTCATGGGCTCGAATGATGTTATGATCTGATGAGGCACATTTCACTCCTCATGGAGCTATAAATGCATAAAACTGCTGAATATTCTCGTCCATCTGCTGTGCATGAAAGACCACTACAAAGTCCATACGTTACAGTATGATGCGGATTCACAGCAGAGTTTATAATCAGACCATTTTTTTTGAAGAGTACACCTCATGTCACCCCCCCCCCCCGTAAGGTGTACGGTAACTAGTGCACCGTACTGCGCTTTTCTAAGAGATCACATTATTCCCGCTCTGCAAGAAAGGCAATGGTTGGAGACCGCAGTGATCATGAAAGATGGTGCCCCTCCCCACTTTGGTCGACAAGTGAAGGAACTGCTCCGTTCAACCTTCGGAAATTTTATTATTATGCTGCACTAGCCAAAAAAAAAAAAAAATTCCTGAGTTACCCTGAGAGAGGGAGAGAAATGAAGAAGGGCATCACCAAGAAATAGAAGAATGATGATATCCAGGTCAGGACCCTAAGTGTGCCAAGCCCATACTCACCAGATGTGAGCCCCCGGAGAATGGTTTCTAGTGACTTTCCGCAATTCTTGCAAACCCTCAATCCCATCAGATCCCAATCCCTGTGATTTCTAGCTATGGGGATACCTGAAAGACCGTGGCGGCATACAGACGCTTGTTGATTTGAAAGCAAGCATTAAACAGCATGTAGCCAACATCCCCAATGAGATGCTACACGAAACTGTGTCGGACGCAGTCCTCCGTTTTCAGAATGTCATCTCAAGTGAAGGAAAGTACACAGCACAATAACGACATACCAACTGATTTTCATAGTGCTAACTCTAAACGTTTTGACACTGGGTCTCCTGAATAGGGAAACTTATTTTATAATCACCCGGAAAAGCCATTTTGAATGTATGTTTCACCTTTAGAACTTTTTCTATAAATTAAAGTAACCAGACGTCCCGGATTTCAGTCGTTTGCCCCGCATTGCGAAAATGTCCAGTCTGGGACATTTTCCGCTGTCCCGGAAAATGTCCCAGACTGGACATCCATACTTAATTAATGGTAAACATAATGCAAATCATTTGCATTATATTTACGGTAACCAGTGGTACAACGGAAAGAATTTTTCGGTAGTAAATAAGTTGTGGACAGCAACAAAAATAAAAGCTGACCGTAGAAACGCTTAAAGCAACATTACAAGTTAAGTGCAATTTTGATAATTCTTTTGAAGAATTTTACGAAGAAATAGCAAATAAGGAAGAATTAGGAAAAATTCACTCAGCAGAAAAATATATTTAATTATATTATTTAATATCTTTTGTTTTTATTATTAAAAGAAGTATGTATGTATGTATTATTATTATTTCTCAGAAAAAGCCTACTAACCTTTCTTCACTAAACAAAAATGAAAATCGATTAAAAACATGACCCTTGTAATAAGTGTTTTTCCCCCTTCTAATTTCAATTATTTTTCTCAGATCACATCCTCTGTTCGTTATGTAGCGTAACACGAGGGGTGCCGTATACTGAATTTCAGCCTTTCTGTGAAAAAAAAAAAATAATAATAATAAATAATAATATATATATATGTTACTTTTTTAAAGAAGTTTGATATTTTATTTTATAAGTTTAGTTCAAAAGAAGTCAATATATATTTAATATATGTTTTGTATGTGAATATTTTTTATATATAAAAAATTAAAAAATATACATGTGTATAATAGTAGTAGTAGTGGCATGTGATGCAAGAAAGCAAGTGTACGAGCTTATGCAGCATCAGCCAAAAAAAAAAAAAAAACAATCACACCATTCCCTCCAAATCCAGAATTTAAAACAAATACACCAACCGTTTAACTACAGTGGTTTAATACCAAACAATACTACACTGTAAAATAATATGCAAAACTGATCTACAAAATAAAATTTGCGATAAAAATTTTAAAATATACAATAAAATATTTAAAATACAATAAAATTAAAAGCGATAAAACATTGACTGAAGCTTTCGGGGGCTTCCGCCTCCTTTCTCAACAACAATGATGTTTAAGCAACACATCCTTAAGTAACAGGCTCACAGCCCACGTGGCTGACCAGGCGCATGCTCAATATTTCTTCCATGTGATCCAGAACCGGAAGCGGCTCGGGAGCGCGGAAATATAAAACGCTCGTCTTTTGCCAGGACCACGGCTTCCAGCAGGGGGTGAAATCGAACACCCCTGTCCCTATTCATACTATTGTTCTCAGACGAGCCTATCCACAAACTCTCCAGCCACTTACGGTCCCAGAACCTGTGCGCCCGGTCAAGGATGACAGCATTCACAGGGGAGACCTGATGATGTTTCTCCCAATAATGTTTACCAATGGCGGACTTATTGAACTCTGCGGTCTGTATAGCTCACATGTGCTCCCCCAGACGGTCTTTTAATCGCCGTCCTGTCTCCCCCACATAACATTCCCCACAATCCGGGCATTTGATCTCATAAACGACCCCACTACTGGAATCCCCAGGAATGGGGTCTTTGACCTGTGACAACACTGTATGCAACCTCCGGCCCGGAAGCTGCACACAGCGTGCCTGAAAGTCACGAAGCATTCTTGAAATTCGATCTAACAAGCCCGGATAGTAGGGAATATAAACTGTGGTGACTGGAACGGACGGTGTTCCATGATTAGGCTCCACGCCTCTATTATATTTATCAATGACCCTCTGGGGGTAACCGCATTTCATAAGATCCGCCCTAACTTGCCCAATTTCTCTCTCTCTCTCTCCTCAGAGGTAATACAATGTGTCCTAACCCTACCCAAAAGTGCCCTGGCCACACTGTCTTTATGCTGCGCAGTCTGTGCTGACCTATAATGGGTGTACTGGCTCCTACATATGGGCTTCCTAAACACTGTAGTACTAAGCCTGGAGCCTTCTCTACACACCATTACGTTCAGGAATGGGAGGGAACCATTCACTTCTACCTCTGAGGTGAACTGTATAAAAGGAGAGAAATCATTGAGAAAACTAACTACATCCTCTTCTCTCCCCTTTTGCACCAAAGTTAACGTGTCATCCACGTATCTCTTCCACTTGTGCATAGGGAACTCCAAATTTGTAAAAGCCCTATTCTCTAAATCTTCCATTGCCAGGTTTGCGACAATGGCGCTAATAGGAGAACCCATAGCTGTGCCGTGAACCTGTTTGTACATCACTCCTTTATATAACAAAGTCGTACTCGAAAGACATAATTCTACGCAACAGCATATATCTTCTACACTTAGGTGCGATCTAGTACTTAGGGTATCATCTCTTTGTAGTGCCACCTTTACACATTCCACCCCATGGGCTATGGGTATACAAGTAAATAATGCCATCTATTATTTTATTGTATATTTTAAAATTTTTATCGCAAATTTTATTTTGTAGATCAGTTTTTGCATATTATTTTACAGTGTAGTATTGTTTGGTATTAAACCACTATAGTTAAACGGTTGGTGTATTTGTTTTAAATTCTGGATATGTACTCTCCCAAACTTAGGCCTTTTTGAAGATATTCCCTCCAAATGCCTGTCCAGTTCCTCCTTAAATTTATTTAACCTATCAACTTCCACAACGACATATGGAAGTTTGTTCCAACAATTAACCATCCGCTGGCTAAAGGCAAATTTCCGCACATCTATTCTACATCTGTCCTTTCTTAATTTGAATTTATGATCCCATCAGAATTCAGCGTGCTCAACCCATTCAAGGCCTTATACACCTCAATCAGATCACCGCGCAGGTGCCTAGTCTCCAGCCACTGCAATTTGCAGAACTTAAGCCTCTCTTGGTAAGAGGATCCCTTCATTTCCCTCACCAATCTTGTTGCCTTTCTCTGTACACGCTCAAGCAAATCTACATCCTTCCTAAAATGAATCCTCCAGACCTGTACGCAGTACTCAAGGCGTGGCCTGACCATTGTCTTATACAGAGGGACAATCACCTCCTTTTCCCTGCCAGCAAAATTCCTATACATATATCATTGACAAAACCCCATGACCTGCCCTGGCAGCCTGTCTGCATTGCTCAGAAAACTTCATATCTCACTACACAATTACTCCCAGGTCTTTTTCATTTTCTACCACCTTAAGTGTAGTACCACACAGTTGGTACGTTTCTCTGGGGTTACTTCTACCCATATGCAGTACCTTGCATTTGTCAAGGTTAAACTTCAGTTGCCACTTCTTAGCCCATCTGCCCAAGTTATCTAGATTCTGTTGCAGTAGCATACTGCCATCACTGTCATTAACAACCCTGCCAACTTTGTATCATCTGCAAACTTCGACATTTAGCCCGATATACCTTCATCAATATCATTGAAAAATATAAAAAACAACAGTGGGCCCAACACCGAACCCTGTGGGACTCCACTAATAAGATTAGTCCTCGAAGAGCAGCACCCATTGATTACCACCCTCTGTCTTCTCCCACTCAACCATCCTTTTATCCATTGTAGCAACTTACCCTTAATACCATTCTGCTCTAATTTGTATGATTACTTCTAGGAGGGTTGAACCCCCCCCCTCCTAGATACATTGGGACATCTAGCAATAAACTACAAACTAAGGATCTGGTCCCTTTATCTATAGTGACCAGATTTTTTTTATTCCAATACAGGACATTTGGGAGGAGGAGAGGAGAATTTTACTATTCATATACTGTAAGTGAGCAGATCCTTAGTATTCCAATGCGGGACATCTGGGGTGGGAAATTTTACAACCCCCCTAGAAACAATATACATATTTTTTTAAATTTATGTTTTTATTTATAAAAAAATATTCACATACAAAATGCAAATTAAATACATTGACTTCTTTGAACTAAACTTATAAAATAAAATATCACACTTCTTAAAAAAAACAAATGTAGCCTATATTTGTTTTTTTTTTTCACTTCTATTTGTTTTATTTCACAGAAATAACTATATCATATAGGTATTTCTGTGAAATAATAATAATACATACTTCTTTTATCAATAAAAACAATAGGAACTAAATAACATAATTAAATATATTTCTCCGCTGAGTGAAGTTTTCTTGATAATTCTTCATTATTTGCTATTTCTTCATAAAATTCTTCACAAGAATTAGCAAAATTGCACTTAACTTGTAGTATCGCTTTCAGTGTTTCTACAGTCAGTTTTGATTTTTCTGACATCCACAACTTTATTTACTTGCGAGAAACCTCTTTCCGTTGCACCATTGGTTACCGATAAACACAATGCAAATCCAATAACTCTTTTCAAATGCCTGCATGGCATGTCCTTTGTGTCAAAATGTTTAAATATTTCGACCCACTTCATATCTGTTGGTATTCTTTCGTCATTCCATTCTTTTATTTTTTGAATCATCAGCATATTTTTTTTTAAATATGATATCTCGTCAAAAAGCCCACTTTCTTCTTCATCCGCATCAATTAACTTCATTGTATCATACGTTAAAATGTATTCAAAACGTTTTTCCATACATTGTCAATTAACACAATTTTTAAGCTTGATCCATCAAAAACAATTAATATTTTTAAAATGTGTTTAAGTGGAGTTCTAAATATTGGATAAAGTTCCGTTAAGAACTGTTCACGTCGGAAATGAAGTAATTTTTTTTGGAGCAATTATTTTCTTCTAAATTTGTTTACTGGTTTCTTACAATGAGTGGTAGATACTGCGTATCTATTCGTCCTTGTAATTTGAATTTTAAATCATTTATCTCTTCAAAAACTTCAAAAATTGTATTTTTATCGCCTTCAAATTTTTCACCGCACTATGAAATGTTGCTGCTTGACTGTGCATGAAATACAAAACCATACTTCTGAGAGACCATCTTCAAAAAAAACTTAGCAGAATCTTTGGACAGTTGTCAATGGATAAGAAATGCGATTTTAGAGGCGAATACAATTTTAAAACTCTTTCAATCGCAGGCATCAAAGCCAGCCTCTGGTCTTCCTGTATCCTAGCAAGAGCATGTACTCCACCTCTGCATTTTCGCAGATTTCTTTTAATAACTCAACCCTTACTGTAAATATATTAAAATGACTGTAAATTTTGACTATGATGCTCTCAATATCAATAGAAAGTTGATCTGCTGCTGACAAATTATAGCTAAATATCTATTTAGCTATAATTAGTATTAATTCCCGAGTAGTAAGTTAAAGATAGTAAATATTGAGATTGCATATTTGGTTTTAATGTAAATAAGGATAAAATGGAAAAACACTGGATTTAGGAATGGACAGTTTTAAACGTGTGAATTAAAATAGTGGCTAAATGAAAACAAATAATTTCAGAATAATATAAGAGAGCTAACAGGGACAGCAGGACTAGGTACAGGGTGCCATTTGCTACCGGCGAGAAAGGGGTTACTGAGGGCAAGAATAATAGGACAGTGAAACTGGATTATGAAACGTCGCTTTTGATCTAAGCCACCGTTTGGTTGTAAACAGGAAATGAGTGGATGTCCAGTGTTTGCATCAAAAGAAAACGGCGTCAGGGCGGCTGTAATATTGGTAAGTTGGCTATATTTAGAAGAACAAGTGTGAACACGAAACTAGGTGTCTTTGGAGGTCATCGGCAACATGAAAGGGTCATATTGACATGTGAAAAAATGTATGAAATTTCTAGAGAAGGGCGAATTTGTACGCTTAGGGAGACGGCAGTGGTCCGATGTTTTAACAAATAGAAAGGAATGGGAAATTAAGCAGAGTATGAAGATTGATTGGAGTCCTGGGGTAGGCGTTGCAAAATTTGGGAGAAAAAAAGGTTCGGAGGGAGAGTGAAGGTAGTAGAGGGTTCTTGAAGATACGTGGGGAGAATGGAGTGTGGTCTTTTTGGTAAGTGCGCGGGACAGAGTTAGATAGGCAAGCTTAGTAATGTAGGGCTTGTAAAAAAAGTCTGAAGAGTAACTCGCGAAGAAACTGCTCATAGGTTCTAGCTCCCACCCGTAGAGAATGAGCCAAGAATGTACACATGTGCATATATAGCGAGGCGCCTCCGTAGCTAGGCAGGAAGGAGCAGCAGTGCGTTGCACACGCTTCTTGATTAGACCGGGGTTCGAGCCCGTCACCACCAAATACGGAGGATGCGGAAAGGTCAGGAAATGACCACCGAATATTCCCGGAGCAATATGGCCTTAGTTGCTAATGCTCCTAAAAACCAAATAACAAAAAACAAACAAACAGCATATATAGCCTGTCACGAGCCCCATAAGAAATCAGAGTGCCCAAGAAATGAAGTACGCCTGTCCGCCAAGGAGAAATCCAGAGTACCACTTAACTGAAGTAAGCCTGTCCGCCATGGAAAACCCCAGAGTGCCACATGGCTGAAGTAAGCCTGTCCGAAGAAGAATCAGAGTGCCCAGGAACTAAATGTAAGCCTATAAGCCAGACGGAAACCTGAACACAAGGAATGTGTGATCAGCGGCCATTTTGGAACGTAAGCCTGTTCGTGCTTTTTTTAATTTAAAATCTTGAACTCAAGGATTCAAAATCTAAACTCTGTAAGGAGGTGAGTGACAGTCCTTTATAAGAAAAATTCCGGATGTATTAGGCAAGTTAGTTGCTAAAGTTGAGGTAAACAGGCTTAGCTGTTTCACTACTGTATTTCTCTTTGGAAATAAGAATCTGGGGTTTGAAGGATATTGGCTCGTTCCCACTGGGAGTTTGCTTCTTAGTTTGAACATTAAGTATGAACCGTTTTTAGTGTCTGCAGAGTTTTCATGACAACCCTGCTAAGAAAACAGGAAGTTGGACAGTTTTAGTATGTTTAATTTAATTAGAATCGAAGCGGTGAATATGCCACAGTGGCCCCATAATCACGCTGCTGTGTATTTTTAGTGCTCTATGTTTAATCAAAAATTTGTGTTTAGTTGTCAAAGTATGATAAATTTTTGTATGGCCGTTCTCAGAATTTAATGAGCTCTTGGATGAACATGTTGTTTCTGCAATGAAGTTAAAAGGTAACTTTTTAATTATATTTTATAATTTTAATGCTGGCTACATCAACTTTTAACGTACGTGATGTATTCTTATAAGCTTATACAAAGCAATAACTAAGACCTTGAACGGAGTCGTTTGGTACCTACTCCAAGGTAGTTTTGGAAACGTTAACTCCCACAGAGACTTGAACCATAATCATAATTGTAAGTAGACAATTGTTTCCCTGCCTCAACAAATTTGACTGCCACGTATAACAACGTTAAAGCTATAGAAACTCGGAGACCAGGCCTTTTGTGATTGTCACGCAGAAATCGGCTTAGAAGAGCAACGAAAACTGAACTCGGCGTGTTTTGAGTTTTCTCGGGGAAAAAGCAAGCTTTTTTCATAACCGAGGATGAGGAGAACAGAGACATGTCTGATTTGCAAGAATCAGGTAAAAAATACGCTTTTCTGTATAAGCTGCAAAATGGAATATTGTCTCAAATGTGCCTCAGTGGCGCATAGGACATTTAAGAAAATGAAGCAAAAAAAAAATGAATGGATTTGTGCTGGCTGTACTGCAACAGAGATAAACCGAACCGGGAAAATATCTGATAAAAAACGAAAAGAAGCGCTCTCTAAGATTATTGATGAATTATCAGATGATGAAGTCTCTCTTGAGAATTCAGAGATAAAAACCCTTGGATCCAAATTCACTCTACAAGACACCAATGGTACAGACACTCTACAGTTAATTAATCAACTTTGTTCAGAGCAAAACTCGTCAATAAATCGAAGCAACACAAATCATCATGACTTGAAATCCCATATAGATGAGTTACAAATCAGACTAGATACGGTCATTACCAACCAGGACCTTTTAAAACAGCAAATCCGCACGATATTAACAACTCAACAAGAACTCATAATGAGTTCTGAAAAAGAAGATCAACGGAACAAAAAACTCAGCGAACAAGTTACCACGATCTATAATATGATGCGCACGTCAAGGAACAACCATGTTTCATTTTGCAATATGCATGGAATGGAACTTAAATCAAAAGGGGTAGATGCAGTCAAGAGCAGACCATCTGAACATAACAACATGAATGAAAATTCTGATAAGAATAACATGGTCAGTATACAACTTTTGTCGCGAGATGTTCCATCTGATGTAATTTCAAAGAATCGTAATACCGCTAAATCGATCCCCCCCTGCGGATACCCTCAATAACTGTCATAACGAAGCACCCAAGTTAATCAGTTGCAAAACGCCGGGGTGTATCAGGGGTGAGATAAGTTTTTCGTCGCAATGCTTGTTGCAACCGTCGTGCACAAATGACAAATTAACTGTTTCTCAGGCCCGGAGCAATAATAATGCAATAATCCAAACCGATATCTCATTGCCAGGAACAGTGTCAACGGCCGCACTGTCCATACAGGACAACCCAAGGCCAGAAATCCAGAACGAGTCAATAAGCAAGTCTGTAGCAGATGAGTTGCAAAGAAATTTCATACCTGTGTTAATAGATAAACTGATGTCTGCTCTTAATGATCTGTATACCAATATGCAAATCAAAACCGGATGTTTCAAAATTCATAAGTTTTCCAAACAAAATGAACCAGCTAACAGAATCAATACTCAAATCACCGCCCAATCCGCAGAGAAAGATATTTTGACCTCACACAATCCCGCCGAATTGGAATGTTGCCCAAATACTCAGGGAGACAATCACCTATCAGAGGAACCTCAATTCCCTAATGTAGCAAGCAGCGAAGTCCCGGTCATGAATTCGTGTCAAGCAGCTGAACAGAGGTGCGATCCACAAGTGGAAGCCCACCAAAATAGCATCCTACCTCCAAAATTGACCTCAGTTTTACCATCTGTGCTGCTGTCTGAAAGCAGCCATTGCTCACCTGTCATGAACAAACAATCTTGGGCAAAAATCGCTGCTACCCGTTCTATTTCATCTCAATTAACAGCTAATCAAAACCCTCATTTCCCCAGGACACCCTTTCAAATTAAGAGCCACCCTGCCAATATCAAGGAAAAGTGTCAGATTAGGATTGGTACCTCCACGTCCTCTATTCTGAAATCGATGAGCATGCCTTCCACCTCCCAGCACAGAAGTCTTTTTATTTCCCGACTGGGGCCACTGACAACTGCTGAGGAAATTGAGGCTGCAATGAGTAAAGAACTGCATACCAAAGTATCTGCAAATTTACTCAAGAAAACGCAAAATTACTCGTCCTTTAGAGTAGTTTGCGAAAGTCGGGCGTTCAGATCTGTTGTATCCACATCTGTATGGCCAGTTGGCACTTTAATCAGGCCTTTTTATGAACCGAAAGACCCAAAACCATCCACTTCCACTTCATCTTATGAGCAAAACCGAAAGACGACACAGCTCCCCCCTGCATGACTAACAAATTGTGAAACTACACTAGTGTCTCTCGACTGTCGAAAACCACTGCACCATATGTCCAGCTCCAATCACTTTCTTGCCCCAGCTACTGCTTATAAACATACCGATATGACACCACATAACCCTGCTTTTCAATCACTTTCAATTAACAGGATAAATTCCACAAAGCCTAATCTGTTGAGGTGTTCAAAACAATCTACAAATAGATCAGCACTTATAAAAATTCCCTTACAACTCACCCTGAGAATTTTCTACCAAAATGTCCGAAGTCTCCGAAATAAGCTTGAAACCCTCGAACAACTCTTGTTGTCCAACAGCATGGATGTAATCTGTCTATCAGAAACATGGCTTCAACCTGACCAGGAGTTAATAGCCTATGCTCCGGCCGCTGGATTTTCATCGTTCTTCACGTCAAGATCTCAATCTAGAGGTGGCGGTGTTGCCATCTTCGTCAAAGATTCCAACCTGAAATTTGTGCACGTCACATCTAGCAACTCCTTATTTTATGAAGCAATACTCGTGACTGTGAAGCTTAATGCCTGTTTAATCGATTTAACGGCAATCTACATACCCCCAGCTCCAGATACTGCAACAGTTGACGATGCTACCGGCTGGATAATGAGTAAGTTACACCCTTCTGCTACGCACATACTCTGCGGCGATTTTAATCTTCCACCCCACCTGAGCCCTCTCTTTCAACGACTAATGAACAATCTCTCTCCATTAAAGTTGACGATTATCAATGAGGAGCCAACGAGAGGCACCAATCGCCTTGACTTGATTCTATGTTCTGGAATTTGCAGAGTCGACATTCCACCAGAAACGTCCTTCAATTCAGATCACGACCCAATTGCATTACTTCTTGTTCTGCCTATGCCCAACTTCAATTGCCATAATACTGTTGAAAAGAAAATCATATTTTCTCCGAATTTTCTGGATCCAAAAAAGTGCCTCGAGGCAGCGCAGTCTATTCCATGGCATGTGCTTGATGGATGTGACCCAATCCTCGCAGTTGATCTAATCACTAGATGGATAAATACAGTCACCCTCTATGCGTCAGCTAAAACCGTACACATTTCTCCAAGAACTAGAGCTTGGTGGACCAAAGATCTAGCGTGCAGTTTCCACAACAAACAGTATCTTCACAGGCAGTGGAAAATCTCTGGCACAACCCAAGATCGAATCCTATACTCCAGAGCAAGAGCTATGTTCAACAGACTCAAGGCATCAGCATTAAAGAGATACACTGATGCTACCTTGTCTAAAGGAAAAGCGCCATACTCATCAAGGCACAGTCGCATTAATTCAAATCTTGATCTAGATAACTGGATGGACTACATTTCAAGATTCAATACCAATTCCGCCTCTGCTGAAATTCCTCTCCAAAACTCCCAATTTGCTCCTACTGATGACCTTTCCATAATTTCCATCACAAGACAGCAACTGATATATGCTATTAACTCCCTGCGACCATCTAGTACCGCAGGCCGTGATAAGATACCTCATTTCATAATTAAATGCCTTAGCCCCTATATCCTAGATGCATTACTCTCAATCTACAACTCTATTCTTTCCACACGAGTTTTCCCTGCTCAGTGGAATGAATACTCTGTGAGGCCACTGCCTAAGGTCAAAGCACCAACAAGCCTAAAAGATTTCAGACCAATCTCAACTTCTTCCACCCTCCTCAAACTTCTAGAAAAGGTACTCCTTCCGGCATTAAACAAACAGCTGATGCCACAGAAGCCGAAACAGTTCCATTTCGCAGTCGAAAATAGATCCACCATAACAAACCTCATGGCCGCACAGACATCAATTCTTCAAGCCTTCGAAACTAAATCTGAATTAGCTATAGTGTACGCTGACATTGAAGCTGCTTTTGACAGCCTAGACGTCACAGCCCTTCTCAGACTCCTGCAATTCTTCTTCAGGATTAATGGAGACCTACTAGCTTTCCTCACCGCCTTATTGAAGAATAGAAGTGTCCACCTCGCTTTGAAGAAAACCCACTTTACAAGAAAAATTAATGCAGGAGTCCCTCAAGGTGGTGTCCTGTCTGGCCTTCTCTTCTCAGCGATCCTGATTCCTTTCATGAGTCATCGTGATGATGCTCTAATATATGCCGACGATATAAAGTTTCTTACCTTAATCCCACCGTCTGCAAACCCAATGGAAATTACGTCTTCCATCACAGAGAACTTGACCACTCTTTCAACTTACTTGAAGATGTTTGGATTAAACCTTAACCCGTCAAAATCTGCAATAATGACTTACTCATTGAAACAGCAACCAACAATAATTCAACCTTCAGTTTCAGGTACTCTAATTCCAGTGGTTACCTGCCATAAAGATCTCGGGATCTATTTTGATCCGAAGCTGAAATTTAATGATCACACAGAATACCTCCGGAAGCGTTTTAACACCCTACGCTGGAAAGCGAAACAACACTTACTTCATTCCAATGATGCCGCAACTACTACCAGATATCTTCAAGCCACTGTTTATCCGGCTATTTTATATGCTGCTGAAATTTGGGCATCTGCGTCGCCTTCACTTCAAAAACCGGTGTTCTCGTGTGAATACTGGACCCTGAAATGGGCCACAAATAAGCATCGCCGACCCCCTCAATTGAGAACAACTGACATGGCTGAGCAGCTAAATGTACCCAGGATCCCGAGGTTAATTGACAGCAGACGTTTAATGACTTCAGTAAAAATTTACACAGGAGTGATAAACGCCCCAAACATCTGGGATTTCTGTCAGTGGCACAATCCTACGCCATCCTTGAGGTCAGAGCCCACACTAATCCTCAAATACAACCGGTTGAAACTGTGTAGTCGGTTCCTACCTGCCCAGGCACTCCCCAAAATTCAGGCACTGCTCCGTCTTGGAGTCGACCTTCAGAAATTAGCTACCGACTACAAATACCGTCACATGCTCCTCGAGTGGATTCCATCTGTGGAACTGGGATAATTTCCTCCCTATGACGTTTAGTCCTCATTTTCATTATTATAATTTACATATTTGTAACTCAATTTCCATGTAACGGTATTTTTTTTTCCTTTTTGCCAATTAATTTCATTTATAATGTAAAACTCCTGGCCATGTCGCCGTGTTGAGTATTATTGTCTCTAGTACATGTCCTGTACTTATTAGCAATAAAGAATTTATTTATAAATGTAATAAATGTCAATGATCCTGAATAACGAAAGAGTGGTACAGAGGTAATTAAAAGAGAGAAATAGTATAAAGGAATTAATACGGAAAAATATAATCATGGGGGAGGGATATGTTAACATGTATCATTAATTTAGCCAAGGTGTGGACAAATGAAAACTTGACAGATACGGTTTGTAGAGAAATGAATGTTATTTTTTGAGAAACCTCTAGAATAATAAGAAAGTAACTAAGGTAGAATAAGCGATCTGTAGTGAATATTACTGATGTAAAAGGATTCCAGTTGTAATACATTTCATGTTAAGAGAGAGGATCGTAGCTGCAACAGCAAGAGCTCAATCATTTCCGTTACACCCGAAATGATTGAGCGCACATGGACAGAGATCGACTACCCCTTGGACGTTTGCCGAACAACGAACGGTTCTCGTATTGAAACATACTAAGGTATGATGTAAAACTTGAGATATTCCTGTAGATATTAACAAATAAATCAATTGATTTATGTAAGTATTTGCGTTGTTATTTTATCATGAAATCACGGACGCCTTTTTCGATGACCTGTATAATGCTATCAAAAGAAGCGGTTAAGAGTTTGAAATTGAGATACATAAAGAGTTATAGCTCTAGGTTACTACATCAATAGTAGAAAGAACCCAGCAACTATAAGGAATGTGGATAATAAATTATATAGACAATGAGAGTGAGGTAAAATATAGTCTAAGGCATCGTTTTTCGAACTGTTTTGAATGCGACCCACGGTAGGAACCCCATTTTGTATTGTGACTCAGTACATGTGTGATAAATTAAAGAAACAAACTTTGTGTGAATTATTATGTTTATTTATTCATTATTGACCAATGACCTACATACTTTTTATGGATGGTGCGTATTTAATTGCATATATCCATTTTTATGAATAAATATCAATTATTAAGATTAGGAAAAAGGAAAAATAAAAACAAAATGAAACATTTTAACAATAAATTGTAAAATTAACAAAAATGCAATGACAGTAAACGATATACATTTGAATACAGATTTTTATTTAATGAGATGGATGTGCTTGACTGTTCAAAGTAGTTGATTCCCATTTGGTAATACAAGAAGACAATGTTACACGCATATCTGGTGCAGTGTTGAGCCTGTTTCTATCTTTTGTTTTTAATTGAGTTAGTGCTGAAAATCCTAGTTCACACAAATAATTAGTCGTGAAAGGTAATAGTATCAAAATAGCTGCTTTACTTAATAGTGGAAATTCTTCTTTAACCTTAATCCAAAATGATGACAAACTTAATTTCTCGGGATCACTCTTCAGTGTAAATGAATTACAAAGATGCAGCAATTCAGTTTCTTCTTCAGGTATCAAGTTCAACTCGATTATTGACTCAGGAGTTTGAAAATTAAATAGATTTTTTATCCACAGGCTTTTCTTTACTGTTTCACATTTCTTCCGTAGAAAATAATTATTAAAACTCTGAGATAGAGAAGTGAGATGTGACAATACGCGAGTTTTAATCTGCTTAAAATACCTTCGTTAAAATACCTTAAAGTACCTCAGTGTGTTGTAACAATGTTGGAAACATATAACAGGTAGGTCGACGACTTTGAAGTCTTGTTTGCCATAACATTAGCATCTTCTGGAACCTTTCAATATGTTGCAATATTTTACCATCCTTTCCTTGAGGTTTTAAGTTCAACTCATTAAAAATACCAAAAATATCGGTTAAGTAAGCCAATTTGGTAACCAAAATATCATCATCAAAAAGTTGTGCCAAGTGATTGTTTCTTTCCACTAAAAAGATATGAACCTCTTTTCTGAGTTCATACACCCTGCTAAGAACCCTACCTCGTGACAACCAACGAACTTCTGTTTGATACAGTTAATGGCTGTGTTCGGCTCCAGTCTCTAAATATTCTACTATTTAATGAGCTTCCTTTGATGAAATTCCCAATCTTAACTACTTTTTTCAATACATCCTTAAGATTTCCCGAAATTCCCTTCGATACCAAGCCTTGTCGATGTAAAAGACACTGATTCCAAATAGCGTTGTAATCAGTTGCTTCTAAAAATCTTTTAATAACTCCACTCTGTTTTCCGGTCATATTTTCTGCTCCATATTTGCTTGTAATCCCCTTGAAGTTTTTTAAGTTTAATTTATACTGCTCAACAAGACACTTTTCTAATGCAACAAATATATCTGAGCCAGTTGTATATGAAGTTAAATTTAAACAACTTAGCAAGTCCTCCACAAAATCATCTTGCCACTCATATCTGACATAAACTAAAAGCGTAGCACAATTTGCAATATTGGTTCTCTCGTCCAGCTGTATTGAAACATCAATGCCAGACTGCAGTCGCGTAATAAGCATTGCTTGGTCCTTGAGGTTGTCACAGACATTCTCTCAGATATGCCAGACAAGCTGTACTTGCTACCTGGGAGTTTGAAACGCTGATGGAACTGATATTCGGGTGACACTCAAGTCAAGTGAACCCAATTTCAGCGAAGTCCGGACGGTCTGTGACAGCCAAATCCTCTGCTCGCACTTTCACGATGGTGGGACTGTTAGTAATCCTGGGTATAACCTCCATGCATAACTACATGGTGGGTGACCACCTAGGTGTGAACAAACGTATGCAGGGGTCGAGGTGTGGCGCCCACACCACGTGGAGGAATGCCGCCCCTCTATGTTACAAGGCAGTACTAGGTGGTAGATGACTCTCACGAACCGGTGCAAAACCACCACTTTGCTTATTGGAAGCTTGAAGTGGTGGAACCCATGTTTAGTCTCTAGAGCTAAGTTCCGGTCAACCCTTCCCTATCTCTTCCATCATGCAGTATGGAACATGATTGATGACTTTTGAGGTTATGATGAACGTCGTGGCGAGACTCATTATTCCTTCCATTTCGAGGGTACAGCTCTAAAACGGTGTTTGCAGGCCGGCGGCTAGTTAGTACACCGGACCGAACCTATTGGTAACTCTCTAGGAGGCTTCCGGATCAGCTAGTGTATAATCTTGCTACCTCTACTCTTGTTACTCTACTCTACCTCTACTGGAGGGAGTCCGAGTAGTGTGTATGCGGGGAGCATTGTCGAGGCCATGTCATGTAAAGGATCTGGGTATATTCTTACCATATGTACGCCATATCCAATTTCATTACTTCATACAGCATGTCCCACCCACTTTTTCTTACTATTGAATACACCATGAATTGTCAAACTAATAGAGCAAGCTTATCTGCGAAAAGATCTAAACCCCCCAACACCTTCCTAATTCATTTCACAAATATACGTGGTCTCAATTCTAATCTCAACGATGTCCATTTCCACTTGCAGTCTATCAAACCCCATGTACTTTTTCTGACAGAATCTCAGTTATCGGTTGATTCAACTACTGCTCATCTCAGATGCCCAAATTATTCGCTGAATGATTCCTTTCGCCTCAAAGGTAGTACTTGTGCATATGTCCGTTCTGATATTCCCTGTCAGAGATGGCAATTTGGAATCTCCTCTCTTTGATCTTCTCTGGCTTAAAATGTCTCTACCTCAATGTGTCAAATTCATCTGTTGTCTCTACCGTTCTCCCAATTCCACTAATCACTTGGAGCTCTTTGACTTCCTCTCTTTGCAACTTGACTTTCTCCAGTCCAACTTTCCTAACAGTGAGGTAATTTTCCTTGGTGATTTTAATGTTTACAGCTCCAGCTGGCTTCCGTTTTCTAGTCACACCGACCCAGCTGGTCGAGATGCTGAGGCTTTTGCAATTACTAATGACCTTGCACAGATTGTTCATTTACCTACAGAATACCGGACAATCCTAATCATACAGCCAATACGCTTGATCTTTTTCTCACAAACAACCCTTCTAAGTACACGGTCGAAGTGAGAGGTCATTTAGGCACTTCAGATCACAACTTGGTGATTGTCTCTTCTCCAATGGAACCTTTATCTCACGGCTATTCGCAACCACGTGTTGTTTGGCATTACAAGAATGCAAAATGGGATGACCTTGCGAGACTTCTTTTCTTCTTTTCCTTGGTCGGATTACTGTTTCAAAACGTCTGATGTCAACGTTTGCTCAGATCTTGTCAGTGAAATTTTTCTTGCAGGAATGGAATCCTTCATCTCACACTCCACTTTAAGATCTCATCCTTTATCTAAACCTTGGCTTTCCAATAAATGTGCTAAGGCTGTTCAAGGGAAGAATGTTGCATATCGTAAGTGGCTTGTTTCTAATTCTTCAGTTTCATTTTCTACTTACACCAAAGCTCGCAACAATTGTAAAGCAGTTATTAATCAGTCCAAACTAGAGTTTGAACAGGCTAAGAGTAGAAAACTTGCTTCTTGCCCTAATGGTAGCCGAGCATTCTTGTCTCTTGCCAAAGCTATTGGCCGCAACTTCTGCTCATCTCTGCTCCCACCTCGGTCCAAACCATATGGTTCTGTTTTCACTTCAGCCAAGGATAAAGCTGACCCGCTAGCATCCCATTTTTCTTCCAACTCATGTATTAATGATCTTGGTAAAACACCTCCCACCATTCCCAACACGCTCCATTCAAATGCATCCTGTGGTCTTCCGTCAGAAGGATGTCAGAAGAATTTTTAAGAATCTTGATGCTAAGAAAGCTCCAGGTCCCGATGGTATTTCTCTACTAGTTCTCAAAACCTGTGCTCCTGAACTTACTCCTATTCTTTGCCGCCTTTTTTCACTTTCTTATTCCAAAGGTATGTTTTCTTCTGCTTGGAAATTTGCTCATATCCAGCCAGTTCCTAGAAAGGGTGACAAATCCCTCCCATCCAATTATCGTCCCATTGCAATTACTTCTACTCTTTCTAAAGTAATGGAGAAATCAATTAACCGCCAACTCTTAAACTACCTAGAAACCTTCCGTCTGATCAACGATCGCCAGTATGGATTCCGTCAGTGTCGATCCACTGGTGATGTTCTGGCTTATGTTACCCATTTATGGACTAATTCAATGGAAAGATTCGGTGAAACACAAGTAGTTGCTCTTGACATCTCAAAGGCTTTTGATCGTGTTTGGCATAAAGGTCTTCTAAACAAGCTTCCATCTTATGGTTTGCCAACTGTTTTTAGTAATTGGTTATCCAGTTTTCTCTCTGATCGCTCACTGAGGGTGATGTTAGATGGCTCTCTCTCTCTTCTAACTTCTCCACTAATGCCGGTGTCCCCCAAGGTTCAGTTCTTTCCCCCACTCTTTTCCTCTTGTATATTAATGACCTTCTTCCATTGACTGGAAATCCTATCCATAGTTTTGCCGATGATAGCACATTGCATTCCACTTTCCATTTTGAGAAACCTTCCTCTGCTCAATCAGTGTCAACTTCTCGGATATCTGCTGCCAATTCCTTACATGTCGATCTCCATGTAATTCTGCAGTGGTGCAAAGACAACTTAGTTGATTTGAATCCTTCTAAAACTCAGTCTTCTCTTATATCTCGCAAAAAGGATTCTTCTGCTCCCATGCTTATCTTTGGTGACACTCAGATTTCTAGGCAAGTTGGTATATCTCTTTTGGGTATTACCCTGACTTCTAATCTCTCTTGGCACAAGCACATTACAAATATTGCTTCCCCTGCAACTAAAAAACTTGGTTTTCTCTTTCGCTCTCGGCGTTACTTTTCTTCCAAACAGCTGCTCACTCTGTATAAATCGCAAATCCGCCCTGCCATGGAATATTGTTCCCACATCTGGGGTGGTGCCCCCAAAACCTCTCTCAGGCTTCTTGATTCCATTCAGAAGAGGGCAGTTAGGTTAATTAATGATTCATCTCTAACACAGTCTCTCCACTCGCTTTCTCATAGACGCACTGTTTCTGCTGCATGCCTCTTCTACAGATACTTCCATGGGTACTGTTCTTCTGAATTGGCTTCTATAATTCCCGCTCTCTCTTTCAAAACAGTCCGAACACGTGCCGACACCAGCCAACATCCATTTACTGTCCAATTTCAAATTCACAGAACCAACTTTTCATCTTCCTCATTTATTCATTCAACTGCCGTTTTCTGGAACAACCTTCCTTCATACGTATTTCCTGAAAATTACAGTCTACAGAAGTCCAAATCCAATGTCAACAAATATCTTCTTTCGTCTTCTCAATCTCCAACCCAAGCACGGTATTAAGTACTATAGGTTCTAATCCCTCTCGTGTTTGGCGTTTACATAAAAAAAATGCATTGTCTCAAAATGTTCTGTAATGGAACAAATTCTTCGTGATATTGAATTGTCATTGACAGGTGGAACTGTTAATTTTTCAGCTGATTTGTCATCAAACGTAGTACGCACAACATCCATACATGACAGAAGAATAACGTTTTCAGCAAATATGTGAGGCAGTTTCTCTTTAGCTACACAGTATGCAACAAGATACGATGAAAATAAAGCTTTCCCATTTACAATTGTAAAACGAGTACAAACTTGTGCTGATAACCGTAAATCTTTTTTATTTCGTTGAAAATATTCTAAGGACTTATTCACAAGTTCGGGGTGATGTTTTTCTAAATGTCTTTTTAATTTTGAGGGTTTCAACTCTCATTGGCGAGATTATCATTACAGATTATACACCGAGGCCTGTCGTTTTCATTTGAATCCACCCATTTTATAAAACCAAATTTTAAATATTCCTCATTATAGAATCTTAATTCAATTTCACCTTTTTATCATGTGTCTCAAAAGAAGTCAAAGTTTGCTGGTCAGAGTTAATATCTTTCACGATATTTGTAGAAATTACATTTTCAGATGTACCAGTTGAACTTGATGCCGATTCTGTTCCTTCATCGTTGTTGTTCTTTTTCCTAATAATAAAACGGTCCATTTCAAGGGTAATTTCTTGTTGTCAATTTAGTTGTTAGTGTGCTGCGATCTGTAAAGTGTAGCGGTTAAATCAAAGAAGTAAAAGAAGTTAAATAAGAAAGTAAAGAATCAGATTATAGAAGTTAAAAGTTTAAAAAATCATACAACACAATCCCGTTCCCCAAGCAATGCTCTCTGGCCAGCCACTGACTGCTCGCCGCGGTGCCGGCGTCCTTGTCTCCCCAGCGCCTTTGTTGGTTTTCCAGAGAACTCCAGGGCCATACTGGGAACTCCGCTCTCCCCTCTTCTCATAGCAGTTTATCCCATTCAACCTTTTTTTTAATAACGGCACCCCTAAGTAATTTATTTTATTTTGCGACACCCCTACTCAATATACTGTATATCGGTCTCCTCTTTTATTTGGTGGTCTGTGACTCTGCACAAGGTTCCATTGGGCCTCTGCTTCGGTATCATGTTGGTATTTGTAGGTTCCATTCCTTCAAATTCTGTTAGGACCTTTTCCACTCGTCTTCTATTCTAGTTATCATGACCTCTTTCAACTTCAGCTGCTGTGGGTTGTACAGTATTTCTTTGTGCTCTTCCTCCTATGTTTTTGTAGTGGTATGTTCTTCCTCCTGGGGCTTAGAGGGGAACAGATATCCTGTGTGTTATCAGACACTCAGCCTAAAACACTGATGGATCCAATATCTCTCTATTACAGAAGATTTAGGAGAAGTCCGGTTGGCCTGCCTCCCTAAAATCCACTCATGCACACCTTCTCGATGGTAAGCCCTGTTACGTCACTTAGGTGGCAACGAACGTGTAGAGTGGTTATCTTCAAGACGCCTGGTCAGCGTGAAGAGGAAAAGACCAAACCCTCCAGCATATGAGAGCACAACAATACAAATGGCCCTCAGTCCCTAGCAGCTCTCACTCTCCCTCTTACGGCAGCGAGAGGATCAGAGTGGAACCAGAGGGTGCTAAGAATCTCTGGGTACGACCAGGCTGCCATGCACGGAAACTGAACTTGGCCTGTTATAACGTACGATCACTCATCGGTGAAGACAGAATATTAGAGCTGGAAAAGGAATTAGAAAATGTGAATTGGAATATCATCGGTTTGGCTGAAACAAGAAGAAGAAATGAATCACTTATAAGTTTATCAAGTGGAAATCTGCTGTACACCAATGGAAACAGTGAAAGGAGTGAAGGTGGAGTTGGGTTCCTGGTCCATAAAGATTTTAAAAACAACATTTTGGAATTCAAAAGTACATCACCAAGGGTGTCAAGACTAATACTCAAGATTTCTAAGAGGTACAAGCTAAAGATTATAATGATTTATGCACCAACATCGAGCCATGATGATGAAGAGGTTGAAGAAATGTACACCGAAATTGAGAGTCTTCTAGATGAGCAGAAAACCCACTACACTATTATTATGGGGGACTTCAATGCTAAGGTTGGAAAAAGGCAAAACAGCGCAGAAAAAAAATCTATAGGAAATTTTGGAATTGGTGAAAGAAATAAAAGAGGTAAAAGAATTGTGGAATTTGCAGAATCTCAAGGACTGTCAGTAATGAACACTTTTTTCAAGAAAAGGGTGAACAGAAAGTATTAGTATTAGTATTAGTATTAGTATTAGTAACGGCCGCAAGGTGCAAGAAAGCCTATGGCTTATGCTGCACCAGCCAAAAAAAAAAAAAAAAAAAATCCGAACAAAACAATCATAAAAACAAAAAATAAATAAAAAAATAAAATAAATAACTAAATAATAATAATTAATAAATAAATAAATATATATATATATATATAAATAAAAAAATATAAATAAAAAGGAAATTAAACCTATCATCCTATGCGCTTCCCTTACCCGAAGGTACTATCCAGATGACCTTTGAATTTCCCCAAACTGTCGGCCTCTACCACCCATGAAGGCAACTTATTCCAGTAATTTATAACTCGCTGGCTAAAATAAAACTTCCTGCAGTCCAATCTAAACATTTCCCCCCGTAACTTGAATTTATGTCCCCTAGTTCTAGCATCATTTATAATCTTGAAAATTTTGTCCTCATTCATTTTACTGATGCCTCTCAGAGCCTTAAACACCTCAATCAAATTTCCTCTAAAGTGTCTAGTTTCCAAACTCTGCAACCCACATATTCGAAGTCTTCCTTCATAAGGACGCCCTTTTGCCGATCTCACAAGGCGAGTTACCCTTCTTTGCACCCTTTCAAGAAGCTCGATATCTTTCTTTAGGTGCGGTCTCCATACTTGAACACAGTATTCCAAGTGTGGTCTAACATAAGCCTTATATAATGGGATTATCACGTCCCTATCTCTACTTGCAAAAGTTCGATAGATCATCGATAGGACACCATGGGCCTTCCTTGCAACCTGTTTACAATGCTCAGAGAATTTCATGTCTGACCGTATCGTAACACCCAAGTCCCTTTCCTCCAGTACTGGGTTTAGTTGAACTCCACCAAGTGAATAAGTTATTTTGGGATGACTGTTTCCCAGGTGTAATACCTTACACTTTGTTGGATTAAAGCACAGCTGCCATTTTTCTGACCATTCTTGAAGTCTATCTAGGTCTCTCTGAAGAAGCTCAGCTTGACAGTGATCATTAACTACTCTACCAATTTTAACGTCATCTGCAAATTTAGACATCACGCCCTCTATCCCTTCATCAATGTCGTTTATGAAAATTAAAAACAACAGTGGTCCTAATACTGATCCTTGGGGAACCCCACTTCTTACATCAACCCAATCTGAGGAATAGCCATTTATCACAACCCTCTGCCTCCTGCCCTGAAGCCATCCTTCTATCCATCTAAGGATTTTCCCAGTGATTCCCACCTATTCCAGCTTATAAAGCAACCGCTCATGTGGGACTGAGTCAAAAGCTTTGCTGAAATCTAAATAAACAATGTCGAAATTATTCCCTAAATCCAGTTCGTGAGTGACCCTTTCGAAATAGCGAACCAGGTTTGTTAAACATGATTTTCCCTTTACAAAACCATGCTGAGTATCCTTGAGAATTTCAATTCGATCCAAATGATCCTGAATTCCACCCATGATCATTGCCTCAATGATTTTCCCTACTACTGAAGTCAGACTGACAGGTCGATAATTTCCAACTTCACTTTTAGAGCCACCCTTATGTATGGGAGATACATTTGCACTTTTCCAATCCAAGGGAATCTCCCCAGAGGCTAGTGATGCTCGCATAATTAGCCTCAATGGTTCAATGCATTCGCTTGCCGCCTCTCTTAAGATTATAGGGTATATTCCATCAACTCCAGGAACCTTACTGGTCTGTAGGCTCGAAAGTTTTTTCATTAAATAATCTTGCGAAATTTCAATATCATTAATTACATATTTTTTAACTTCGCTCCCACAATTTCCCATTGCCACAAAAGGCTTTTCATTTGTAAATATCGATGCAAAATTAACTGTTGAGTTCATCTGCAACGGCAGCTGGTGTATTTATTACTATCCCCTTTCCCTTACGTAAAGGTCCGATCTGGTTTGTCCTGCTCTTCTTGGCATTTATATATGTGAAGAATTCTTTATCCCCCCTCTTTGCTCTGTTTGCTAGTGATTTCTCATAAACTGCCTTCGCCTGTCGAACCTTTTCTGTGGCTCTATTACAGATCACCTTGTAGCTGTTATAGGCTTCAGTACTTTTTATTGCTCTGTAACCTTTCCATGCCACCTTTTTCTGCTCAAGTAATGTGGCAACTTCACTATTCATCCAACTTGGAACCCTTCTCGTGGAGTATTTTTTTAATGGTATATACGCATTCAAGGCATCTGTGATTAATGTTTTAAAAGCGTACCACAGTTCAATTGTATTCATTCTCAGCGCGATATCTACCCAGTTAATAGAGGCCATGTAGTACCTTAAGGCATCGTAATTTCCTTTTCTGAAATTAAAACCCATTCCTTTACCTTTTACTTCTGCTACCTCTCTCGTCATCATCCACCGTAGAACTCCGTGATCACTTCCTGCTACTGGTTCCTCTACTGTCAGCCCTGTTATGTTATCTGATTCATGTGTGATGATGAGGTCTAGGATATTCTTTTCTCTAGTACTTTCCCTGACATGTTGATACAAATAACAGTCATCTAGTTGATTTAAAAATTTTGTTCCCCATGTCGAGTTTCCTTCCCATTTACTCCAATCAATTAGAGGCAAATTGAAATCACCCATAATAAGGCATTGACGCTTACTTGCCCATTCCATTTGCATGTAGAGGCTTTTGTCATAATCTTCACAATCACCTGGTCTGTAGATTACTCCTACTCGCATTATACCTTTGTTTCCAACTATCTCACACCATACAGACTCTGTACTAGCATGTGAAATGTCTGAATCCGGGAAAGCTATCGTCGCACTCAGGCTGCTTCTGATAAGAAACAATTAAGATTTACTGTTCTTGTATATTTAACAACCCTAACACAACCCTTGAAGTTTTTTAGGCTCTCTTCCCTGATATTAGCTACCCGCACACGTGAAACGTCTTTGCCCCCAGAACATCTAGATAATACGTCCAGTTGGGGTAACAGATAAGAACTCTTAAGGTATGTGCAAGAGTTACATTGACCAATATTATCAGATAAACGCGTGTCAGTATTACCCACATCCCCCCTAACTAGCAGTTTCCCTGAACCTTTAAGGTATCCTCAATAATACTGGCAAAAACTTTTGCACCACCTTTGTTTAAGTGTATCCCGTCTCTACAAAACAAATTCCTTCTACCTACAAGTGTGGGCCATGCTGATAGAAATTTACCCCCTAAAGCCTTGCAGATTCCTTCAAGTCTTGAGTTAATCCACAAGGCTCTTAACATATAATCCCTCCTATCGTGTCTGGGCAGAATTGCAGACACACAGACATTATGGCCTAGCTCACGACATTTCCTCAGCATGGTCCTGTATTTTTCCAACAAATCGTCAGATCGTGTACGTTTAATATCGTATGTCCCCACATTAATAATAATATTTTCTTTACCCACTTTAAAATCTGACAATCTGTTGGTGACATCATCAATGGTTGCTCCCGGCAGACATACTCTGGTTCTGCTCCACCTATCTTTATTACAAAATATATTCCCCGTTTCCCTGACAATGGAGTCTCCTAATAAAACAATGTCCTTTTTAACCAGAGTAGTTTGCCCTTGGTTTTTCTGTTTTGAGGATCGAATCGGGTGTGCATCACTTGGTAGATTGCTGGAGTTTTGAGTCCCTGACGAGCTCCCAGATGCATTATTTTCGAGGGCAAGCACTCGTTTTTTCAGGGACTCAAATTGTTCCATCAGTGCACCAAATTGTAATTTAAGATCGGTGCACTCCTTACATCGATCACAAAGAAAAGAATCCCCAGGTGAGGTAGGATTAGTCACCAGGTCGACCCTGGAAAACATACCACAGGTTCCACAACAGATTAAATCATGACTCACCCGTAAATCGCCATCTGCTATTTCCGTGTGAGCACGATACCCTGTGACGTGTTTAAGGCAGATCTCGTAACTACCATTATAAAATTAAATAAATATCAATGAAAGTAACTTTAAAAAATTATATCTATAATATTATTAAAATCAAACAGTTACAGGAAAACCTATAACAAAATAATCCAACAATATCTAAATAAATCAAATATTTAAAAGCACTATCCAAAAGTAAACCACTTAACTGAGGAGCCCTGTCTAAGCGCGTCCGCTCACCTCGAATGCCAACGTACGAATCCAAGTGGACATGGAAGAGTCCAAATGGATTAACAACTAATGAAATCGACTTCATCCTCACTAACAGAAGATATATTGTGAATGATGTTACCGTCCTGAATAAGGTAAATGTTGGAAGTGATCACAGAATGGTAAGATGTACACTTGATATAGATGTAGGAAAGGAAAGGAAAAAACTGACTCGAGTAAGTAATACAAAGGTCTTTGAGATAACAGAGGAGGAGAAAAAGCAGTATGTACTGGAACTTAAGAACAAGTTTGAGCTTCTGCAGACTGCTCAGGACCAAGATATTGACGAGGAATATTACAACTTTCTGAAAGTGATAAAGCCCAAGAAACCTATAGGGAAACAGAAATCCAAAGAAAAAAAAATTAGTCAAGAAACACTTGTCATGATGAACCGAAGACGACAAATGAAGAGCAAGAAAAACACTGACAGGGAGAAAATTGAGTATACTGAGTTATGCAAAGCCATTAGAAAGAGACTCAGAGAGGACATAAGAAGATTTAACACAAGAAAAGTAGAACAAGCATTAAGGGAAAACAAAGGATTTAAATCAGCAGCCATGAGCAGTAATACAGAAAGACAAATGATACTGAAACTGAAGAATAGCGATGGTGTACTTATAAACAGCAGAGAAGGCATAATTCAAATAGCAGAAGACTACTATAGAGAATTATACAAGGAGCGAGGGAATGATACCAGCAGTGGGGAACGTGGATTGCAAAGTAGCAACACATACTACATACCCGATATTCTTCCTGATGAGGTAGAACATGCATTGAAGAAAATGAAGAATCAGAAAGCCCTGGGGGAAGATGAAGTTACTGTAGAGTTGTTAAAATTGGGAGGAAGAGACATAACACAAAAACTGGCAAGGCTCTTCACAAAGTGCATTAGAAAAGGTGTGATGCCTAAGCAGTGGAATAATGCAATCATAGTTTTGCTGCATAAGAAAGGATATAAATCAGAAATTGGAAATTATAGAACAATTAGCTTGCTATCCCACATCTACAAGTTGTTCACAAGGGTCATTACTAACAGATTAGAAAGAATACTTGATGAGAATCAACCGAAAGAGCAAGCTGGCTTTAGGACAGGATTCTCAACTATGGATCACCTTCATGTAATATCACAGCTAATGGAGAAAGCAAATGAATATAAAACACCATTATGCCTGGCATTTGTGGATTATGAAAAGGCATTTGACTCCATACAGCATAAGGCAATGTTTCGGGCACTGGAAAGACAAGGCATAGATACCCCATATATTATGATTTTGAAGAAAATATATGAGAGTGCTACCTCCTTTATTAGACTAGACAAAGACAGTAGCAAATTTAAAATTGAGAAAGGAGTTCGACAAGGAGACACAATATCTCCGAAGCTGTTTACTGCTGCCCTTGAGGAAGCTTTCAGAAGATTAGACTGGTCGCAGAAAGGAGTCAATGTGAACGGAGAGTACCTAAACCATTTACGATTTGCAGATGACATTGTGGTCATAAGCCACGACCCCAAAGAATTAGAGGAAAATCTTAATCAGTTATGCAGAGTTAGTAAGGATTTCGGACTAAAGATGAATATGGCTAAAACAAAAGTAATGATGAACAAGTATGCCACGGAAAGGGAAATAAAGATTGAAGGAGCTGTAATTGAAAAGGTGGAGTCATATACTTATCTGGGACAAGTTATTAGCTGTAATAATGATAAATGGCTGGAAGTCAAGAGAAGAATAAATTTTGGATGGATAGCATTCAGGAAATATAGTCACATACTGAAGAGCAATGTCCCAGTTTGTCTGAAACGTAAAATAATGAATCAATGTATACTCCCCACCATGACTTATGGAAGTGAAACTTGGGCACTCACCAAAAGAATCGAAGAGAAGCTGAGAACTACACAGCGAAGAATGGAACGAATTATATTGGGAATCAGACTGTTAGATAAGAAGAGAAACACATGGATTAGGCAGCAAACTCAAGTAAAAGACATTCTTATCAAAACTAAAGAACTAAAATGGTCTTGGGCAGGACACATAGCTCGAAGACATGATGACAGATGGACTAAGAAAATAACAGAATGGTATCCAAGAGGAGCTAGAAGAAAACCTGGAAGACAAAGGCGGAGATGGATAGATGAAATTCATGAGTTTGTGGGTAGTAAATGGATGGCCAGTGCTCAAAACAGAAGGAACTGGAAAGTTGCTGGAGAGGCATTCATCCTGCAGTGGATTGAAAATGGCTGATGATGATGATGTTCTTCCTCCTATGTTTTGGTAGTGGTATGTTCTTCCTCCTCTGCTTTCATATTTACCGTATTCTTTATAATTTGTAGTTGATCACTCAGATCCTGCTTGATTTTTTCCAAGATTGCAGGAGCTATCAGGTTCGTCATGACAATAGTCCTCCTCTGGTCCGTTTTTCACTGTTCAGTGACCTGAACATCCGGGAATTATTTCAACCACATGGTTTGTAGTCTCACCCTGTACATTGAGATTTCTGTCTCTAGCTTCTTTGTTTCGAGTATGCTTGCATGATGTATGTATTTATTTCGATGCTCCACTTCATGCGTTGGCGTTTTCGTTCTTCTTGGGTGGTCACTAGGCAGAGGGGTTAGCTTGGAAAGTCAGAGAACATCTCCCGAGGAAGACAGTGGAGCAGGTAGCACTGTCCCTCATATGGCTACCACGTAAGTGACTTTATCCTCTGCCATACTGGATGCAGTATGATTAATATTTCTCTGCGGCATCATCCATCTATGGAGTTGGACCTGTTTTGTTTTGGCTCAAGTCCTGAGGTAGTCCTCGGGAGTGATACGAGGTGGCACCACAATCTGCATTGCCGCCATTTCAATCTAGGTGTTGGTAGGTCCACCGGAGCAAATTTCACGATGCCTTTTTATTATAATTATTCTAATTTATTACTATCATTATACCAGTCTCCCAGTGTGATGAAGCCGAGTTCAATTCCGGCAAGGCAGGATTCGAACCATCAGACGGTAGTCCAGTGTTACAACCACTGGGCCATCGTGACCCTGTTATTATTTTCATCATCAGTTTATTTAAAAAACAGCTCTGTACAGAAATTATCTAGAAGAGTGGCTAATACATACATCCAATAACACTTATTAGAGAGTAACATTGAATAAAATGTAATAAAATACATACAATAAATAAATAAAGAGGAAAAATTAGAAAATACTAAACATACATAGAAAAATTGCAAAATTGCAGTTTTGCACTAAGAACGGAATCTGATAGTTATTCTGTTGATCTAAAAGACATATCATCAGTTCTATAAGAGTCGTTTGAAGACCTATAATGCGTTCAGCACAGAGTTTTGAGTTCATGGGCACTTGAAGTCTTTTGTTGTGAGTACTCAGAGAGAGAGAGAGAGAGAGAGAGAGAGAGAGAGAGAGAGAGAGAGAGAGAGAGAGAGAGAGAGAGAGAGAATCTTTATTGTCCTTCACGGCCATAAAGCCAGGGGTTTACAGCCTCCCGAAACTTCTGGGAAAATCAAACAAGTATTTACAAAAAAAGGTAATTTTACAAACGAAAACATATTTCAATACAAAGGAGAGAACTCCTTATGAGAGTCAAGTCTGATTGAGCTGACTTAACATCGAGATAAGAGCACCAGCTTAATCAGACAGGAACAGATGCAAGGTACACATCAATCATTGCTGATTAGTCCTGATAGTCATAATTTTTTCCGGTCAACAGCGAATTTGTTCAGGTTGACCTCAAGTGCCTGGGTTTGCTTGAGCATTTGCTGAGGGAGGAACCTGTCCGAGAGATGGAGTCATGCTGAATGCGGGTAGAGCTCGGGATTGGCCCTAAGGGCAGTAGGGGGAATCCACCAGCCACAGGTATCCCAGAATGAAGGTGTTGGAATCATGCCTGTTATCATCTTGACTGTTGCTAGGAGGCATTAGTCGTCGACTAAGGTGGGAAGCCGTGGAATCCCGAGAGAGTTGGCAAGCTGCGTGGTACGAATCAGAGCTAGAAGGTTGTGCTTCCTGTTGGCCCACTTTAGGAGCCAGAATTCTGTGGCAAAGAGTGGTTTCTTTATTGATGGTGCCGCTGATGCCCAAATTTCAGCTGCATAGAGTAAAGGTGGAAAGATAACTGTTTTATGTACCTCACGGTTATCTTTTTACCTGTGATATGAAGGAGATGCTGTTTTGCTATCCACCGGAGTCTGGAAGCATGTGTGAGGAGCATGTCTATGTGGGCGTTGAATCGAAGTTTGGAGTCGAATACAACGCCCAGATCACGATGGCTGGACACAATTGGGATGAGGGTGTTGCCGACCAAAGGCTGAAGAGAAGGAGTTTGCTTCTATGAATACACCATGAATTCGGACTTAGCAGGATTGATCTTGAGCCCAAACTGGCAGAGGTGAGATGTGACTGCAGTGAGAGTGTTGTTAATTTCCGCTTTTACCAGATCTAGGTCTTGACCGGGGATGATGAGAGTGAGTATCTTGATATCATCCGCATAGCTCAGTAGACATCCAGAATGTGCAACCAGTGGGAAGATAATAGATGAAAACAGAAGGCCCGAAAGGACCCCTCCTTGTGGGACTTCTGCGGTGACGGATCTTGTAAGGGTGCGATCTCCTGTATGAAGCTTTATAACTCTGTTATGCAGAAGAGAGGAGAGAATGCATAATATGTTCCCTGTGATCTGGAAGTGGCATTCCAGGAGAGTGAGTAGTTGGTTTACTTGGACGGCATAAAATGCAGCCTCAATGTCTAAGTAAGTAACAGCTAGTTCTTGCCTTTTCTTGAATGCCGACAAGATAGTATTCGTGGTGGCTAGCAGATTGGTGATAATTGATCTGTTTGGAAGGGAGTAGTAATTTGGGCTGAACTACTGGGCAAGATCTGCTTAGTGAGGATGCGGAGTAAGGTCTTCTCCAGGAGCTTCAACAGGCTGGAGGAGTTGGAGATGAGTCGGAAGTGTTTAGGTTTCGATGGCGACTGAACTTTGGCTAAAGGTTTGATGAGATAGTTTTTTGACTGCTGTGGGAAAATCTGGTTCGAGAGTAACTGGTTGAAGGTAATTAAAAGTAGCTGAATAATGTACGGACTTAGGCATTTGAGCATGAATTGGGGAACTCCATCATCACCGGTGGTTGACGAGGCATATAGAGAAATGATGGCTACGATCAGCTGTTGTTTTGTGATCTGAATGATGTTCAACACTTCTTGCTGGGTGAGCTCTGTTAGTAGAGCCAGATCTGAGTTTGGCATAGGATTACGGTTAAATCTTGTGACGAAATCGAGCCACAATTCAGGATCAAGTTGCAAAGGAAAATGAAGGTTCACTTTCTTGTATTGAATTTTTCCTTAAGCCAGCTCACGGTTAACGTATAATTTGATTGCCTCAGATTTCAGGCGATTAAATTGAGCCCGTGCCCTTGAATAAACGATGCGATCATTGACATTTTGCGACTGTTTCCATGTGCAGCGGAGCTGTTGCTTCAGCTGGAAACTCATTTTGAGTTCAGAATTCCACCAGAGTCTTGAATGTGGACTGATTGTGATTTTTTTAGAGGCAGTATATTTGGCAGCCGTGTTGATCCAGTTTGTGAGAATGTTCACAGCTAGTTCTGGGTCACAATTGTCTAAGGTCCCCCAGGGAATGAGAGAGGCAGCTCTGATGCACTTATCTACATCAAGTAAGTTGGAGCTAGTGATGTCAACCTTTTTTGTTTTTCTTCTGGCTTCTAATTTGGGGGCTGGCAGATATGGAGTCACATGTATTGGGACATAATTAGAGTCAAATGACGTTTCTGCAATGTAATCAAGGGTGCAAGGGATAGAGGGTAGAACTAGATCTAAGAGGTTATTCCCCCTGGTTGGAGCTTCATTAATAAGTTATAGGTCAGCACATCTCAAGTGTGCCAGAAGATCCTTTTTCAGATTAGATAGATGAGGAGGTAAATTGAAATCGCCACAAACTAAGTGAGAAGCTGTGGGATGCAGATGATTGACTAACCAGTTGGAAACTTCAAGGATGATTTGCTGGGAAGGCGTTGGGGGTATATACACCAAACAGACGTCAAACGTCACGAAGTTGTATCCCAACGTAATGAGGACTGCTTCATAATTGGGGGAGTTACTGGATTTATTATCCAATAGCTTGGAAGCGGATTTCTTGTAAAATATTGCGACGCCTCCACCTTTGTGTGCAATCCGAGATGTGAATATGACCCCATAATCAGCTGGGTTAGCTGGTGCTAGGAACTCTTGATCATCATTGAGCCAGATTTCGATGATGGCGAGTAGGTCAAAATATCTGGGGAGCAGAATTTACTCCATAGTGTCAAGCTTATTCCTAAGACTATACACATTCTGATAAAAGATGGTGCAGGCAGGTACTCTAGGTACTTTGATGTGGACGGGTGGTCTCTGACATGGCACTACTCGAGCGGGGTGAGTCTAGGATTGACGAGCACAGGGATCAGCATATTGGTGTTCTGTGTCTGTGGTTCTGGTTGCGGTAACGTGATCTGGGATTGCTATAATTCAGGGTACCATTGGTGGGAGTCCTTTCCATTACTTCTATCTCGCTGCCCTTTATGCCCGAGATATGGCATAACAAGAGCTCCAGCAGGCCAGATTTCAGGATTGAGGAATGCTTCAAAATCTGCATCAGCTACATCGATCTTAAAGGAGCGTAGGTGGGATATTTCGTGGATAGCTTGGTGACTCTACCATTTAATTTGAATGCAGCAAGAAGGTTTTCCACATCATCAGCTGTGGTAGTAACTACTAATGAAGACATTACGCATCCGTTTGTCCATCGTTCCAGTGTCCGCAATTTGCATCTTGCTGAAATGCAGATTGGTTCCATTAACTTTAAGATTGGGGCTCAGTTCCTTAAGAGTTGGATTATGGGTCAGTGTTCTTTTGTTCCTTGGCTTGCAATCATTGCATACGTTGTAGTGTCTCTATGGGTCTTTGCATTAGATGTAATCGTAGTCCCTGTATAATGGTTACCTCTTACGTTGTTTGAGGTGGAGCCACAATTGCGATGTACTTCAGCAGCCAAAGCATTATCCGGTTTCTAGCGCGAGGACCCCATATGTGAGTTTTGTGATCGCGAATAGGTGCAATTTGGCAGGTTCTGCTCGTGATGACTTCTTTGGATCTTCTGGGAGGCAGTGTTTCCTGAGTATCCGTTGGCATATGCTGTGATTTCAGCATATACTGGTCTAGTGCTGCGTTCAGGGCACAGAACTTCAGACTCACATATTGTAAGAATGGGGGATGGAGAGGGGTGATCCGGTAATAAAGATGGGGTGGTTTGGGTAGGGGCTCTCGGTTTCGCATGAAAGTGTCCGTCCGGGGGATGCTGCCCATGATGATTAGTTTGAACAGCAAGATCGCAAACAGATTGCTTCAGGTCATCAAAGTTTTTCCCCAATACCTCCAATGTTTTGTGTATGCATTCATTGTGTTCTCGTAGTCGCTTGTTTTCAAGCAGTAGGTCTGCGAGGATATTATGAATTCGGGATAGCTTCATACATAGAGTTGTCTCGATATTTGTGAGGAGCGAGACAAAGAGTGGACTGTGTTCGAGTGATGCTTGATTAACTATTGCGGAGATCTCTGTTGATAGGATGTTATCCTGTTGGGAACTACTAGATTTTTGCATGATGAGATCTGAAAGGCCGTTTTGTTCTGCCAGTAATGAGTCAGGGGTAAATTCCACATGTGAATCTGACGATCTCAGTTGTTCCGTGTCTACCTTAGGTTCAGGTTGGGTCTTGTGCTCTGGTGAATCCGAAATTTGGTTCACGTCGTTGTTAAAAGTTTCACCACTTGTTCTTAGTGAATGCATATAATTTTCTTCTTTACAGGGATGACACTGCCGTACTTTCCGTCGCTGCTACCCGAGCCTCTTTAGGTCCAACACGAGACATTCGTTTCCCTATGTCTTGAGACAGGAAGTACATTTTATAGATACGTCCGGAACAATTCCACAAATTATACAGCTTTCATTATTTGGGTGATCTTACTTTAAAGACATTTTCAGATTTTAGGCGCAGATAAAATCATTACGAGTGGGCTGGAAAAGAATTTACAATTGTGTTTAGTAGTTGCCTTAACTACGTATCGTATTCCCAGCAATACGGGAAATAGTGAAACCGATACGTTTACCGAAAAGATACAAAATAAGTCAAAAATTACAACTTATTTTAGTTGGCTAGACTTGTTACTGTTGGATGTAGAAATCCGCTTGTACGAAGCATAGATAATTGCTAGGAGGCAGTAAATGACGCGTGTCGCCATGGTCACCGGACCCCAAGTACAAACCCATAGCGCATTTGCCTGACCTTGACCTGTAGCCGGAAACGATAGATATCTCTGGTCAGCCGTGAGTAGCAAAACAGCAAATTTTGCAGTATGAGAAAACTATAAATAATAAATACCTGGATGTCCAGGTCGCCACACAATGGATGTCCTCTTGTTCAGCATCAAATTAGGAATACGCCAACATCAAAATCATCATCGAAACCTAAGCATAATTCTGTTAATTTAACTGATTAACCGAAGCAACAACAGCCGTACAACAGAAGAACAGCTCTCAAATCCCAAAATACTCTTCTTTCTCGAATTACATTCTTCATTATACAGTGGATTCCGGTATTTTGGCCACCGGTTATTCGGGGCAGCCGTTTATTTGGGGCAAATCCTAAAAAAACAGAACCCAATCGAGAAAATAGCCAGGGTTTACTTCGCTTAATTGGGACAAAATGCCGTTTAATCGGGGCAGGAGACCGCAGCACTGAAGATTGCCCTACGATTGTCTCCGACCGTACCACGTAGTTTGGTCGGATTTCTGGAGGTCACAACCATAAAACAATAAAAACAATTAGCAGTCACCTGTTTATTGGGCTTTTCTGTTAGTGAAATCTATCATAAACTGATAGTAAACTCGATCTTATTGAATTTGCGATAATACCTACAGCCAGCTGGAATTCTGTGGGTTATTATGGTACTGTAAGATGTAAAATCTTACAAATATAATATTTTATAAAAAATGAGATTAATTTAAATTAAAGCTTAGGAAATAGCAAAATGGGACAGTAAACATTACCAGTCACTAATATTATTCTAAGGTCACTTGCAAGGAAATAAAATTAGACAAGGTTAAATTAGAGAAGGGAGCGGTAAGCTATTAGCAATAAGAGGTGCATTTCAATTCCCACCATGGCAAAGAACAACCAAAACAACAGGAACGGTGGCAGCGACTACTGGCAAGCATGTGCGAGTAATTAAGGCTCTGAAAGAACAAAGGGCTGTAGACTGAACATTGTTGGACATCCCTTTGACTGGTGATACCTCGAAAGCCGTCAGGTACTAAATACGGGTCAAATTGCTCTGGTTAGCAATCATATCGGCGTCTGACTGTCGGAGATGGCAAGGTTGTTAGATCGTGTAAAATAAATCTGCTAAGTTTAACGAGGGGTGGCGAAGATGACGGCGAACTTCAAAGCAGCAGACTGCCTGGGAAAATTTGCAAATTTATTAAAATGAGCTCTGAAGATACAGTTTAAGCAAAGTTAAAATGCACGAATAGGAGATAAAGAAAGTTGATAAAATGAGTAAGATTGATTAAACTGAAAACTAGAGCGGATTTGACATATGTAGGCGGTACGTAATTGAGATGAACAAAAAGTGAGTGAACAGGGGGAGACGGAGTCAGATCCCTTAGTTGAGCTTTATGTGGGTGGTTATGGAAATGAGTTAGAGAGTGAACCACGAGCTGAACTTTATGTGGGTGTTTGTAAAAATGAGTTAGGAGGGACAGTTGAACGCATTCGTCGGTGTAAGTAATAATGAGTTAGCAACGTGGACAGTTGAGTGTTCTGTCGTATTAGAAAATATGGAGTGTAAGGAGAATAAGCCGTCCGTCATTGGAAGGCAAGAGCAGTGGCCGTTTTTGCGAGTCTAACCGTCATGGTAGAGACCCGCATGCTAACGAGCGCTGCGAAATATTTCTTATTTTAATAAGAAGTTCTTATTAGGTGGAGTGGAAGAGCTAAGGTGATACTCTGTGAGCTCTCTCCTTGTGGATGACCAGTAAAAAGTGGAGTGGAGAAGGAGATAGTGAGAGATGCCCTGTGAGTTTTCTTTTTTTTTTTGTGAACAAGTTTGAATAAGGTGGAGAAAGGACGCCAGCCAGACCCGTGCAGCAAAGAGTTCCTGATAATTATCTATAGCAGATTCAGGTGTAAACAGATGAAGGAGATCCCTAGAAGGTAGCCTGTGAGCCTAAAAATGGAAGGTTCAAACCTCCCCGGAAAGGAAAGAAAAAAGTTAATAGTAAGTACTATAAGTTAGCAAGGACTGTTAGTGAAACAGTATAGTGATTAATTAATGAAAAAGAGTGGTAGCACTAGAAGTAAATTGATGGATAAATTATCTCTGAAGTAAATTATATATATACTAACAGAGTTTAATTATTTAAAAAAGGCTATGGTAAAATGCAAGATAAACGAAAGATAAGTAATAGATTAAATTGTTGTTCAAATGATTATAATGTGTTAGAAGGATAGTAAGGATTATATGAGAAGTTTTGAATGTTTTAAGGATAGATAATTGAATATAGTGTTTGTATTGATGAAGAATTGTTGGTTCATCTGAAAGACTAAATACATATAGAGACTTTAGGAAAGTTAAGATTGGTCTTCAGCATATTGTAACAGAATGGTGAGAACAGAGTATAATGATGAAAGTAGCATATTGATTGTTAATATAAGGAACACAATTGTATCCAGAAGTAAATGAAATAGATATAGTGAATGGTGTATAAGTGTTAGGAGTTAGTTAGGGTAAGAAGGATGTATCAGTGTTTTCATATAATGATCAACTTAGATTAGCTAGTGAAGGGAAACAGGAAGGAGAATAATTTATGCAAGGTACCCTTGATTTAACTTTGTATGCTTATTACATGTTTTTTTATTCAATTGTATATTATGTTGTATATGTATATGTAAATAAACTTTGTTGATTATTAATTTGTGAGTTTGTTATTCCTGAACACTCAGCCTTTCCGAAGGGAATTATAAATCACTGAGAAGTTCCCTTGAAACTGGAATTCTCCTGTAAAGTCAGATGCGTAAGTGGAGGATTAGGATAAAGTGGACAAACACACATAAGGGAACAAACAAATATAACAAACAAAGAATAAAGAATAAATAAATATAAAAATATAAGTGTAAATAAAATATATATAAATCATCATTCTCGTTTTCCACCCCCCACAATACAATGTGTTTACACTTCTATGGAATCTTCAATCATATAAAAAAATAATAATAATTTTCAGAATCTTCTCTTCATTCCTATTTTTAAAGCTTTGTAACTCGTTACTCCGTTCTCACTTGCACGTATCGTGTTACTTGCAATTTGTGTGTGCCGTGTTGTCTGTTATTGATTGCTTATCTTTTTACTGTTTCAAATTTTAACCCCCACCCACAAATGTCAGTGAACAGAAATGTCAACTAGTTAGTATGTACATATTACAGTACGAATTAATTATTCCGATTATCACGTATATTCTTCCAATTTTCACGTATCATTTAATTTTTTAATTGGTAAGGTAATAAAGGGTAAATTTGTGCTTAAAATATCTTTGCTTTTATAGCCTGTGGATAATATTCCTCCTATTTTCGCTAATTAGAATCGCTGTTTAATAGAATTAAAATTCAATTCACAAACGTGATCACAATGACCGGCGCTTACTTCACATCGTATAGTGAACGGCACTTTACGGTGGTGACTCCATCGTAACGTGATTCGATTGTACAGTGAATCAATTGTAAAAGGGGGGGGGGGTACATTGTATTTTTAACTATTTACGTGAAACTTCGGATAACTGGGGCAGCCGCTTAATCGGGCCAAAATGCACTAGTCCCGATGTGTCCCAAATAACCGGAATCGACTGTATTTGTAGTATAGTAAACAGATACCCTGCAATGAGCTTCCTGTAAGTTTTCTCATTACAGTACCTGTCCGGGTCTATTTTTAAGTCGTTAAAGAACTGCAGAGTATTGGCAGGAACTAAATTTTATTTTAACTAGAGTTAATGAGAATATAAATTTTAAAATTTATAGGAAACTGACAATACTGGCAAATTCATACTGTTCTAGCTATGATCCGTTTACATATAAACAAAGTATTATTTTTAATCAATTTTACAACGCATATAAATATAGCTCTACTCAAGAGTTATTACTAGATGAACTTATGGAACTTGCGAAAAGATTTCTAAATAGGGTTTGCACATTTGGTACCATTATGAAGATAAGACAAGAAGCAAAACATAAACTAGAGACTGGTATAATGGACAGGTCTGAACGAAATATTTTATTAAAATTCCATATGTACAATATTGGTACAAACAATTTGTTAATATCTTTAAGAACACAGAATTTAAGATAGTTGCAGAACCGATTAATAAACTCCATATTGTTCTGAAGCATAGAGCGGTGGACTTCTCTTCAACCATGGAGTTGTTGTTGTTATTTGGTTTTTAGGAGCATTAGCAACTAAGGCCATATTGCTCCGGGATATGGGGTGGTAATTCCCTGACCTTTCCGCATCCTCTGTATTTGGTGGTGACAGGCTCGAACCCCGGTCTAATCAAGAAGCGTGTGCTACGCACTGCTGCTCCTTCCCACCTGGCTACGGAAGCGCCTCAACCACGGAGTCACACAATATAGTATACAATATTACTTGCGGAGAATGTTTTTCCTCGTATATTTGTTCGACACAGAATTATCTTTCAATGAGGATACAACAACAGCATGTGGCATCAGTTAGGGCAAGAAGGCAATGTGCCTCGGAACTTGCTTCCCATGCTATCAATGTTAGCCATGTTTTTCTTTTTAAAGAAATGAAAGTTTTAAATACACAACATGAATTCATTAAATTATTGATCGCGGAAACTGTTGAAATGAGGTTAAATGCAAATTCCATAAATGTTCGAAAGCTTTATACTATTTAGGACTCGTGGACTTTCGCGCGCATGTGTGAACGAAAATTCACACATTGGTTTAGTAAAAATAATCATGCTTCAGGTAGTCGATAGGTTAGGTTTAAGTATAAAAAAAGGATGTGTATCATTCTTGTTAGCCCAGAGTGTATCCGAATAAGTTTGGTCCCTTATAAGAAGTTTAGACAATTTTATGATTTTACCTATTTTAACCTATTTTACCTATTTTATCAATGATATTGATGAAGGTATATCAGGCTTAATGTCAAAGTTTGCAGATGATACAAAGGTTGGCAGGGTTGTTAATGACAGTAATGGCAGTGTGCTACTGCAACAGGATCTAGATAATTTGGGCAGATGGGCTAAGAAGTGGCAACTGAAGTTTAACCTTGACAAATGCAAAGTACTGCATATGGGTAGAAGTAACCCCAGAGAAACGTACCAACTGTGTGGTACTACACTTAAGGTGGTAGCAAACGAAAAAGACCTGGGAGTAATTGTGCAGTCAGATATGAAGTTTCCTGAGCAATGCAGACAGGCTGCCAGGGCAGGTCATGGGGTTTTGTCAATGATATATAGGAATTTTGCTAGCAGGGAGAAGGAGGTGATTGTCCCTCTGTATAAGGCAATGGTCAGGCCACGCCTTGAGTACTGCGTACAGGTCTGGAGGCCTCATTTTAGGAAGGATGTAGATTTACTTGAGCGTGTACAGAGAAGGGCAACAAGATTGGTGAGGGGAATGAAGGGATCTTCTTACCAAGAGAAGCTTAAGTTCTGCAAATTGCAGTGGCTGGAGACTAGGCACCTGCGCGGTGATCTGATTGAGGTCTATAAGGCCTTGGATGGGTTCAGCACGCTGAATTCTGATGGGATCCTTCCACTTGTTCAGATTACGAACCTAAGGGGGCATAAATTCAAATTAAGAAAGAACAGATGTAGAATAGATGTGCGGAAATTTGCCTTTAGCCAGCGGGTGGTTAATTGCTGGAACAAACTTCCATCTGTCGTTGTGGAAGTTGATAGCTTGAATAAATTCAAGGAGGAACTGGACAGGCATTTAGAGGGAAAGGTGTGATTTTTTTTTTTTTTTTTTTTTTTTTGGCTGATGCTGCATAAGCTCATACACTTTCTTTCTTGCATCACATGCCACTACTACTACTACTACTACTACTATTCGTATAATTATATAATCACATAATCCTTGTAACGTGAGTGTTCAGAGAACTCTGTTCCCACATAAAAGTATGAGGTTTCCTTTTATCTCTCTATACATTAAAACGTTTTTCCTTCTAGTGATATTTATTCGAGCCAATAGGAGAAGAGGTCGAGGCAAATACGTCACTACAAATGCAATTAATTATTGACAACTGCCTCCATAACATCATAACATTCACCAACCTCATGATTGTTCTACCATTTGATATTCCATTGTAATGTTTTTTTGTATATTAATGAATATTGTATACAGTATTTTTAAATGTATTTTAAATATTTGTATAGTTTGTAAATATTTCAATTAAATATTTTAGGTCTGCTCTTTGGGATAAAACAATATTTCTCATGCATTAGGAAACCCCAAGCAAAATGACTTTTCCTAAATGTAAATTCAGGTTTAATAAAACCCAGGTAAATAATTGCATGTAAATGGAATGCAAATGCAGGTAAATAATTACATTTAAAGGAAATGTAAACGCAATTAAATAATTACATAGTGATATATATTCGACCTTGAGAATGCCCAGCACTAAAAATGCGCAAAAGAAAACAAATTATGACATTAGGGTCCCCTGTAAATGATCACATCTACCGATATTTATTTTGTCTGTATGTTGCGTGTGTTCTCTGCGACTTTTCTGTTTTCTGGAAGAAAAATCCCAGTTTCTGGGGGGGGGGGGGGAACCTTGCTATCTACGCCTGAGACTGACTAACTCAACCACAGAGTGAAAAAAAGCCTACTAAATTTCCTCACGTCATCGACGGGATTCGAACGCGGGCTTTTACCACCTGGTGTGGGTAGGACCGTGCGATACCACTGTGCTACCGCACAGGTGCTACAAATGCACAAAGTATTCAAAGTATTCTTGTATGTAAAGGTGGTAACCAGGGTTTCCCCTATACGCCGCTCTGCAAATGAACAGGTAAATAATTACATTGGTCATTTCCTGATTACGTATTTAAGTGTAGTTGTTGTGGACCCCAGGGTTCGCCCCATTAGCCGCTTTTATACTTCTTGTGGTGAGGCTTGCACCATAATCGGTCATGTGTGTGTGTGTGTAGTGCTTGTAGTGTGTAAATTTTGTGCTCTATACTGCTGTCATCCTGATGGGTGCCTGGTACCTTACCAAAAGTCCAATCCTGGTCTCAGAATCAACAAACAGAGAAAGCTCCTCAAGACATTGTTTTCTTTGTTGAGGAAAGAGTTCAAATATCATGGATCAAATTTCACCCCATTAAACTATTAATAGGGAAAGATTCATCATTAACAAATATACTGTATGTACTATATACAACCAATGTCAAGTTTTAGTTGGCTTCAACAGTTCATCAAACAATACGTCCAAAAGGATAACCCACTGGAGTAGCATTACCAAGGAACAAAAAGTAGAATCTTCAGTGGCAGTAGAAATCCAGTAGTTCTAATATATAACAACAACAACATTGTTGCCATCTAATACAAGCAATCACTCTGAGAACTCGTAGTTAAAGTCACTTTTCTGTACCACCAACCCTGAAGTACAAATAGTCACAAGAACTAGTCTATCTTGGGTTAACTGATCGAAGTTCATCTCTCCTTTTGAAGACACATGTAGCAAATGTATTAAGAGCATTAAATGCAACCTGAGACCGAACAAGTAAAGGTTTATTTTCACTAGTGAAGTGTCCTGCAGTAAGTTTAAGTTCTTGTCTATAGTCCAAATAGTAGTGACAAACAAATAAGATATGATCCACGTTCTTTTCAGCCCCACACAGACAAAGTGCACTAGGAGACAGTCCTAGTTTAAACAGTTTACTATTAATGCTGCCATGACCCAACAGCAGGAATATTCCGTGAAATCCTGAAGAAAACCATAAAAATTCTTTCTTTTTGAACTCTCTAACTAATGGTAAAAATTCTCTCGTTCACTACCAGGATCTGAGGTATTCCAATCTCTTTGCCACTTTTTAATGTAGATGGAACACAGTCTTTTCCTTTCAGAAGCCAAAGAGGCACTCAAATCAAGCTGCACATCTTCCAAGGAAACAGGGCGTGCTTTCTCCAGATGATAATTCATGTATCTGTATTGTATCTCATAATATACTGGTAGTTTACCCAACAAAACCTGTAAAGCCACAATAGATGTAGTCCTACATGCTCTAGACATCATCAGGAGGACAGCGCACTGGGCATATAACAACTTGTAAGATGTAAAATCTTACAAATATATTATTTCATAGAAAAGTGAGATTAGTTTAAAGTAAAACTTATAATAAAGCAATATGCGGGAGCGAAACCCTTACAAGTCAAGAATATTACTAAGATCACTGGCAAGGGATTAAATTAGACATACAAGGGGAGCAGTAGGCCAAAAGCTATTAGCAACCTCGGTACACTTCGACTCCCAGGCTCACACAGACAAATCAAAACAATAGAAACGAGTAGCTACTGCTATTAGTAGAAGGTGTTAACTCTGGAAAAACAATGGAATGGGACATGCTACTGTCAGGACATTTCTTTAATCGTGACACCTGGAGAAGAGAAGGTAGTAAATACAGAACGAAATGCTGGGAATTAGATTTAAGACTGGCGGCTGGCTGTCGTGATGGCAAGGTTTATAGATCGTGGGAAATTAGTCTGCTACAGTATAACTATAAGCGGCTGACTTCAAAGGTACAGACAGCCTGAGAAATTTTACAAATTTCTTAAAATAAGAAGTTGGATAGAGCACTAAATAGACAGCGTGAGAAAGATTAAAATTAGCTCTGAAGATACATACAGCTTGAGAAATTTTAAAGGACGAATAGAAAATAATGAAAGTTGATAAAAATGAGTAAGATTGGTTAAACTGAAAACTGGCGCAGATTTGACATATGTAGGCGGTACAGAAATTGAGATGAACAAAAAGGAGTGAACAGGGGGAGACACACACAGATCCCTCAGTTGAGCTTTATATGGGTGGTTATGGAAATGAGTTAGAGTCAGATCCCGGAGTTCAGTTTATGCGGGTGTTTACGAAAATGAGTTAGGGGGGACACAGTTGAAGTTTTTTGTAGTGTTAGAAAATATGAGATAGGGAACACAGATCCCTCAGTTGAGTTTATGTGGGTGGATATGGAAATGAGTTGGGACACAGATCCCTCAGGAGAGGTTTATGTGGGTGGTTATGGAAATGAGTTAGAGAGAGAACCACGAGTTGAACTTTATGTGGGTGTTTGTAGAAATGAGTTAGGACAGACAGTTGAGTTTATTCGTCGGTGTAAGTAAGAAAATGAGCTAGTAACATGGAAAGTTGAATGTTTTGTCGTGTTAGAAATTATGGAGTGTAAGGAGAATAAGACTGTCCGTCATTGGAAGGCAAGAGCAGTGGCCGTTTTTGCGAGTCTAACCGTCATGGAGGAAGGCAAAGGTAGTGACCCGCATGCTAACGAGCGCTGCGAAATATTTCTTATTTTAATAAGAAGTTCTTATTAGGTGGAGTGGAAGAGCGAGGGTGATACCCTGTGAGCTCTCTCCTTGTGGATGACCAGTAAAAAGTGGAGTGGAGAAGGAGGTAGCGAGAGATGCCCTGTGAGCTTTCTTTTTGTGAACAAGTCTGAATCAGGTGGAGATAGGACGCCAGATCCATGCAGCAAAGAGTTCCTGATAATTATCTATAGCAGATTCAAGTGAAAACAGATGAAGGAGATCCCCAGGAGGTAGCCAGTGAGCCAAAAATGGAAGTTTGAAACCTCCCCGGAAGGGAAGAAAAAAGATAATAGTAAGTACTGTAAGTTAAAAAGGACTGTTAGTGAAACAGTATAGTGATAAAAAAAAAAAAAAAAAAAAAGGGTAGCACTAGAAGTAAACTGATAGATAAATTATCTCTAAAGTAAATTATATATATACTAACAGAGTTTAATTAATTAAAAAAGGTTATTGTAAAATGCAAGAGAAACGAAGGATGAGTAATAGATCAACTTGTTGTTCAAAGGATTATAATGTGTTAGAAGAATAGTAAGGTTTATATGAGAAGTTTTGATTATGTTTTAAGGACAGATAATTGAATTATATGAGCAACTCTGAATATGTTTTAATGATAGATAATTGAGCTATGTGAGCAACTCTGAATATAGTGTCTGTATTGATGAAGAATTGTTAGTTCATCTGAAAGACTAAATACTTTTGAGACTTTAGGAAAGTTAAGATTGGTCTTCAGTGTATTGTAACAGAATGGTGAGAACACAGAGTATAATGATGAAAGTAGCATATTGATTGTTAATATAAGGAACACAATTGTATCCAGAAGTAAATGAAATAGGTATGGTGAAGGTGTATAAGTCTTAGGAGTTAGTTAGTTAGGGCAAGTAGGATGAATCAGTGTTTCCATATAATGCCAAACTTAGATTAGCTAGTGAAGGGAAACAGGAATAAGAATAATTTATGCAAAGTATCCTTGATTTAACTTTGTATGCATGTTACATGTTTTTTTATTCAATTGTATATTATGTTGTATATATATATATATATGTAAATAAACTTTGTTGCTTATTAATTTGTGAGTTTGTTATTCCTGAGCACTCAGCCTTTCCGAAGGGAATTATACATAATTGAGAAGTTCCCTTGAAACAGGAATTCTCCTGTAAAGTAAAGTCAGATGCGTAAGTGGGGGAATTAGGATAAAGTGGACAAACACATATAAGGGAACAAAACAATAAAGTATAAATAAAGAATATAAAATAAATAAAATATATATAAATCATCTATTTAATTCCACCCCCCACAATTGGCGAGCCAGCCAAATCATTCTTTTTAAATTCCACCCCCCACAAACTGTTTAATCACAGCACACTTAGTAGCTCTATAGCTCAAGCACCAGAACCATAGGTAATAATAAACAAAAAGACAATTGCAATATAGTGTGAGAGAGTGATGTCTCAGACCCCAATCCTTTCTGGTTACTAATCGTAATCTTGCTAGAACTGATTTACATTTTTCCTTTATGTACCTTACATGAGGCAGAAAACTTAGTTGTGGAATTATACTTAATGGAGTGCCCTCGATACTTGATCAGTGGAGGGCGCCCCCTATCTAGCTTACCCTTCAGCAACATCTGAGATGTTTTAGACGTTGAGTCCTAGAGTTTGTGTATTTCAGACCAAGTGGAAAGTTCCTGCAGTACATGATTGGCCGTAACTTCCAAAGATGTTCTTGAGTTTCCCTGCACAAGAATGGTAAGGTCATCATCAATCATGGTGATTGCTTCAAATTTTCTATTAAGCTAAGAGTCAAATACCAGATTCCAACACATGGGCCCAAATATTGACCCCTGTGGACATCCTCATGAAACATTCCTGGAGACCTGTACAGATCCACTCTTGACGTTTATAGAACGATGTGAGAAATAGCTTGACAAAAGAACGTATATTGCTCTTGACACTTCAGCCTCCTGTAACCTCTCCAGGGCACTTTGGCACCAAATGGTGTCAAAGGCCCCTTTTAAGTCCACAAAGAGGCCCAGTTAATATTTAGTTGTAGTCTCCACCTGTGCTGCTAGAAGAGAAGCAACTGCATCCTCCATACCCTTGCCACGTGTAAATCCATATTGCACTGAAGATGGAAATCTACAATCAAAACACGTCCATCAATAACCTTTTCAAGTGCCTTGAAAAGAGGCCTGAAAGAGGACGGATCAGACTCAGACTTTTCTGTTTTTTTTAGTAAGATCTTCAAATTAGCTATCTTCCATGCCCTAGGAAAAATGCCCTGCAAAAGGCAAGAGTTAAACAAAGCAAGGATAACAGCATGAACAATCTTCCAAACCCATTTAATCACATCAACCTCCACGCCGTCATTACCCGGGCATTTTTCAGAGCGCCTTGATTAGATAGCAGAGTCAATCTCCTCTATTGAGAAAGGGGATCCATCAGGAGAACCGGCATAAATAGAGTTTTTCACATTTTCATTTCTGCTTCTGTGGGATGAACACAATCCTCACTGTCCTGATGGATAATAACACCAAGGATCCTATTAATAGTGGGTGCCAAAGACAAAGTATCCTGATCTTCTGCCCCTCTGACCGAAGCATATACCTCTCCAGGTGGAATCTTTTTGTTCAACAGCTTATAGATCAGTCCCCAGGGATCAGCATTTCCCTGAATACTCGCCAAGTTTCCCAAGAGGCTTTCTTCTGTTTAGAAATCCCCTGATGATATTTCCTTCTTGCCTGTTTATATCTATTCTGTAGCATAGATATCTCTGGGGAAGAACGAGATCCATCTCTTTTCGCTCTTTGATACTCTCACCTTATTTGCTTGCTCAACGATTTCAACTGAGATAGAACAGGGGGCCACCAGGGTACATGATAAGGTTTCCTTTTTCTATAATGCATTGACATTTTACAAGCTGTTAAGATTTTCGTTTGTAAAAAAATCCCCGTGATCATCGGCAGGTAGAGATTTCATAGAGTTCAGCAACCCCTGTGTAAAAGTCTCCCTAAGGTAGCCATCAAAGATCTGCCATTTTGCATTTTTCGTATAAAATCTATGGACATCTGTTGAATCCAATCTTGATCACATGACATCACCTCCAAGATGAAATGTTATGATATTGTGGTCACTAGTCGAGCTTATATGCAAATTCCAATTGCTGAGCCTGGGAGCAACACTTGCAGTTGCCGGAGTGACATTTAAATATCGATCAGTGCATTTCGACAAGTGTGTAGAAAAAATTTGACTTACTCCGTATACCTCTACATTTTACATAGAAAAGCGTTCGCGGGCGAGCAAAACGAGCAGGGGGCGAAGCCCATAAGTAGTTTATAATAATAACATTAGTAGGACATATTGAGCTTTATCGCTCTTACGATCTTAATTAGTACAAAAATATGAAGGATTGAGGCAATCCATCACTGGTTGTTGCCCGTGATATCTCTTCAATCTTGACTCTCTTAGTGTCACAGTCTTTGGAGTAATAGATGCTAAGAGAGGGGACTAATGACGGCTTCACTTTATTTTATTTTACATTCATCGTGTCATTGGAAGCATTGTCGTGGAATTTCCCTTCCGGCGGTCTGTCATAACTGTAAGTTTGGATATGTGTCCGTTAGCTTCAGGCGTCTGTATATATGCTGCTGGCAGAATTTATCCAGATAGAGGGCTAGATTTTTGATCGAATCTACCATATTTCCTGCGACCATGTGTCTCAAGCCTTTCAGGTTGTTAAAACTGATTCTGAGTGGGAGCCTTAGTTCCACTTGATTTCTTCTGGTCATGGGAGGAGTTTTTATTAGATCAGTGATTTTAGGGCCTTGAGTAGTCTTGTGATTAGTCTGGCCAGTATAAGAATGTTACTGCCACAATTTGTTGTTTCCATCCGGTGACTACGAGATTTATGTAGAGTTGGGTCCTAGAAATGGTGTATTAGTTGCCAGTCCCCCAGTTGAGCCATTTCAGGAGCCAGTATTTCAGTCTGAGGAACTTGTTGAAGTGTGTTGAGGAAGCAGAGGATCAAATAGTTGCTGCCTGGAGACGTATGGGATAGAGACATTGAAGAGCATATTTTTGTACCAGTTCGGCATCATGAATTCCCGTTAGTTCCTAGCGGATTGCCCACATAGTGGAGTACATTTTGGTTTTTGTGTTCAGGAGGTGAGACTGCAATATCAGCCCCTTATCCCATACCAGTCCAAGAACATTGTGCGCTTTAACTTTTTGAATGGTTGATCCATTGATGATAAGATTGATATCATGGCGTGACTTCTTACAGGCGAAGGACATTTGAGCTGTCTTTGCTTGATTAATCTGTAATCCGTTTGAGGCCAGCTATTGTTCAAGGTTATGGATCTTTTTACTTGCCTGGAAGGTAGTGCTAAGAACCTAATTTTGATCCACAGGTGTGATGTAAAGTTTCAAGTCATCAGCATATGATTGGAAGTCAGTTTGTCATTCCAGGGGACTCCAGGTCTGTGGAAAATAGGGTTATATTCTCAAATAGGCCTATGGGGCTGGGAAAATCCATATTCAAGAAAATTAATACTCAAAACACCAGCCAAGTAGTTAAATGTTTAATAAAATAAAATAAAATACAATGAAATAAGAAGATACAGTAAACTGGACTATTACAATAAATACTAAAAAAAATAAAATCGGTTAAAACAGCTAAAATCGTTAAAATAAGTTAAAATACCGGAAATCCGTAGCTTTCGGAGACGGCTGTTTCCTTTCTCAACAGTGTACTGTTATTACCATACCACATTATTAAGTAACAGGCCCATGGCACTCATGTGACTCGCCAGAAACATCGTCAGTATTCTCTATTTGCGAACCGGAGACGGAAGTGACTCGGGAGCGTGCCATGTGGAACCGATCATCGCGTCTCAGAACAATAGCCTCAAAAAGGGGGTGTAGTCGCACACCCCTGTCCCTGTTAATAGTACGATCGGATGAAACCATCCGCAAGCTCTCGAGCCACTTGCGTTCCCAGAACCCATGCGCATGGTCAGTAATGACGACATCCTCAGAGGAGATCCGATGCTGCTCCTCCCAAAAATGCTGCGCTACAGCAGACCTAGCAAAATTCGCAGTCTTGATGGCGGTCAAATGTTCCCCCAGACGGTCTTTTAGACGTCGCCCTGTCTCCCCCACATAACAATCCCCACAATCCGGGCACTTAATCTCATAGACTACACTACTAGTGGAATCCCGGGTTACGGGGTCTTTGACCTGAGACACCACTGTGTACAACCTCCGCCCTGGAAGCTGCACACAGCGGGTCTGACACTCCCGTAGCGCCCGCGCTACACGCTCCTAAAGGCCCGGATAGTAGGAAATGTAAGCAGTAGCTACTGAGGGAGGTGGTTCCCGGCGATTGGACCCAGTCCTATAAGCATATTTGTCCAAGACCCTCTGGGGGGTAACCACACTTACTAAGGTCTGCCGTGATCTTATTAACTTCCATTTCTCTATCCTCGGGGGTACTGCAGTTGGACCACACACCCTATTTATTAATGCCCTGGCTACGCTATCTTTATGTTGATGAGCCTGTGCTGAACTGTAATGGACATACTGACTACGACACATTGGTTTTCTATAAACTGTAGTCTCCACTCTAGCACCATCCCTAATAACCAGGACATCAAGAAACGGGAGGGTACTAGCTGTTTCCACCTCCGAGGTGAATTGTATAAATGGGGAGAAGCTATTAAGTAAGTTGAGTACTTCATCTTCCCTCACCTTCAAGACTGCGAATTTTGCTAGGTCTGCTGTAGCACAGCATTTTTGGGAGGAGCAGCATCGGATCTCCCCTGAGGTCATTACTGATCGTGCGCATGGGTTCTGGGAACGCAAGTGGCTCGAGAGCTTGCGGATTATTTCATCCGATCGTACTACTAACAGGGACAGGGGTGTGCGACTACACCCCTTTTTGAGGCTATTGTTCTGAGACGCGATGATCGGTTCCACATGGCACACTCCCGAGTCACTTCCGTCTCCGGTTCGCAAATAGAGAATAGTGACGATGTTCCTGGCGAGTCACATGAGTGCCATGGGCCTGTTACTTAAGGATGTGGTATGGTAATAACAGTACACTGTTGAGAAAGGAAACAGCCGTCTCCGAAAGCTACGGATTTCCGGTATTTTAACTTATTTTAACCGATTTTATTTCTTTTAGTACTTATTGTAATAGTCCAGTTTACTGTATCATCTTATTTCATTGTATTTTATTTTATTTTATTAAACATTTAACTACTTGGCTGGTGTTTTGAGTATTAATTTTCTTGAATATGAAAATAGTGTTGATGATCGGACTCCCCCTTGTGCAACACCCTTATTAGTAATGAATGTTGTCCAAAATTGCGTTGTGAGATGGTGAGATATCTATGCTCCAGGATTGATTTAATGATGCTTAGAGTTCTTCCTGTGATATTGAAGTGATGCTGGAGAATGGTGATTAAAACTGCTATGTCTATCTTACCATAGGTCGCTTTTATGTCTAAGAAAATAACATCAAGCTGTGCCCTGTTGAGGGCTTTCTGGATTCTGATAAGTGTGTCTGGGTGGTTGCTATTAGTAGATTTCTCCTTAATCACGGTGTGGAGGTACGGGAGACTGTGATTTAAATAGTGGTCTGCAATGGTGGGATGATTTGGTTTTTCAAATATCTTGAGGAACCCACAGTTGATAGCAATGGACCTGAAATATTGAGGCCGCTTGAGATCTCTGCATTTAGGGACTGGACAAACAAAGTATGGTGCCAGATCTTTGGAATATCTCCACTTTATAGGATTTTATTGAAAATGTGGACTAGATGGTCGATAATACAGGGTTATTCAAAATGAAGTCCGGGGTTTCAAACAATTCCTGTACACACATGAGCAGACATAGGAAGAAAGAAACATTTCCAAAATGCAAGTATAGTAATAAAGTTTTTTTACAAACCTCATAAATGTTCAATATGAGAGCCTTTAGTAAAATCGCACATTCTGCTTATTCACTTTCCCCGACAAATGGAAGGTCGATTCATCAGAAAAAAATCACTCTGTCAGCAAAGTGGCGTTGCACAACGGTAACAGATTTACTTACATGAAACTCCAACACAGTAAAAGCTTTCTCATTACATTCCGAAGCCATTCGCAACAGAGCAGAACTGGCGTCACAGGCAAACGAACGACTGCACGGCGGTATGCGTCCAACGCCATCTGGTGGTTAGCCGTACAGCATACCGAACATCGCGACGTGGGAACGAAACTTGAGATATTATGCGTTCTTTCGAGATGGCTACAAATGATTATGACACATGCGCTTTCCCAAAAAAAAATTTTGAAACCCCGGACTTCATTTTGAATAACCCTGTATATGAATTACAGGTTTTATTAGAAACAGAGGAAATCGGTAGGAACCCAATACAGCTTTCAGTGGTAGTTTTTTGACGATCTCCATCAGAGGGATTCGGGTTATGTTGAGGAGGGATATTGGAGGTTTGCAGGGAGGGCCAGAAAGTGTAACAGCAGGTTGTGCATGCGACTGTCCAGTCGGCTGAAAAGTGAGCTCAGTCCATTCCTAAAATATTTCTTCCTTCATAGTTATTTGCTTGGGGCTCTGTTTTCCGAGCGTTTCAGATCTTTTCAGCTTATCTAGGGCAAGTTCGTTGCAAACAAGTATTTTGTGTCTTAAGAAGAGAGCCCTTGACTTTTTATAGGCGCTGAAGTCTTCGGCGTTAGCTGATTTCCTCCACCGTCGGTAAACCTTCTGCTTTTCGTGGAAAGTTTGTTCGATTAAACCATACGGAGGTTCTAGAGGTGATGCATATTTCTTTTGCAGCTCCCTCTTTAGCTATTCTATAAAGCTCTTTGGCTAGATGAATTAGGGCTACATCAGGAGGGACAGTAAAAAGGTCTGTCCAATTGAATTCTTTGAGTCATCTAAAGATGACTAAGGATTTTGTGGAAAAATTAGTTTTCTCTCGGGTTGGTTTCCTTTCTTAGGCAAATTGAGATTGTAATTTTTTGTAAGGCGATTTCACATGTCACAGGATTGTGTAAGTATGTAGGTAAGGCAGCTCTCAGAATGTCCCTTCAAATCCGACTCGTTTTATATACAGACTTTGCAAAACAGGCTGAACAGTTCCAGTAGATGGAACTCCTATGGTCTCAGAATATGAGACGAAAGAGTCATAATAATAAAGAAATAAAATAAAAGAAATAAAAAATAATAATGAAATAAAAAATAATAATGAAATAAAATAAATAAAAGAAAAGAAATTAATAAAATAAATAAAAAAATAAAATAAAATAAATAAAAAAAACCTCTCGGGGCGGTCAAGAGTAAATAAATAAAATAAAATAAACGTCACGTTCGCTCAAAGCATCCAGAACCAACCAGGTATATGTTGCCTAAGACTTAAATATCAACTATTTATACAGAGATCTTCTATGTTGAAATACTGCTTTTGAGAACTCTTAAAGTTCAGAGAGAAGTAAAACTTTCTGCCCAGGTATCAAGGATCCAATAACTTCACAAAATGCCATCCTGTAGGTCTCATAGATAGAACAATAAAAGTACTATACCTCTCGTGTTTGGGGTTTACATAAAAAAAATAATAATAAAAAAAGAAAACTTATAATCAATTACCAAGCCCAAATATTTAGTTTCTTTTACAAATGCTATTTGTCATTCGTTAAGCTTAATTTGTGGAGGTCGGTTGAAATCCAGACATTTTTAAAAAGCATTATATTAGTCTTAGTAGGACTTATACTAAGCTCGTAATATTTTGCCCAGGAGAACAAATTATTCAATTCCATATTAGCCTTATTCCGCAAATCAACTCTTGATTTACTAGCAATTATTATTGTTAAGTCATGTGTTTATAAGCTATGATTTTTGTGTTTGGGAAAGATTAAATTAATTGTGCAATACCATATTCCAAATAAGGAATCCCAACACTGATCCTTGCAGACACCTTCGCAATACTTCCTTTTTAACATATTATTATTGTGATTTTACCACCACATATCTGTTTGTGAAATGACTTTTAAACAACTTATATAGTTACAAGGAGCAGTCACCAACTGCTAATTGTTCAAGGGCAGACTCCCACCATAAGTAGTCAAAAGCTACTAACTTCTAATATGTGTTATAAAGTCAACCAGAGCCTTCTCACACAATCTTCCAGGTGTAAATCACTACTGACGCTCAGAAACCATATCACCAGCTGTCATTAACTCACAGACACGTACTGCCATAAGCCATTCAGTCCAAAATACAGTCCAATTCAGTAGTTTCCAAATTACTGAAATCTACGGATCCCTTCCAAAATGAAAAAAAAAAAAAAAAAATCGCACACCGCTATATATATATATATATAACCATAAAAATAAATTAGAATAAGAATTAAAAATAAAAATAATGCCAGCAGCATGGCAAGACAAAAGCGAAAATAGCCAAAATTAAACATAACGATAAACCAAAAGGGAGAGAAGAGATGGGTAGAGTAGAAATAATGCAGCAGAAACTCTCTAAGATAATTTATAATATCTAAATGTAAGGATAATAAAATAATAATTTCGAAAGCCAATTAAATAGAAATTTAACGGCGTCCCCTCTGACGGGCACCAGGTCCAAATTTATGTGAAATATCGCCAACCGAGGTGTAAACCTCTACAATAAAATTAAACAAAATTAAACCAAAAATAGACTGACCATTGTGCCCCATCTCAACCGAGGACCACAAGGCCAATAATGGTCAAGGAATCGTTGCATTTCGATCGCTAGACAAATCGCCACTACCATATATATATTGTGTTCTTATAGAAGTTTATGATATTAATATTTAGTCAGGTATACGTTATTAGGAGTTTGTCTGTTGTGGGAGGTTAATGCTATTGTACATAGGGCAATTAGACATTATATGTGCATGACATTATATTGGTCGATTTTATTTAAATAAATGTTATGGATTTGTAGGCAATTAGATGTATATGGTTCAAGCTACCAAGTTAGCGAGTGTAGACTGGCTTTAGCCTGGAGGGCCTATAAACGATATATAAATGAAATGGTGTTATAAAATAATATGATACTAAATAATGAAAATAACATTAAAATGTTGATAAACTATAAAATGCTAAATACAAAGTAAAGTGCAAATACATTCCCTCACTTGGTCATCAATCTGCTACTTCATCGGGGGCTTTGAGCAGAACGATAGCCAGACTAAAGGAAAGTCTCATACCTACCCGTTTCTGTTGTCCCCCTAGCAGTTTTGCCAGTTATAAGTTTTTAAGTGATAATATTAATTTTAAATTGATAGCAAATCAAAGCAATAGAATAATAAGTTTAGCTTAATTTACATGAATTCTTAAACTTTTAGATTTTTAAATTATTAACTTTTTCAATAATATTGTCTGAAACAGCAAACTGGGATAGGTGACACAAAGTCCAACGGGTATGTTCTGAATAAATGAGAAAGGTTCTTACTTCATTCATGTACTGTGGTGGTCGGATTGAAAAGGGGGTAGATTCCCGCCTTCAGGTTGTTTTATATGTTGGTACGATTATACTACGCAGTCGCGTCTTTTGTATACAGTGGTGTGATGGAGAAATTGCTGTGGGCAATATCTCGTGTCAATGCAAGTGTTTTGAAATTCATGGGTGGGTTTATATTTGTGCTTGTGGGGGGGATTGCTTCTGATGTCGGTAGGAACCAATGTAAAAGAAATGATGGAAATTACAAGATGTATTCAATTAAATTGTTAATAAACATGGGTTGCTATACCCTGGACAAGGGCCGGTATAGCTTTTCTAAGGCATAACGATCCGTGATTGTCCGGGGGGGGGGATAGATATGTATATATTTACAGCCTCTTTGAAAGTGAATTTTTACCCTATGTTACTAGATAAACTGAAGGGATATAGACTTTATGTGTATGTTTTATCTTAGTCACAATTATTTAGTTGTCGGGGGTTTGTTTCTGGTGATAATTTCCCGTGGTATAGTTTGTCTGATTTTGGAAGGGGGGAAAATTTGGTGGGCCGGGTTACAGTGCGGTCAGACGACGAGCCTCTTCTGAGCGTAATGAACCCGGCAATCTAATTTTGGAAGTTTAATCTTATTTGAAACTGGACATAGATATTTTTAGACAAACAAGTATTGAGTTACGTGCCGTTTGCAGTTCTTAATTGTTTCAGTGTATTTTCAATTAGAGTATATGGGTTGGCGTTAGGATGGTGTTTGTTGAGATTCCAAAAAATCGCCGCTTTAATGTGGTGCCTGCTGTATTTGGCGGGTATATTATTCTTGACGAGGGTTTTTATGAGCTTTTTAATTGCTTCCGTGGTGTCCTTTAGATTATTGCAGATGTGTATTAGCCTGTTTGTTTGATTTCTAATGGTGTTGCCATGTACAGTATATGTTTGGCTAGATTGCTTCCCCAGTGGATAAGCTTTATCGCTGGGAAGCTGAAATGGTCTCTCTTATCAAAGGTTTGAATGTAGACGTTGTCTTGGGTGTTGGTTATTTCGAGGTGTAAGTTTCGAGATGCATTTCACTATTGGTTCGGGTCTTTTATTCGGTTATTGACCTGTTAAATATCATCAAATATAAAGTGGTTTCTGTCACATATATATATATATATATATATATATATATATATATATATATATATATAATTTAATTTTTCTCCGTTTAAATTTTATCTTGCCAATGAAACCATCTGTGGCAATCCGGTGTGTCTTAAAATTTTCCGCGCAGTTCGATCTCGTTTCATTAATGCGAGTTTACACCGTTAATCTGAATAACCAATTTTTTTTCTTTCACACTGCTCTATCCCAAAGTTCAATTGAGTTATATATTAAATATAAATCAAGCACCAGTGAGAGACCAAACAGTAGATAATAAACTTTGCAAATAGTAGATAATCTTTGTAAACAGTAGATAAAAAATTTGATCAACTCAGGTTATTTTCCCTTTATCTTAAAAATCGTTCTTCAATTTTTCAAATTAGACAGAGGATCATATAAAATTTCTTTCTCGGTATAACAGTACCAAATCAAATATACAATTCTATTTTCTTTGGTGAATGTTTTACATCGAAATTCATAGTAACTTCAAAAAATTCTGTTTAATTGGTTTTCCATGGTAATTACATATTTTCTTAAATTACATATTGGTGTTTTAATTATAATCCTGTTTCGTAAATTCAAAGATTACATTCGGTTTTTTTCTTGAATCAAAAAAGTGTCTTTTGGTTATTTTGATTTGCATTGGAGATTGGTTTATTTGCCTTTTTTAAACTAAACATTGTCGAAAAACACACTTAAATTGTGCACGAAAATTTGAAACACTAGATAAAGATTGAATTAAAGAAATTAGCTTATATGGACGAACCTTTACAACTTTTCTTTTCCTCTTGTTCAGTGAATGGATCTACACACGTGCACTCGTAGTCGCCGTTTGGTTTCCGTTTACACTTATTTTGATTTTCCATTTTCACTTGGTATTTTTCTATATGATCAGACTCGCAAACATTTAGGAGATTGGAAACATAAACATCGGATATTGAATATATCTTTGTAAATTTCTACTGATGTTCTTTGAAGTATGACGTATTACGTATATATATATCTGAACCTATTTATCAATTCTACTTTCGTGGATGGTTCTACGGAATTTCGCTCCGAAAAAATTTAGCTTTTATGTAAAGAACTAATTATTTTTTGGAAAAAGTTGATTGGCTTCCAACAGGTTGTTCTGTAGACCTAAGACTATATCTCATGGTTTATTCAAGTAATTGAAATCAGAATTTCACAAATGTAAGTAATTAAACATCGCGGAGGACGACATCTACAACACCCTTATAACAAAGATCCTATATTGTCCGAGAAGACGGGAGCACAACATACTGGATACAAAACAAGTGTACCTGGATTTCTCCTGTAACACCCAAGAGCTCTTCGCAAGAAGACGAGTGCTCGCTGAAGTGGAGCACAACTGAATATTACATATGACAACCAGGAATAACAACTGAACATACTCAACAAATGACCAGAACTGACTTGACTAAACTGAACGGGACCTGTTCCCATGAGTGATATCACAATTGGGAACACCAATACCAGTGAAGACCAACTGTAGCTTGCTGCTAGCCATTTTTGCTCTCAAACCATGCTCCCTTGCATGGTCCTATCTTTTCCCCTCTCCCCCGGCAGGGGGAGGGAACGGTCTTTTCCGTCACCTCCCCTCCTTGCCCTCCTCTCTTCACCTGGTGGGGCATGGCCCTGCCCCACTGATTATCTGGGGTTGCCTTTTCTATCGTCTCGATATTTTTGTCTTTTTCCCCCGGCCTTCTGTCTCCTCCCCACTCTACCTAATACGTTAGCGTTTACCCCACATAACTTGAAAAATTTAATAACGACTAAATTTAATTGCGTTAACAATAAACTCATTTGGCATTTCTACTCAATTTTCCTAACCCCCCATTTGTTATTATTATTTTTTATTTATTTGTTATTATTATTTTCTCCTCGTGGAGGCAGAGCAAGGACTAGTGTTCTTGCTCTGCCTCCACGAGGTATAGTGTGGACAACGTTGGGCCCCAGCACAGGTCTAGCCGCTAAATGGCCAGAATAACAACAATACACAACACTACACTTACAAAATCCATACACTTTTAAACCTCAGGTCTTAAGTGAACTGTCACACCCACAATGAATGCAACGCGGAGATGGGGGAACTGCTTGGTGCCGTTAGACACGAACACACTATACACTATACAATATCACTGTCCAGTGACGGAACAGGTGCGGGGTCGAGTCGGTGTTACCTGTTAAAAAAAATATGGCCCAATCATGAATGTGGCCCTAAATCCACACCACACTGTCACTTTTGGAGAATGCAACGTGACCTCTTGGATAACTCGAGGGTTTACTGCTACCCAAAACAATTGTGCATATTCACTTGTTCATTTAAGCAGAAGTGGGCTTCATCACTCCAAAGGATGTTCCATGGCCAAATGATATCCACTGTCATTCGCGCAAGAAACTGAAGTCCGTATGTAAAACATCACCATCTGCATCACCATGCTTTAGCTGCTGTAACATATGCATCTTGTAAGGATAGTGCCACAACACCTGACGCATTACTAGCCTTACAGTGTAAAGTGTGTTAGTTGTCTGACGGCACCAGGGGTTTCCCCCCTCTCCGCGTTATATTCTTTGTGAGTGACAGAGAACTATGTGGAGGCCAGAGATTTAAAAAGTGTGTGGGGAGTAATCTGTTGTGTAGCGTTATATTCTGTTGTTTCTGTGACTATTTAGCCGTTGGGGCCCTATTGGGACCCACCGTTGCTCACACTTTGCCGCGAGGAGGCAGGTCAGACATTCAGTAGACTATTTAAGTACTCTGACAGGCTCCACCACCTAATTTCCAAGGATTTCAGTGGCAAGGCCTAAAAAAAAAAAAAAAAAAATAATAATAATAAGTGGATGTACATTAGAATTTGGCCGAAAGAGATTTACAAGAAAGCGGTAGAATTCAGATGTTGATTAGAATTTGGCGGCATTGTTAGCGGTTGTACTCGGTCTGTTTAGTGAGAGAAGGGGGAGGGAGACTGAAGACTGGTTTTCAGACTGTTGTCCATAGTTCCGAAAGGAATCAGCCGTACGTGGTTTAATTAGTTTAAGAACTCTGATATTCTGGACACATTTTGTCACGAACAGAATGGTCTCCCACATGATTTCAAGCAATACAGTTCGAACACGCAGCTTCTTTGTTAATATCTTTGCAATTTTTATATGTATGGCTTTTCCCAGCACAATGGTTGCCTATAGAATTTCGTCGTCTACATGTTTTGGTATATACACTGAGCTGCCACTTTATTAGTTACACCCCTGCTGTCCACACAAATAAATAAATAAATTTTCTGTTTATACTCTGGAATGACCAAATGGTCAGAGGAATTCACAAGATAGACAGAATACAAGAAACAGCACCGTGTTTAGCAGTCCGGGCTTGAACCTCGGTCACTCAAGGCACATGTAATTATGTACCCGCGCGCCTGACCGCTTGGCTACGGCAACCCCCGCATGGTTTGTCCAACAACGTTGCAAATCACATGACCACAGTTGTGGATATAAATGCAGCAGAACAACCTTTCTAGTATCAGTTAAGCGTACAAACAGTAGCAAGAATGGAGAAAAGGAGTGATCTAACGGACTTCGAATGTGGCATGGTAGTAGGTGCAAGACCAGCGGGACAAAGCATCTCTGAAACGACAGTTCTCCTGAACTTTTCACGCACCACAGTTTCAAGGGTGTATCGAGAATGGTGCAACGGACAGAAAACATCCTCTCAACGGCACTGCTGTGGACGAAAATCGTTTGTTGATGAGAGAGGTCAGAGGAGGATGGCTAGAATTGTGCAAGCAAACAGACGGGCCACAAGGTCGCACATCACGTCAGAATACAACCTTGGTACGCAGAACAAAATATCGCAAAGGACCACTAGTCGCACTTTGTCGCGAATGGGCTACAACAGCCGACGGCCACATCGCGTACCGTTGTTATCAATTAAGAACAAGAAAGCACGCCTCCTATGGGTACAGCAACACCAGCACTGGACTATTGACGATGGGAAAACAGTCGCTTGGTCTGACGAGTCGACGTTCCTGGTGCATCATGTTGATGGAAGGCTCAGAATTTGGTGAAAACAACCTGAATCCATGGATCCGTCCTGTCTGACGACCACTGTGCAAGGTGGTGGGGGCAGTGTTATGGTGTGGGGAATGTCATGGAAAACTTGTGTTTGCCTACTGGTGAGAAGAGCTGCAATTGTATCAAGAAGGGGGCTCCTGATCATATGATAGTGATGCAGGATTTTCAGAAGAGCTTTGATAGAGAGTCTGTCAAATGCAGAATAAATAAATTAATGATGCTATTTCACTTAATATATACATAGAATAAATATCCATAAAAATTACATATAGTTGATCTCCACTATTCAGAGCGCGTTGTATTCGACCAAAGGTCTCAAGGAGGTTGGTTGTGATTGATCTCCCCTTAAGTGTTGAATGAAGGTATGCTGGGCGATGCCTAAAGCAGTGGGAACCAAATTACTTCAGGATTGCTTTTTCAAAAATTTTTAGGGTGGCGCAACTAATTGAGATGGGCCTGTGACAATCTTTGACAGTCTTGGGATGTGCCTTTTTAGGAACAGGTTTTGTATAGTACAGCTTCCACATCTGCGGGACGTTGGCGGTTTGCAGGATGTTATTATATGCTTGAAGGAGAATATCGATTATGTAAGGGCTACAGATCTTGATAATAAAGAGGGGGAAGCCATCGGGCCCGACATAGCCGTGTTTGAAAGACTGTTGATGGCCTGAGTGAGGTCAGCCCTGTTGAGGGTAATGGAGGACAGTTGTACTGTATTTGTTCCTGGGACATAGCAAGCATTTAAATCTTCATTTTCTTTTCCCAGATCTTTGAAGGTGTTAAAAGCCCATTCAGATAGAGTATGTTTTCTTAACAAGTTGCGTTCCTCGGACGTATTTGGGTCAGTTATAGTTGATTCTCACAAGATGATAGGCTGGGAAGATAACGTTGACGCAATATTGACTAAATTGTTTCAAATAGACGATTATAGTGAGAAAGATACGTAAGACCAGTCAGCTATTCGGATGGATAATCGAATATATCAAACACAAACAGTTACAGCTCAGTTTACCTCTGAGGAATTAACAAACGTTTTGAAGAAAGTTAATGTTATTAAATGTCCTGGTATAGATCTCATTGAAAACGTTTTCCCACTCAGGTTTCATAAATTGTTTCTACATTTGCTTCTGGCAGGGTATAATAAGTGTTTAATTGAGGGATATTTCCCTGATGAATGGAAAGTTGGCCTATTAAAGTTTAGAAAACCAAGAAAACCAGTGACGGAACCTAGGTTGTATCGACCAATTGATCGTTTAGCTAATTTTGGCAAGGTTTAAGCATAGTAAGAATTTCTTTAAAAAATATTTACCAAATAAAATTGAATTGCGTATATCATTCAGTGTCAACAAACGGATTTTGATCTATTACTAAAGGATCACTGTTGGCCTGAGGGAGCCATTATTCGGCCTTTCTATGGACGCCCCCCTCTTCCTCGTACCGGGTCATCAGCCAGTGACTTAGCTATCAAAACTAGTCAACGGGAATAACAACTCGAGCATTTTTCAGATATTCTGGAATCTCAACTGGGAAGAACCTCTATAAATGATTCATCTATCTCTTCATCCTACCAGAATTTGAATGACTCTAACTCTTGTGAAAATACCTTTCTGCCTTGTCACTTGCCAACAATTAAACCAAATAACTTATGCCTTACTACAGCATCAAAAGATGCAATTACTGTATTCTATATGAACGCACGCAGTCTTGTAAAACATAATGATGAAATCCTCGCTCAACTGACATCATGGAATCTTCATCCAGATCTGATGGTTTTTACTGAGACCTGGTTCTCTCTTGAAGTTTCAATTCGATTTCAAGACTATGCTCTCTTTCACAGTTGCAGATGTGGTTCTAAAGCTATTTACGTTCACAATCATCTGTGATGCTCTGCTTTTCCTATCACAAATCTGCCTGATCAAGCTTGTGAAATCACTTTTATCCGCATTGCCTCTCTGGTGATTGGGTGTCTATACCGACCTCCCTCAGCTTCAGTCAACAGTTTCTTTGTAACTCTTGACAATATTCTATCTCACTTCACAAGCAAATCCCTTAGTCTTCTGCTGATGGGAGACTTCAATATTAACATACTTCAAAGCTCTTCCTCTCAAGTGCAAGACCTCCTAGATGTCATTTCTTCCAATGGTTTTTCTCTTTTGACTGACGGAATTATCCCGACTAGAATGGGAGAGTCCCACAATTCCCTTCTTGACTTCGCAATTGGGGAATGCTCACTAACCTATGCAGTACTGGATGCAACCATTTCTGATCATCGTCCCATCTTAATGGTAGTTGAAAATGAAGAAATTGTGGAAGAGATCATGCACACTTATAGGTCTGTCATTCCAGGCTCTCACAAGCAGCTCTATTATGACCTCCAGCAGTCTTCGTGGGATGGGGTGATTGCTACAGATGATTCTGAAATTGCGACGAACTTCTTATCAGATTATCAAATTATCAAAAATTCTTCTTTGAGCAAATCCTAAATAGTTACGAAAAATGCGCGTCATACATCAGGATCCCAGGGAATAAAAAGCCCACTAGGCCAAGACGGAAATTATGCCCATTTATCTCAAACAAAATTTGTAACATGCTAAAGAAAAGGGACAAACTTGCAAGAATTGTTAGAGAAACACGAAAGGAGGCGGATAAAAACAAATACACAACATACAGAAACAAAGTCACCGACAGTATTCGGTCGGAGAAAAGGAAATATTATAGTTCTCAACTTAAAGGCGTCATTACAAGCAAGGAAAAGTGGACAGTCTTGAACAAGCTACTACCTGGAAGGAAAACGAAATCACAGAGCTACGTTGGAGATGTAGTTGAGAACGACGTACTCATTTCAGATGACCAGGAAAAAGCCGCAGCCTTCTGTAATCACTTTATCTCAAGTGTGAATAACCTTTTTAAAGACGAAGTTGACTGTAGAGATAATGCAACGAGAGAATCTGTCAAGCACTCATTGAGGAGCTCTTTTTTTCTAGCTCTGCTCTCAGATCAAGAAATTTCAGAAGCAGGACATCAATTAAAAGAAAAGGGAGCTCCTGGCTTTGATGAAATATCTCCTACTCTGCTAAAAAAGATCCTTAACTCAATTCTAACACCACTGAAGTATATTTACAATCTTTCCTTTCAATCTGGTAAATTTCCGTCTCAATTCAAAAAAGGAGTCATTGTTCCTGTTCCTAGGGGGAAACACTGCAACTCTATCAACAATTTTCGTCCAATAGCTCTACTCTCAGTTTTTGCAAAATTATTCGAAAAAATTCTTCACGGCAGACTCTTGGGCTTCCGAGAAGTCAATCAGCTTATCCATCAACAACAGTACGCTTATCGTTCAAAAAGATCCACAGACCTTTCGATTGTTGACTTCTGCTCTAGGATCACGGATGTCTTGAAAAGGGTCACTATGCAATAGCACTGTTTCTAGACCTATCAAAAGATTTTGACTGCATAAATCATAAAATCCTACTCAACAAGCTCAACAATCTTGGCTTGAGAGGAAAAATTAACCTACTCCTTGAAGACTGGCTTACTGATAAGCCATTTGTCGTTAAAACAAACCAGTCTTTTTCAGACATTTCTTATTTCTCCAGGGGAGTACCTCAAGGCTCACTTCTCGGACCTATCCTATTTGTTCTTTACATTAATGAATTTCTCTCTCATCTTCCATCTTCCCACCTAGTAGCGGATGCCGATGACATTTCCATTCTAATCACTGATAACGACCCTAACCAGCTTCAATGCAAGATCTCTGCCGTGCTCTCTGAAATGCATAGTTGGCTACAAATGAATCAGCTTATACTAAACCCAGGAAAATCCAAATATATGGTGTTTAGGACGAAAAATAAACCATTAAATATTGATTTCGAAATATCATACAAAGGAAAACAACTCGAAAGAGTGAATGATACCAAGTTTCTAGGAATCTGGCTAGATGACAAGCTGAGTTGGGATAAACAAATGATCACCTTACGAAAGAAGTCTTCGTCACTAGCAGGAATACTCGCCCGAGCCTCTGCCTGGGTACCTCGAGTTAGAGGTTTTCCACTGTGCGGCCGCATGCTTTCAGGCTCCTGTTCAATGAATAGTTTAAAGGACTGTGCTCAACATCTTGTCGAGTTTCTGATATCCAGCGAATCAGTTTCTGGTGTGCTTTTTCCTGAGGCAAGTTGTACCCACTAAATGATCAGGTAAACAACTTTATTCTCAATTTAAAAACTTGAATACATATCTTATTTTGTTCAGCCAAGCATTATAGCCAGCGGAATGCTTTCCAGCACAAGGTCACGTTGACCAGCATTTTAGAGATCACCTAAATTAGGTCAACTGGCAGGTGGTCTGTATACTTTGTCTCACTGCAGCGGACATCGGCTACCCGCTGGGGCACTTAAAGAAGGGAAAGTCGTGCTAACGCTAAATATAACTGAACACAAACACTCCTCACATAGTAGGAAGTGCTTTTATTGCCTAGCAGTTGAACACTTTAAAAATAAGGAACTTGAGAAACTAAATAGAATTTGCAGTAATTTTTCTAATAAATTAAAAAAAAAAAAAAAAAAAAATAATAATAAATAAACAAAAATAATAAAAATTGCAGAAGCCTTCCGCCCCAACTGTAGTGCTACCTTAAACATTTGTTCTTTGCCAATTCTCCCTCCTTTTAATAATCATCATCATGCCTGGTCGTGCAAACCAACAAACTTGTGATTGCTGCGGCAAAAATATTCAAGTCTTTTTGAACTGTAATGGCCCCTGCAAAAGAACCCTAGGGGAGTGCTGTTCTGGAAGATCTACGATTCCAAAGATAAGTTCCACGGCTCGATCTAGATACTACTGCAGCCAATGCAAAAGCGGCATTTCAAGTGCTGGAAAAAACAACGCAGAGAGAGACAGCACTACAACTGACCAAAATCACTCTATGAGCAATATGTCGTCAGAAGATTTTTTACACACCTGTCAGGCCTGCCTGAAGAAGGTAAAACACGTAATAATATGCAATGGCGACTGCAGCCGATCCCTATGCGGAAATTGCTCAGGACGGTCACTAATTTCTAAAATGACAAAGGTAACTAAAGAGCGTTACGTTTGCGCCCGATGCCAGTGCAAACCTGCCCCGAGGGTCGCCACAGAAGCTAACATGCTGCCAGAGCAGAATGACGACCCCAAAGACTCTACATCACTGAATACAGATGCTAACACCGTACAGTCACTAGATGGATCTATAACAGAACAAATCCATTCACTGCGCCTAAACCTGGAGGCAATAATGGCAGAACAGAGCAATCAAATCACTACCATTGTCAGAGGAGAAATCATAGAAGTATGGTCCCGAATGGAGCATGTTCTGGTAAATCTTCATGTAGAACATGAGAGAACGAAGGCTAAGCTAGAAGCTTATCTTGAAGGAAGGGGGAAAGAAATGCCACAGCGCCCCCTATCCTACGCCCAAGCGCTGAGGACAACTCCAGATACAACTGCAAGCATCAAACTACCATCAACAAAGAAGAAAACACTACTCAGCACGCCACATCTGGTCATAATAAAGCCAGTGGAAAACTCGACAATAGACAGTAGCGAAGCAGTAAAAACTACCGTTGTCCAGAAACTGGCCAAGGACTTTAAAACCACAAGAATAAAGTCCATCCGAAAAACAAGAAATGTTGGAGTAATCATAGAAACAACAACCAAGCAAGAGGCTCACTCTATCATCACCAATCCAACAGTCAGTACCCTAGGTCTTACAGCAGAAATCCCTAAAAAGAGAGGCCCATCCATACATATATTTGATGTGGGCAAGGATATCACTCCAGAGAACATCACAGATGAACTCTTCAACAGAAACTTCCAAGAATTAACTGACATAAGTAATGCCAAGGAACACATCAAACCAAAATATCACACTAGCTCCAAGTCTCCCCAGCTATACAATTGGGTGGTGGAGCTTTCTCCACAGGCATGGAACATCCTCAAACTACAGGACAGAGTCTTTATGGGTTGGAGCAGTTACCGCTTCAAGGAGCACGTGCCTGTTCCAAAGTGCTTCCGATGCTGCCATTTTGGGCACACCACCCACACATGCATGCAAAACGTGTCTACCTGTGGGCACTGTGCCCAAAAAGGGCATGACTATAATTCTTGCCCAAACAGATCCACAGATGCAGTTTGTGCAAACTGCAAAGCAGCAAAGCTCGATGCAGCACATTCTCTCAGGGACAGTAAGTGCCCTGTTTATCTAAAAGCTAAGAGGAACCAACAAATAAAGACCGATTATGGCAGCACGCCCTAAATCATTCAACAGCAATATCATAAAGTTTATCCAACTAAATGCCCAGCGAGCCCGTGCAGTAAGTGCCCAGATTAGAATCAGGGCCGAAGAGGAAAATGCTGACATATTAATTCTACAGGAGCCATATACCCATTCAGAGCTAGTCAAGGGATACCCCCTGACTTTCAAAATCATACATATAGATGAAGACACGCCCTGGGCTGCCATAGCTGTCCGTAACCCTAACATCATGGTTACAAGGATTTCCTCCCTATGCACTGCATGGGCGGCGTGTGCCCATGTAATTTGCCCGTTGGGAGCCTTCTACCTCATCTCCCTCTACTGCAGACCTGGCCAAGATATCACTCCAACAATAAATTATCTACGTACAGTCCTTGCTACACTTCCCAACAGCAAGATTATCCTTGGGGCAGATGTAAACTGCCACTCTCCTACCTGGTACAGCCTGACCACTGATCGCTCTGGGTGCCACAATGGGCCCAGAGCGATCACTTCTCCCTTCCTGGTTCTGAACAAGCCCAATAACCTGCCTACCTATTCCAGCACTCTGTGGGAATCCACAATAGATATCTCCATAGCTACACGATCCATTTCCAGCAAAATTTCTGGGTGGCAGGTCAATGAGGCCTGGACCACCTCAGATCACAGAGCTATTACATTTCAACTCACAAGATCCATTGATCCAACTCCACCACCTCACTACAATATTAGTCGCTATGCCATTAACAAGGCCAATTGGGAAATCTTTTGCTCCACGCTGCAGACCATGATCCAGAACCACAACTCTTCTGATCTTCCAGCACTGGACCCCAACCAACATCAAAAGCTCACAACAGAAATCATCATCCAGGCCTGCAATCAATCAATTAGAAAGAAAAGACCAATGCCTAATGCCGTCCCATGGTGGTCCCCAGAGCTAGAGCACCTTCGCCGAATTGTACACTCCAAAAGAAAAGCCTTTCAGAGAGTTCGTACCTCTTGGCCCCCAAATGAGGTCAACACCCACCGTGAAGAATATCGAAGAGTCAGAAACGACTACACCTGCGTTATAAGGCAGTGTAAAAGATCATCTTGGGAACGACTCGTCAAAACGACTGGCAATACTGAACCCTGGGGGGTGGTGTACCGCATCACCACCAACAAGCTCCCGAGGGGCGAAGTTATTCAATCCACTCTCACACCAAACGGCACTATGACTACATCGTGGGAGCAGTCTATGGCCAATATTCTGGACACACGTTTTGGTACAGATACTGATCCTCTGACAGTACAACAGCAAGAAATATGCCAGGCAAACAACATCTACTTCAACAATGCTGTAGAAGACCAATTTACCACCGATGAACTGCAGCAGGCTCTTACCAAAATGAAAGAGAGGAAATGTCCCGGACCAGATCTCATTGAACCCGAAGTCCTTAAAAAGACCGCCCAAATTAACATCCAGTTTCTACTCGACCTCTTCAATAAGTGCTTGTCCCATGGATCTTTCCCAGAAGAATGGAAAAACGCCAATGTAAAACTAATCATAAAAAATCCGTCTAAACCGCTCCAACAACCAGAGTCATATCGACCCATTGCCCTTTTATCCATGGTCAGTAAACTGTTTGAACGACTACTCCTAGTACGGCTCCAAGACCATTACACCAAAGCTGGGCTAAACCGTCAAGCTAGTTTCTACGTTAAAACTACTAGGAATAGTACTTGACCCTAAGCTCACTTTCTCTCCGCATCTTGCACACCTCCACGCGAAAGTGAGAAACTACACTGCTCTCATCGCACGGGTGAGTCGTCGCGATTGGGGATTGAACCGACGCACCCTTAAGATTCTGTATAAATCAATCTTCCTTCCCTTCATAACGTATGGATCAGGGGTCTGGTTTCGCAGGGCAACTCTTTACAACAACAAACGTAAACTGGGAACCATCCAGCGCACCATCCTTCTTACTATTACAAGGGCATGCTGCACAGTTAGCAACCCAGCCCTTCAGATTCTTGCGGGCGTCCTTCCGCTTGATCTGGAGGTTATTCGAAGGGGCCTCCACTACTGCCTATCCAGGGGTATACTAGCAACTATCCTTGGACACTCCATCAATAACCTGAATGAAATCAGGCAGGAAAAGAAAAAAATTGCCATCCTACTACTTCAGACCTGGCAGGGCAGATGGACTGTTCCGACAAGGGTCCAATCACCAAGAAATTTATACCGTATGTGAATGCCGTATTTCCTAAATCTCCAACTTGGTTTTCTCCTGGTCTTCATACCACCTACCTCATCACTGGACACGGATCAATAAACCATAAATTAACATCCATGGGAATCATTGACAACCCCTACTGTGCATGTGGTGAAATAGAAGACTGGAACCATCTAGTATATACCTGTCAACACTATGAGGACCTATGCCTGGGTACCCCCTTCCCTTCTCAGACTAGTATTCCTTTCCTTAATACAGCCTCACCTCACATATGGAATCATCTCATGGGGTACGACCAGTCAAGATAACCTTGCGAGAATCAATTGAATTTCAATCGATGTGTTCGTTCAATTTTGGGCCTTCCCTGGAATGCATCGGTGACTTCGAGATATAAGGAAGCGAGACTTTTAAGCATCTACCAACTGATACAAAAAGCTGAGGCGGTCTTTGTCTACAATGCTTTGAAAACACCAAACTTTCCTCCTCTCTTCAGATCTTTTTTATAACAATGGAAGAAGAAGGAATAACATATAATTTAAGAAATGAAACGAACCTGAAGGTTCCGCTTTTTAGAAAAGCCATAGGTCAGAAAAATATAAAATACAGAGGCGCAAAAACCTGGAATAATCTTCCTGAAAACATCAAAAATGCCATTTCACTAAACAGGTTCAAGAAGCTCCTGACTGAACACATCACCAGGGATGTCTGATCTAAATCACCTTCCACTCAACTCCTGAACTTTCCACAATGCATACCAGTTTGGAAATTATGTAAATAAGTTGAAGGAATAGCTGTCAAAAAGCTTGTAACACTCTACGCAATTATTTCATAATTTTTTTCTTTCATACTTGTTATTGTAAAAGTACTCACAATGTAATTATAAGTACTGTTGTTAACTACGCGACATGTGTGGTTGGTTTTCGAAGTCTCTGTAATGGAATGTAGAAACATGTCCGATTCATGATGTATCTGTTAAACAACACCTGTGTAATTTCAGGTCTGGTTTTATTGTTATTTTTTTCAAAGGGAACACCCCCTAAAAAGCCTCTGGCTTATGTGTTCTCCCTCCCTTCTTGCTGTTATCTCCAACAATTGTAACACAAAATAGGGATAAATAAATTATCAAATTTGGTACTGTTACACCGAGTCGCGTCTCTCTCTCAGGTGCATAATTTTATTTAAAATCTGATGCAATTCGACTTTGGGATAAATCAGTGAAACAGAGAAAAAAAAAAACTGATTTTTCAGATTACTGGATGTAAGCTCGCATTAAGTGAATGAAGGAGACACTGCCCTGGGAATTTTAAGGCACAACGTATTGCCATGGATGGTTTCTTTGGCAAAATTAAATTTAAAAGGACAAAAATTATGTATACAGTACTTATATAAGCAAAGCCATCACATTTTCACCTTAGCGAAAAGGTCAAGAAGCATTAACACAAGCCAGTAGTGAAAGACTGCACCTGGAAAATAATATGACATCTTTCACTATAATTTTGGTGTTGGCGTGGTTCAAGAGTTACGAGAATCGCTGTTGTCCTCCACCTTGTGTGATTGACCTACATTTGTGAAATTCTGATCTGGGTTGCTTGAATAAACCATCAGAAGGTATGGCGCTTGTATATGATTATGACATTTTGTTTTTGGGCTCCTGCTTTTATTGAATATATCTACGGATCTAGGTCCCCCCTACGGAAGAAATGTCACCTCACTTTTATGAAGTATTAGTGAGTTTAGTTATATAAGTTTGTTAAAGATTGGTAAAGTGGTTGTTGAGAAATAAGCAGATAAAATATACAGACTTGTAAATTTTTTTATAGGAGATTTTTCCAATGGTAGTTGTCCTCCACCTTTTGTGATTGACCTACATTTGAAAAATTCTGATCTGAGTTGCTTGAATAAACCATCAGCAGGTATGGCACTTGTATACTGTCATGACATTTTGTTTGTGGGATCATGCTTTTATTGAATATATCTACGGACTAGGCCACTCCCCCACTGAAGAAATGTCACCTCACTTTTAAAGTATTGGTGAGTTTATTGATATAAGTTTGGTAAAGATTGGTAAAGGGGTTGTTGAGAAATAATCAGATAAGAATTTACAGACTTGTAATTTTTTTTTTATATGAGATTTCTTCAATAGTAATGGTGAAAGCTCATGGTGTATGTAAGAATAATGTAGCGGACTACATGTAGTTTAACATAGAGTCAAATAGGAAAAGCTGTTGTTGTTGTTATTTGGTTTTTAGGAGCATCAGCAACTAAGGCCGTATTGCTCCGGGGATATGCGGTAATCATTCCCTGACCTTTCCGCATCTTTCGTATTTGGTGGTCACGGGCTCGAACCCCGGTCTAATCAAGAAGCGTGCGCTATGCACTGCTGCACCTAGCTAGGGAGGCGCCAACAGGAAATGCATTGGCAGTCATTGTACTTAATAGCAGAAGCGAATATGGAGTCCTTATTGATGTTTTTGGAGGAGAAAAAAACTTTCTCGGTAGTGGCCATCTTGTCTGTAGCACCATCTATATAGAATAAGGTAAAATAATTAATTGAAATGGAAAATATAAGCCCCTCAAAGGACTATAATGTATGAGTGGACAGTATTCTCATACCACTGTACAGTGTACGTAGATATTAGAATCAGAAATATATATTAGACACATTAGAATTTTATTATATTAGACATTATAATTAGAATATCAGAAATATATATTAGACATTGGCTGTTTTGGGCTATTTTTGGTGTGCCATTTGAACTCAAATATCTCTTCACCTATTGGTCGAACTGGGACCAAACTTTGAAGAGAGATCCCTCACAAAATTACTCAATTTACATAATTTTTGGCGCCACCTGGCGGTTAGAACGGAAGTTATAAAATCATTATTTTGCAATTTCAAAAAATTCTAACTGTTTTTCATCCAGCTATGAGAATGACGTGAAGAAATTTAACGGGCTTTTTTCACTCTGTGGCTAAGTTAGTTAGTCTCAGGAGTAGATAGCAAGGTTTTACCCCAGAAACTGGGGTTTTTCGTCCAGCAAACAGATAAATCGACCATAGAACCCATGCAATTAACATGCATAATGCACAGCATGGCAGATGAATTTAATTATTCGGGTGGCCTAAATATAATAGTAGTATACATCACGGTGGTGGAAATAAATAGTGCTGGAAAGGCCTCGGGTTCGAATCCCGACGACGATAAGAGGAACTGTAAATGGGTTTTTTTCACTGCGTGGCTGAGTTAGTCAGTCTCAGGCTTAGATAGCAAGGTTTCTCCCCCAGAACCTGGGGTTTTTCGTCCAACAAAACAGAAAAATCAACCATAGAACACATGTAATTAACAGACATAAGACACAGCACGGCTGATGAATTTACTTATTCGGATGGCCTAAAAAAATAATAGTATACATCGCGGTGCTCGAGCAACCATAATGTCATCACTTTTATGATCATTCTAAGCAATAATTCTAGGGTTATCAGATCCTGTTTTCACTTCTCGCGGCTTAAGACAAACATGTTGATTGGAATATCTTTGATGTAAAAGTTCGTGAGTTTACTTCTGAACAAATAATCGTCCAACTTTGTTCAGTTCTTGCTAATATGCAGGTTTCTATGGTTTAAGAGATTTTAAACATGGTCTGTTAGTCCACTCTAAAAAAACTAAAAATGAATTCTGTTTCATGGAGGACCCCAAATCTCACAATTCTTAGAAGAAACTTACAAAATGGTCATCATAATTTTTACAGAGCAAAGAGAGCTAACAGGCCTAGAGATGAGATTGACAGACTTGGAGACTGTATGAATCCAATAGAAGGACTTATTTCAATATCCTTTTCCAAGAGAACAAACTTGCCTGGGGAAGTTTTGTTCAGCATAACATAAATGAAGATCCATGGGGATTAGCTTACAAACTTGTTACTAACAAGATTCATCCCAGTGATGTTCTTTCTTCTATTATTGTAAATGGTAATGAAACCCTGGACTGGAGTTTGTCAATTGTCAATTAATGCCATCTTGGACGGCCTACTCCATGAGGACACTACCTCCTGTGATAACACCATCCAAACTACAATCAGATTAGATCATTAATGAGATTAAATCACAGGGCCAAGGGTCCCATCCCGAAGCTCCTTTTAGGGATACTGAGCTGGAATCTGCTATTTCAACCTTAAGGGATGGTAAATGTCATGGACAGGATCTCCTTGAGGTTTCTGTACTTAAACAATTTTAATTTCCCATTGGTGAGTGGATAAATCCACTAACAGATGTTATTTCAATACCCTTTTCCAAGAGAACAAACTTGCCTGGGGGAGTAATATTGTAATTAATATCATAATATTAATTATATTAATATTATGATATTAATTAAATTATATTAATTAAATATTATGAATGCTTGTCTTTGTTTTGGATTTTTTCCATTGCCTTGAAAAAATCTTAAGTCCTTCTGCTTAAGTCCTTTGACAACCCCTCTAATGACCTGGCATCTTACAAATCCATTGCATTGCTGCCCATCCTTGGAAAAATTAATTGTTTCTCATCTTTTAAAGTACTATTTAGACAGAAACCTAAGTTCCCCACTTCAGTTTGGCTTTACTCGTGGAATGTCTTCTGTTGATGCTATAAGTCAGGTTTAGTGTTCTGTTCAAAATTCCAATTCTAAATATGTCCACGGTCGCTTCGTTGATTTCAAATGGAATTCCGTGCTGTTTGGTCGCCGAATGTTCTGCGAGAGCCAACGAGGTTGGGGTCTCTGCTCCCATTTACAGTCTCCTTTCAAACTACTTTGATTCTCGCAGCATCACAGTTTCCTCAGGATTTTGCTCTGTGTCAAGAGGCGCGTCCTGTTGAAACAGGTGTCAGTCTAGTTATTTTGTGCTCCTACATTTACTTAAAATTCAAGTATAATTAAACAACGAAGTATAAAGTATTTGGAGTATTCTGAAAGCTAAAGATGTCATCTACACAACAGAGACAACTATTGGACCCGAATCTTTGAGGTAAATTTACTTTTGATAACTTTAGATTGACATAGTTATATGCTTTAGCAGTAGTGATCGGTAGCACTTGGAACATTCCACTTAAAGTGAATACCAACCTAAAGCAGCTAAGTGGTTAATCCCTGCCTCAAGCAACGAGGCACCAACCCTCTGCCTTTGTTCTCTGAGAAGAGAAAGTAGTTACAGTCGTTTATTGTATACTTGTTCGAGTTTCACAAGGTCAAGCTTAATGGGATTGTCCACGCATACAATATGGAAATCTATTTACAGCGCGCTTACAAATTCACCCCACTAGATCAGTGTTCATATAATTTTCGAAAACATTTAAGCCAGCCTGTAAAGTAAACAAAATCTTCTGCGATTCTCTAAAAGACTATAGTTGTGGAATCCTGAAAAATTGTATTGCCCTTTTTTCTGGAATTTTGTGCTGAACTAAAACCATGTCAGATTCCGACGTTGAATATATGAACAGAGACCGCGCAGACGCTGGCAGACGCACTAGAAATGCAAATCTCCTTCATGAGAACGATGAAGCTATGAGAGAACTAAAGTAAAAAGGCAAAAAAGCACGCGGAAAGCTAGACGGACAAGACATAGATCTGGCACAGAGTCCCCCCCCCCTGTAAGGGATATAACTGGGGACCCAGGTAGGGATACATCCAGCGGATCGGATACAGATAACACTGATGACAAGGAAGAACCACTACAGGGGACCCCAATTGACCAATTCTTAAAACTGCGCGACATCCTTGAGAAATATATGGCCAAGAAGACCAACAGAATTACTGCTGTCACTCGCACAGGCATTATTAGAATATGTTCGAAAATGGAGGGCATTCTTTACCATCTGCATACAGATAACGAGAAAATGTCGGCCAAATTAGACTTACTCACACAAGAACGGGAAAACAAAATGCTACAACGCCCCCGTTCTTTTGCCGAGGCGTTGAGGAATGGCACTTCCTCGCTCAACGAAGAGGCCCCTGTGCAAAAAAATACTATCAGGAAATCTGACAAAAGAACAGCTAAATCGCACGTTATCCTGGTGAAACCCACACAGGATGCGCAACTAACAACTAGCGACGCAGTTAAGGATGTCTTAACTAGTAATCTCAAGGAGCAGATGAAAACCCTAAAGATTAAAAGCATAAGAAAAACCTGGATGCCTGGTGTTATCATTGAAACGGATACTAGGGAGGAGGCACTCACTATACTAAAGAGTTCAGAAATCTCCAGTATAGGACTGAAGGCGGAAACGCCAAAACGAAAAGGACCTTCCATTATCCTCTTCGGTTTGGACAAGAGTACTACTCCTCAAGAGCTAAAGGAGGAAATATACTACAAAAACCTTAGCGCGCATACAGCAGAGGACGACGTTGATGTTGACATTATACCAAAACATATCACGAAGTCTAAGTCAGCTGCTACAGTTAACTGGGTAGTCAAACTTTCCCCCAGAGCGTGGAAGGTTATTAGATAACATGAAAGAATCTATATCGGATGGGGAAGCCACCGATTCAAGGAGTACGTTCCAGTTCCCAAATGTTTCAGGTGTCTGCAATTTGGGCACACATCGCACACCTGCAACCAATGGTCCCAACGTGTGGTCACTGTGCCCAGCAGGGGCATGAGTTCAAAGACTGCCCTAAAAGGGAGGAACCAGCAGCTTGTGCAAACTGCAAACGGTCTAAAATACCCCACCTGCACTCCATCAGGGATGCAAACTGCCCTGTATATATAAAATTTAAGGGAATATACCAAGATAGAACCAATTATGGATAGACGGTCCACCCAACCACCAACACAGAAGAAGCTGAATTTCTTGCAGATTAATGCACAGCATGCCAGAGCAGTGGTTGAACAAATTAAATTAAAAACAGAGGAAGAAAATATTGACATAATTATGCTCCAGGAGCCTTATACCTACAAGGGTAAGGTCACAGGTTATCCAGCTTCATACAAAATTATTCAAGGTACTACAGATGCACCACGGGCCGCAATCCTAGTCAGTAACACTGAAATCTCTGTAACTAAAGTAGCTCCACTTTGTACATCCCTTAGTGCCTGTGCTCAAGTTCTTACTGCCATGGGATCCTTACATCTGCTCTCACTATATAGCAGACCTGGTGAAGACATCTCAATTGTGATCGCCATAATACAAACAGCACTTGACCTTCTCCCAGGGGGTAAGCTACTCATAGCCATGGACGCGAATTGTCGCTCCCCCTTGTGGCATAGTGAAACACCTGATCGTACGGTCACACGAAATGGGGAGGAACTTGAAAACTTCATCCTTGCCTCCAGACTACAAGTACTCAACCAGCCTGGAAATCTCCCCACATACAGTAGCACCCTCTGGGAAAGTACCATCGACATCACCCTGACCACGCCAACTATTTCTGGAAAGTTCAGCAAGTGGAAGGTTAATGAAGCATGGACCACTTCTGACCACAGAGCAATCACCGATTCTCTTGGCCGCTCCGTGGATCGCATTCCCCCAATACCAAGGGATGTAGTGCGATTCTGCACAAAGAAAGCTGACTGGCCACGCTTTCAAGCCGAACTTGTAAGAAGACTTCATGAAGATTCTTCACAACTGAATCACATCACCTCTGAGGACTGTGCAGTTTCCCTCTCCAAGACCATTAAAGAGGCCTGTGCTATGGCAATCCCAAGAGAAGGCCCTTCAAAAACGCAGTCCCTTGATGGAATGCTGAACTACAAGATATGAGGAAGAGAGTCCACCAAGCTCGTAAAACTTTTCAGAGAGCCCGTGCTCACCTCCCACCCTTGGAGGTCGAAGCCGCAAAAGACAGTTACCGATTCCTAAGGAACAGTTACACTACCATGATTAGACGCTGCAAAAAAGCCTCATGGCAGAATTTGGTCTCGATCACAGGAAATGATAACCCCTGGGGAGTTGTCTATCGTAGCGTTGTGAACAAACTCCCTAGAGGTGAACTCCTCAGTACAACTGTAAAGCCTGATGGTTCTTCCACCTTCACGTGGGAGGACTCTGTCCATAACATGCTAAATGCCCTCTTTCCAACAGATGATGCACAGCTAACTGAAGAGCAACTACAGATTGTTACCGCTAACGATTCTTATACAACAGAAAATACTGAAGAACCTTTTACAAATGACGATCTAAAAGCTGCAAAACTAAAGAAAATAAAACTCCTGGCAATGACCTCCTCGAGGTGGATGTTATCAAGAAATTTGCAACCTACTTCCCTAACACCATGCTCGCCACTTTCAACAGATGCCTAATGGAAGGCCACTTTCCTGCTATCTGGAAGGAGGCATGCCTTAAACTCATCTTGAAGAACCCAGACAAACTACCTGAAGAGCCAAAATCTTACAGGCCAATTGCTCTCTTGCCAGTCCTAGGCAAACTTCTGGAAAGGCTTCTGCTCAGCAGGTTGTCAAAATGCTACTCTAAAGAAAACCTCATTTCTCCACTTCAGTACGGTTTTAAAGCTGGTTGCAGCACTGAAGATGTTCTTCTTAAATTAATATCTACTGTTTCAAGCACTCAAAGCAAGTATGCGCTGGCCATCACAGTTGACTTTGCTGGAGCGTTTGATTGACTGTGGTGGCCAAGTATTCTCAGAAGACTCTCACAAGCCAAAGCACCACTCAACCTTTATAGCTGTCAAGGAGTACCTGAGACACCGCACTGTCCATGTTAGTACCAGGTACAAGTCTGTCACCAGCCAGGTCTCCCGAAGCTGTCCCCAGGGCTCGGTCCTGAGGCCTTTCTTTTGGTCCATTGTCCTGGACGAGTTCATGGGATGGACTTGGGGATGACTCAACCCCTTGCGTTTGCTGACCATTTGGTTTTGGTGGTGCATGGGGACACAAGAGCTGGTTTAGAGGAGCGAGCAAATTGCGCACTAACTAAGCTCCAGGATTGGACAGCCATTCACCAACTAAAGATCTCTGGAGAGAAAATCAAATCTATATTGCTCAAGGAAACGCTCCAACTACAAAGACCACCGGTTATCAAAATTGACAACACCTCCATAAAATTATACCCAGAATTCAAGTATTTAGGAATCGTCTTAGATATGAAGCTAAATTTCCATCTTCACTTGAAATATATGTCACAGAAAATAAAAAAAATACTCGGCCATGATCATCCGTATAAGCCGTGCAGACTTGGGCCTTAAGCGCCGAGCTCTGACCCTCATCTATAATGCCATATTTGTACCAATAGCTTGCTATGGAGCCTCAGTATGGTGTGCTAGGGCCTCCCTTGACCGAAATCGCCGTAAACTAGACTCCATACAGCGTTCTATGCCGTAACAAGAGCGTGCCATACAGTAAGCACCCCAGCTCTACAGGTTCTAACTGGATGTAAACCCCTACACCTAGAGGTAATAAGAAGAGGATTGCATCAACGATTAAAGAAGAGTATTGCCACCGAAACTGCAGGCATCACTCTTAACCTTGATAACAACCCCGAACAGGAAAGGAAGAGAATCTCTGAAATTATGTACAGGACCTGGCAAGAGACATGGGACACCACCAACAAAGGATTGATAACCAAAAAGTTCATTCCCTCTGTGAACCTCATCAGTCCAAAGCCTCCTCCCTGGTACTCATCAGGCCTGCATACTACATTTCTATTTACAGGCCACGGACCCTTTAAAGCGAAGCTAACATCCCTAGGCATAGAAGAAGATCTGCTGTGTCACTGCGGGGCTGAAGAAACGTGGGATCACGTGATGTATGACTGCCATGAATATGACGAGTTTCGGTTTGCCACTAAAATGCAAGAAAATCCCCGGCATTGTGAGCACCTCATTATAATGGACGAGCAGTGGTACACCGCCTTTACAGAGTTTGCACAGTCTGTCTTCACTGCTAGACGGGTTAGGCACCCAAACACCACCCATTGAAGATCAAAGTAAGAAAATTCCTGATTATAACAGTCCTCTCAGGAGAAGGAGGAAAAAAAAAAAAAAACCTCCTTCCTTCCTTCGTCCCAGGAGTGACAGAACCCACACTAGCACAGCTCAGCTGCTGCCTTTAGGCCTCCCTAGCCACGCTCCCTTGCGTGGTCCTTTGCCTCCACTCCCCGGCGAGTTGGGGAATTCATCCCTGATGACCTCCCCCTCGCCACCCCTCTTTTTCACTCTGGTGGGGCATGGGCCTGCTCCACTGACTTGGGGTCATCTTCCCTATGGACCCCGTATCTCTATCTTTTCCCCCCGGTCTTCAGTCTCCCTCCCCTTCTCTAACTTACAACTAGTGTCCGAATCAACTCCAAATTCCTTGAGCCCTACACCCAAAAACTTAACAACATCAAATCGCCCAACTAGTACTCCCTTTGTTTTGGCTGACCTCTATCTATAGCGGGTTTTTTTTTTTTTTTTTTTTTTAGGTCCTTACCACTGAAATCTCAGGAAATTAGGTGGCAGGACCTGCCAGAGTAAATAACTATAACAGTGGTGTACCTGGTCTGCCTCCACGGGGCGGAGTGGGGCAACGTTGGGTCCCATTAGGGGCTCAGCGGCTAAATGACCAGTTGAACAACGGTACACGACACTACACAAATACAAAATCCATGTACTTTTAAACCTCTGGCTTTGGCAGTGTTCTGTTTCACACCCACAATGTATAGCACGCTGAGATGGGGGGAACCCCTGGTGCCGTTTGACACTAAACACACTCTACACTCTACACCACTCTACTCTGTCTCAAGATCTGTAACTAGGGGCTGCCCTCATGGCTCTGTTCTTGTCCTGAGTGCTGGAACATGGTCCTTGATGGGTGGCTCTCGGTTGATCAAAACGACATTCTTCAGGTCACTTACGCAGACGACCTGGTTATTCTGATTTTTGGTAATTCCCACTGAGAGCTAGAGTGCAGAGCAAATGAGTTCTAGAGGACTTGAATATCTGGTGTTAGATACATAAACTTCAACTCTCGATTAATAAAACAAAACAAATGTTGCTAAAAGGGCTATCTTGGTGTGAATAGACCAACTGTTATTAAGTTGAATGGAGAAATGATTAGGAGTACTCGGTAGCATAAATATTTAGGAATTTATTTTAATGACTGACTTAATTTTAATTACCATGCAAAATATGTACTTCAGAAAATAAAAGTTATGACCTATAAAATTGTTAAGGTTACCAGGAGAACTTTTGGTGTAAAGAAATCTTCCATTAAATTATAGTACTCTTTTATATTTATACCAAGTGTGTGTTGTGCGGCTGGGGCCTGGCCCTTGTTCAAAAATTTCTTACTCAAGCACAAAGATTCATTCTTCTCGCTGTAAGTAGAGCTTGCCAAATTGTTTCTACAGTGGCTCTGCAGGTTCTCATTCATCGACTGCCAATGCAATATGAAGTAAATGTCACAGTATCTTTTATATTGTTGTTGGTTTTTTTTAGGAGCATTAGCAACTAAGGCCATATTGCTCTGTATAAAATATAATACAGACCTCCCAGAAAACGTAAACATTAAAAAAAGAGAAAAGAATGTTGTTTAGTATAACAAAATAGTTGGTCTGAATCTACCTTGGGTAGGGAGACCTTTAAGTTTTTTCCCGGGATTGTTGATTACGACAAGAAAATGGACTGATTCAATCCTGGCTCATATGTTACGTTTTTATATACAGTACTAGCCATGGCAGTCTTAACTTTAAATTGTTCTCACTAGGATTAAGTAACACTCCTCTCTGTAGTCGTGGTGCTCAAGAAACTGTTGAGCACATCGTCTTTCATTGTCCTGTGTACAATGATTTAAGACTGGACTTTCAACTTCTCACAAATGTATTTGACTATTCTGAACTTCCACGAGTGGTTAACTGTTCTGAGTATTATATTGCCTTCTCCACCTATGCGGAGAAATTGCTTAAATGGAGAAAAAGGATTCTTACTCCTGAGGTTCAGTAAAATGCTAGAATGTTTCTGTTTCTTTCGATTACTCTTACCTGATGTTTTGATCAGTCTGCTGAACTCAGTATTTATTTTTGTATCATCATTGTATATAGTCTTTTCATGTATCAAAAAAAAAAAACTATTATATTTATTTAGGCCACCCGAATAATTAAATTCATCTGCTGTGCTGTGTCTTATGTCTGTTGATTGCGTGTATTCTATGGTCGATTTGTCTATTTGCTGGACGAAAAACCCCAGTTTCAGGGAAAAAAACCTTGCTATCTACGCCTGAGACCGACTAATTCAGCCACAGAGTGAAAAAAAAGCCCACTAAAGTTCCTCGCATCATCGACGGGATTCGAATCCGGGCCCTTTCCACCCGGTGACGATACCATTGTGCTACCAACGTAGACTTTTTGTGTATCATTAATAATAGTAATCATAGTTGTTATAAATTGTACACAATGTATATATTACTTTTCAGCGGAAGATAGGGGATGCCCTGGATCCCGCCAAAGAATAATAAAATACTTTGAATACTTGAAATTTTCCAGTATATAAAAACATTATATATTGTTTTTTTTTTTGCATCTGTGCGTGTAGAACAGTGGTATTGTCACCGTCTTCCCCACACCAGGTGGAAAAGTAAAAAAAAAAAAACCTCCTTCCTTCCTTCGTCCCAGGAGTGACAGAACCCACACTAGCACAGCTCAGCTGCTGCCTTTAGGCCTCCCTAGCCACGCTCCCTTGCGTGGTCCTTTGCCTCCACTCCCCGGCGGGTTGGGGAATTCATCCCTGATGACCTCCCCCACGCTCCCTAGCCACGTTCCCTGGTTTGGGTCCCGTTGATGATGCGAGGAACTTTAGTGGGCTTTTTTCACTCCTTGGCTGAGTTAGTCGGTCTCAGACGTAGATAGCTAGGTTTTTGTCCCTCAGAAACTGGGATTTTTTTCGTCCAACAAACAGGAAAATCGACCAGATAACACATGCAATTTACAGACAAAATAAATATATGGGTAGATGTGAGCATTTACATGGAACCCCAATATCGTAAATTGTTGTTTCTTGAAAAGAAACTGGTAAGTTTTAATTCAAAGAAACTGGTAAGTTCTTCGAGTAAAAGGATCCAGATCAGAAAAATAACTTGAAAGAAGATTAATTGGAGTAAAACAAAATAAGTATTTTAATTTCTGGGAAGGCTGGAATATTTTTTGAAATTATTATTTGAAATTGTATATTTTGTGTGTACTGTTTCATTTATCAACACAACAATATGGATTATAGTGAACCACCTGTGCATGATTCTGATGGGGACTTGCCTTAATCGGTTGCAGATAAGCCTATTAAATCAGCTGGAAAAAACATCCCAAAGTAAAAATAACTAGATGTGATCGGGACAGTTCGGCAGACGATAAATCTATTTCATCTGCATCTGATCCCAATAGTTCTGACCTGGATAAAAATCCAAATAAAAACCAAGATCAAAAAAGACACAATTGCCAACGCTTTGGCTAATGCACAAGAATTAGTGCAAAATACATCATTCACCAAAGGCTTGGACCTAGGGGAGTTCTTAGATACCTCGGTGGTACTTTCAACAATGACTAAGATTAAACGAGCACTCTTGAGAGTTTTTATCTGGAGATAGCAACAAAGTCACAAAGTGCAGCCTCAAACTATATACATCGTTTGTGGTCAGACCTGGAGTAACTTATGAATGCATTACTGATGGACAATGGACGATTGAAAGTAAAAACATCAGAATTACAAATACGCACTGAGATATTTGACCGCCTAATCTAGGACCAACCCAAAGAGCATAACTTTGGTGAAGCAGTTAGAGGATCAACTGTTGCTGCAGCAGACATTCAACGTACTGAAATATCAGTACATTGAATGCCTGCTGAATAATATTGTACATAAACCTAGAGAAGATGAACAATTACAACATTTTTCACAACATTGTTTGGACGAAGGTGTTATTCCCCCATCAAAAAATAACTTCAGTGACCCTAAAAACATCATTATATTGAAACCTAATGCCGATTCTGAAATTTAATCCAATGAGGATGTTAGGATTAAAGTGATAGAAGTGTTCAGAAAAGAACATCGAGATATTAAAATCAAAAATATGAGGTTACTAAGAAACAAAGGTCTCCTAATTGAAACTACTAACCCGATGGATACAGTTAAAATTAGCAAATTGACGCAGCTGGCAAATGCAGGACAAACATTTGACGGTCCTGCATTTGTCAGCTGTGACAAATGCAGGACAAACCTGCATTTGTCACGGTCTAGTAACCGTGGTTTGTCTATGGACAAACTACGGTTACTAGACCCCACGGTTTTAATACATGGTGTGCCAAAGGAATACACAAAGGAGGATATTTTAGAAGATCTGTTTATAAAGAGCCTAAAAGATCATGAGTTTGAACAAGAGGATGTTAAAATCGGTACATCGTTCAGATTTAATTCAGGCTCTGGAAATAAAATAACAAACTCGGTAATAGGATTCACCCCTCAAATTTTTAAATGCATAGTACAAAATGATCGTATCTTTCTTGGCTTCACTTCACATAAATTCTGTCCTATCACAGTGGTTACTAAATGTTTCCACTCTCTGGCCTATGGCCATTCAGCTTTAAATTGCACACATAAGCCTAGACTGAGTCTTATGGCCACTGTGGAGGCGGCAGACATGTGCTTGCTGAATGCACACACAGGGAAGAACCCTCTTGGTGTGTCAATTGTAAAAAACGCAACAGAGATTATCAGCATTCAGTCCGAGACAGTAACTGTCTGGAGTATAAACAAGCTGTTAAACTAATAAACCAGAAAACTCATAATGAATAACACGGCCCCTACAGATTTTTCCAATATTGTGCATGTGAAACTTGAGAGTATAAAAACACTGCAAATAAACTGACAGCGCGCAGGAGTGGTCATGGATGAAGTAAGAGTGGCAGTGATTGAAAATAATTATGATCTTATATGTTTTCAAGAACCTTATTATTCGGCCCAAGTAACGGGCTTGAATAACAGGGTTATGGGACTCCCGTTATCCTTCAGAATTGTTAATTCTATAGAAACCCCTCCTAAAACTGCAATAGCAATACGTAATCATGAATTACAAGCGACAACCATCTCGGGAGAGTGTACAGACACTGTAACTTGTCTTCTGATCTCCTCTCCAATTATTACTTTTCATATAGTTTCTCTGTATTGCCCTCCGTCGTCTAGTTTCTCTCTATTTCCCTCCGTCGTCTAGTTTCTCTCTATTTCCCTCCAACGTCTAGTTTCTCTGTATTGCCCTCCGTCGGCAGATATTCAAACGTCCTTACATCACCTGGATCGTATTTGTACAAAATTTGCTTTAGGGAACTTAATCATATGTGCCGACTTAAATGCCAAATCATCTTATTGGCATAGCAGAATGTCAGACAACAGAGGTTCTGCTGTGGAAGATTTAATATTGTCTTATAATTTAGTAGTTCAAAATTTGCCAACCAGGCCTTACACATGCTTGCCCATAAATGGAACATCAAACATCGATGCATCTATAATCTCTGTTAAACTGGACGGACAGATAACTGATTGGAATGTTCTACCATCAATTATTAACAGTGATCATAACGCTATAGTATTCAGTATCAAACCCACAGTCAGAAATGCGGATCTACAACTGGTGGACTTGAGAAGATATTCCAGGGAAAAATTAAATGGGACAAGATTAAGAAGTTTCTCAATTTGTTCTTTTATGCTGAGGTGGCTTTCACTTTAAATTCCTTATCTGCCATAGAATATTCAAACTATCTTCAGTCACACTTATTGCAATGAGCTACTCTGCTAAACGTAAACAATTCAGATGCCCATCTGTCCCCTGGCGGACTTCAGAACTTATTGTATTAAGAAACCAAGCCATGAATTCTAGGAAACTTAACAACGAAACAGGCATCTGGCAGACACTGATGTCCAGAGACTGAAACAACAATACGGTCAGATAAGAAAACGGCTGCATAATGCCGTCGCAGATGCCAAAATTGAATGTTGGCAAAATTTTGTTCATAACACCGGAAACATCGAACGGTAGGGTATAGTATTCAAGATTTTTAGGAACAAGTTAATCTCCAGAGACATAAATAACACTGTTAGAGTGGATGGACAAGTAACCACGTACTGATATTCTGCTGTCGATACTATTGTAAATAAGCTTTATCCTCAAGACAATCCAGAGGATGATTCTCCCGAACAAACAGAAATTAGAAGACATATTCAACAATACATTGGAACATCTGACGTCAATAATTTCATTCTCGTTGAACTAGGAATAGCTGTTTCCAAACTAAACAGTAAAAAATGTCCAGGGATGGATCTGATAGAAACCAGATAATAGTCAAATTTTATTACTTATTTTCTGATATTCTCCTCATTTTCATGAACAAGTGGTATATCGAGGGAGTCTTTCCAACACTGTCGAAGATTGCCTTACTTAAATTTTACATAAGCCTGGGAAGTCAACATTTGATCCCAGGGCATACATACCAATCTCCCTATTGGAAAACTTGGGGAAACTTCTTGATAGGCTCCTCTCTCTAAGAATACAAAAAAACGTTATAGGATAACCATCTATGTTCAATTAATCAATTCGGGTTTGAAAATGTTCCTTGAACAGAAGACGCCATTTCCACTCTCAAGAACTATGTGGAAAACTACCAAGCTAAGTACGTGTTGGCAGTATTTGTTGACTTTGAGAGGGCTTTTGACACTGTATGGCATGAGAGTGCCCTCAGGTGACTGCACTTGGCAAGATGTGACAACTACACTTATAGAGTCATTAGGTCCTACTTCCAGATCCATTAGAATTTGGGCAAAACACCTAGTGTATTCAGGTATCATTTCAAGATGATGCCCTCAGGGGTCGGTACTGGAACGTCTCCTCTTGAATGCAGGCTTAGATCAGTGGATGACAAAATACCATGCGGGGGCAATGAAAATCGCTTACACCGACGACTTAGTAATTGCTGTTGAAGGCCGTTAGAAGAGAATACGCGCCGATAAAACAAATTATATTAAATGATCTATTTGCATGGACCAAACTTAACAAACTAAAAATATCGCCAACAAAGACCACCTTTATGACCTTCAGAGCTCAGAATAACTATAATCGACCATGTAAGATCTTAAAAGATAACTCTCAAATCCCATATGTATCCCAAAACAAATATTTAGGCATCCTAATCGATAATTAATTAAGCTTTCTGCCACATGTATGTAAACTTAGGGATAAAATCTGGAATTTTATTACCTTAATAATAAGAATATCAAAGAAAGAATGGGGACTTAGTAAAAGGATCTTGTTTTTATATTATAAAACAATATTTCTGCCAATAGTCTCGTATGCGGTGACCATATTCGGTAACCATAATGGGTAAAATGAAAATAAAACTTATTTCTCTTCAAAGATCCATGTTATTATCTATTTTAAATTCCCATAGAACTGTATCAAACAACGCATTACAAGTCTTAGCAGGAACCATTCCCCTTGATCTGTATATCGTATTCAAGGGGATGACAGGTCAGCTTAGGAACGGTTTGGCTTGGGAACTAATGGAAATAACAACTGATCCAGTGAACGAGGTCAAACAAGAGAAGAAAATATTGTGGGAACATTTCATATCTGTGTGGCAGGATCAGTGGAAGCCAGCGAACATGAAACAACAGTTACGAGGCAATTTATAACCAAAGTAGACTTTACTGCCAACAAGGAAATAAATTCTTGCTTTGCTCCTTCTTTGAATACAACGTACTTATTAATGGGACATAGCTCACTCAGAGCCAAGTTACATGAACGTGGACTTCAGCCAGACCATTATTGCACTTGTGGGGGTGTAGAAACTTGGTTTCATGTTTTATTTGACTGCCCTAAGTATCTTTAGGCATGTCTAGAGTTGTTTAGCAGTGTACCGGATCTGACAGAGGATAACGTAAAGTCCCTTGTTTGAAAGCAGTAGGAATCTTAATGCTTTACAGATATTTTCAGTGACTGTTTTTAAAAGAAGACTGGAAATAAGATCCCTTCAACCTCGAGTAAATTAGATGTAGCATGTACAAATGAATTATAAAAGAAATATATACTAATAATATGTGAGTAGTTTCTCAGCTGGTTGGAATTCGCAGATCTGATGCTTGGATAGAACTCAAACGGAAGGATAGACAGGGACCCTCAGGTGTTAACAGGATCCTCTAAAGAACTTTGATTGGTTCTGGGGCATGATACCTGAAATTAAAAACTTAGGAACTGGATGGAAACATAGTTTAGAATCATAATTTCTTCTGAAACGTATACAGTTATACCCAGTGACCTTGTGTGGTGTTAAATGACATCTAGATTTGTGACCATATAGATATGAACTACAACATATATATATACATTTGAAAACTATATGAGCTTAATGAAACGTGTTTTTCACAACGTGAACTTTTGAAAGTGAAATTACTCCATTTACTTACCCATGGACTGTCAATGGAATTCCAAATCATACATACGATCTAGTTTAGGATTCTCGGGAAAAAGAGAATAATTAGACAGAGAGAGAGAGAGAGAGAGAGAGAGAAGTGAAATTGCAATTGTCCCGTGACGTGACATTTGTCACAGCCAACGTCCAGTGGCTCACATCGGAATAGATAATTAATTAATAGATAATAGATAATGCACATTACTGCATCTGTTATGTTAATAGTTAATAGATAATGCACATAGATAATAAATATTGCTCACATCAGAATGGATAATGCACGCTGTAAAATTAAAAATGTAAACATGTTATTACACTTCCTCACATTACGCAGTATTAACTATATTTACAAGTTACATCATACAGTTATATTTACAAGTTACATCATTTAGTTATATTTACAATAAAAATATACATGAAAGGCACTTCTCTATCAAACGAATTTTGTCGTGACACAGGAGAGCTTGGCAGATGTTGTGGAGGGCGCACGAACTTGTTCTTATTCGATTCTGGGATTGGAGCGAGCTCGTAATACTCCTTTCCTGAAATTTATTGTTGCAAAACCTATGCAAGTCAGCGTCGAGGTGTTGTGCTTCTGGTAGCATTTGGTTTGGAAGGAAGCGGTCTAAGATATGAAGACTCCGATTCCTCGAGCAGAGCATCGGGGTAGAGGTCTTCAACAACTAGAAAAGAACCACCAGAAGAAGAATTTTTTTAAGACATGCTGGCACAGAACGGAGAAGACTACAGTTGTTTAGCAGTGACTTCTTCCTTGAATGAAATGAAACTGGACAGTTTACCTTGTAACTTCATTTGGAAATAAGAAAATGTACTGAGAACATTTGGACTGTGGTGAAAAAGACTAAGGCCTTATATATACATATATATATATATATATATACAAATATATATATATATATTAAGGCCCAATATATATATATATATATCTTAATATAACTGTATAGTTTTGCCAGAATATCTTCCTAGCCTGGGAGTGGTTGGTCCTGATGACTTGGGACCAAAATTACATATCTTCTAAAACAGGAGTGTTTGGTCGAGAAACTCAGACTATAAATATATATAACCACTAGTTTTTTTTATTTATTTTTATTTATTTTTTTTTATTTTGATGGCTCCCGGGTATGAGCAACCGGGGAGCGGGATTGAAGACACCCGCTGATATTGCACTACCCCTAGCGGGTGCGAGATTTTCGGTGGTAATTACATCGATACAGGATGAGAGTTGACCCAGACTCGGTGCTAGAGATGGGCACCAGGCAGCAGCTGCCTATGTGTTGGCTGCGTCCTGGTGGCAAAGTGGCCTGACAAACAAAACAACACACATTAATAATTAAACATTTGGAAATTTCTGCACCATAACATAGTACAAAGGTGGAGATGGGCTAAAGCCTACCCCAATACCAGAACACACATACAAACACACACACAGTACCACCATGATTACTATTATATATATATATATATATATATATATATATATATATATATATATATATATATATATATATATATATTAGAATAATGAAATGGTTGAAAAAGGTAGCAAAGAATAATAAAATTAAGAAAATAAAAAAATAAATATAAAGCTATCATTAAAGGCAGCAAAATGCACATTCCTCCACATGATACATAATGTATAACTAATATTGAATATAAAATCAAAACTAATCTCAGTAGCATGGCAAAAACTGTGACTCCCTGACAATTATTGGCCTTGTGGTATTCGGTTGATATGGGGCATAGTGGTAAGTCTATTTTTGTTAATTTTGTTACTTTTGTTTTGTTTTATTTTATTGTACTGAATTTTGTCTCTAATTATGATATTTCTTGAAATTTGGAACTGGTACCTTACATGGGGGGCGCCGTTAAATTCTTATGTAATTGGCTCTAAATTTGAAACGGATTTATTATTTTTAATTGGATTTTCTAAATGTATTTCGTGATTTTCTGCTACAATTTTTAGACTTGTGACCTTTTCTTCTCCCTCCCTGTTTATTTAATCATTATATTTAATTTATTATTTTCGCTCAACAGTTTTGCCATGCCACTGGCATTAGTTTTGATTTTATATTCAATATTAGTTATATATATATATATATATATACAGGGTGATTCACTACCAGTGCGACAAACTTGCAGGAGGTGTAGGGGGCACAAAGACGAATCGGAATCACATAGCATTGCAGGGTCCGAAATGCCTTCGTCATGCGGGAGGTCGCATGAACAAAGAAGCAAAGAAAAAGAACAGAAACAGCAACTCGTTAGTGTAACAGAAATCACTTTAATGACAAGTTTTACATTGGCAAAAAGCCATGCTACAGAAGGTGTTCGAAAGTTCGACCAGAAGCAGTCAAACAGGCTTCACAGCGCCGCCGCATGGAACCCTAACGTTCTGGAAGATTCCTGGCGTGTCTCAAATCTCCGCGGCAGCTACAGAGATGCGAGCGACGAGGTCTTCAACTGAATCAACGGGGGTCTCGTACACCAATGTCTTCATTTGACCCCAGCAGAAGAAGTCCAGGAATGATAGGTCCGGCGATCTAGCAGGCCAATGAACCGAACCACCATGACCTATCCAATGCTGTCCAAATGTAACGTTTAGGTATTGGCGGACGTCATTGGTGTAATGTGGGGGAGCCCCATCATGCTGGAACCACATTGAGCGGCGCAACGACTGAGGAACATGTGCTTCTTCAATAAGTTCGGACAGATCCACCGCCAGGTGGCCGGTAGTACAAGTTGATGGTAAATTGTGCTCTCTAAACTAACTTAAATTTATTAAAAAATCTAGGTTATTACCCAATATGATAGATATCATCTTATAGTGAACGCCAAATGCTTTCCAATCATACTGGTCATGGAGGCACTGGACTTATAGCAGATAAGTAACTTTTAATTTTAATTTGTGTTTGAACAATTTTGTTAAAGCCAAAGCAAACTACTGCCATTGGCTTGACCGGCTGAAGGTCACTGGTGTGAAGGTAGCTTTTTTGTCGCTATATTGCCTTCGGCAGTAGTTGCCCGCCCGCGACCACCTGTAGTTAACCCAATAGACTTAAACGCTATTGTTCTTCCTACAACTCTACTGCAGAATAGTAAACTGACTACCCTTCCCCAATTAATGCCTCATTTGGCATCTGCTGCTTATAGCTCTGCATAATGGCTGGAAAAGGAAATGCACATCGTAGAGCTTCACTGCGTTCCTGCAGGCAACCGCACCAGTCCTCGGGGGAAGAAAACTCGGAGGGTGTTCCCTCCTCGATCGCGATGACTAGAAACAAAATTCGGACCGCGAAACAACAGGCTTCCGCGGCAAATGAACACGGCATACCTGCCGCGGACAACTCTCCCGGCGGCGACGATGCCGATTGTAATGGGGTGAACAGCGATTGTTCTCCCGCAGCATCCACGAAGAGACTTCCTACCCTCAAGAAAAAGGTTCTCAAAAGACCCGAAGCATCTGGTTCACTCCCCCCCCTAAACAATGGGAGGATGAAGAGGAATGGGATGAAATGCCGAATTTATTCAGCAAAGATTTTCCCAACCTGAAAATTATACACAAACTGAGGCGCAAAATGGAATACTGCCTCCGTAGCAAAAACAGCAACGTCACCAGGGCCGTATCATTACAAATTTCGCGCTGCTGGGGCTCTTTAGAGAAGAAGTTATATGAGATCATTATAGAAAATGAACAGCTGAAGGCCACCAATGCTCAACTCCAACAAACTAATAAAACTCTATCTAAAGTAACCAAAAATCCAATTATAGTAGCTCTGAATACCGGGCTACCTTCCAACCAAGCTTCTGATGAAGATACTCGGCACCAGTTGTCTTATGCTGCCACGCTCAAACTACCTCAGATCCCCACCACACAGAACAAGCATATGCTGATTATAAAAGCTAGAGAAGGGTGCGACATCCCAGATAGCGATGCAGTGAAGGACACCGTCCTAAAGAAGATAAAACCAAAATTAGACAATCTCCAAATCAAAAGCATTCGCAAATTTCGCGACAAAGGGATAATATTGGAAGCAGCCACTAAGCCACTTGATCTGTTCTAGATCTGTTCAGATCTAGAACAGATCAAGTCTTGCGGCACAGCTGAAGATCTAACTCTTACCTTTGAAACCCCTAAACTCAGGGGCCCAAATTTAATTGTGTTTGATGTAGATGGCTCAATCCAGAAAGTTGACCTACTGGAGGAAGTATATAACAGAAATCTCTTTGAATCCATGAGCAAAGACGAAGCCATTAAGGAGATGAAAATTCAATTTTCCACCAATGCACGGACTCGTGGTTGACCCAATTAAGTCGACCACGGACTCGTGGTCGACTTAATTGGGTTATAGAAGTGTCCCCCAGGATAAGGAGATTCCTACACAGCCAGGATAGAATTTTTCTGGGCTGGTCATCCCACAGATTCAGAGATTTTGTACAAGTCCTGAAATGCTACAAATGTCTTGGTTATGGGCAAACCTCTGCTAAGTGTCTTAAAAAACAACCAATATGTGGGCATTGTGCTGAGGCAAGGCATCTCTACAAGGACTGTCCCAACAAAGCCTCGCCTCCTAAATGCTCAAATTGCAAAGCAATTAACAAACCCTACGATCACTCTGTGCGGGATGGAGCGTGCCTTGTATATAGAAGAGCAGCAGATATAGTACGCAATAAGACAAACTATGGAAAATAGGATGTTCAACCCCCCTCTCCCAGACTTCGTATAGCTCAGATCAATGGCCAATAATCCATCTCAGTGGCAACACAGCTTCATCCTCCAATGGACGAGTTGAATCTAGACATTCTTCTCCTTCAGGAACCATACTGCGTTCGTGGAAGGGTCTCTGGTTACCCCCTGGCTTTCAGGAAAATCCAGACGACAAACCAATTGTGCCTCGCTGCTATCATCGTCCGCAATCCAGACCTAGTAGTAACACAGATAGAATCACTCTGCACTCCCCACCTAGCGGGGACTACAATAGAAGGCAGCTTCGGCCGTATTGCGGTCCTAACAGCATATTTCCAATTTGGTACAGATATCCTCCCGCACATAGCTCGACTGGAACAAGCTCTTGACCTCCTGGAGAACACTGATGTCATCATAGCAGCAGATTCGAATGCCCGGTCGACACAATGGTTCAACACCTCAACCGATGCAAGAGGAGATATGTTAGATGAATTCATTGCCTCACGCGGCCTTGAAATCATCAACAGACCAGGACAATCAACCACCTACTCTTCGGGAACTGGAGAATCTAACCTGGACATCACACTGACTACTTCTTCTATTCGCAATAGACTCCTTCATTGGCAGCTGCATGACACGGCCACTACTAGCGACCATCGCCTCATCACTTACAGTGTCACCGATTCTGCCCTCCCTCGTCAAGTGCCTATCCAGGATATTGTAAGATTCTCTGCTAAAACAGCGAACTGGGACCAGTTTCACAATGTAATTCAAGATGTTCTTCATGACCCAGCTAGCAACTTCTACCAATCAATGAACAGTGCGCAGAAAACAGACTTTGTGCAGAGTCTGCTCCTCAAAGCTTCAGAGGCTTCCATGAAAAAATGTTCCAGGAACCCAAGATCTGTACCATGGTGGTCGCTGGAACTCACTAACCTGCGCAATTCTCTGAAGCGCGCTCGGAAAGAGTACCAACGCAAGAAAAGGACTGAACCTGCTCATATTGTAGAACAGTATAGAGACCGATTCAAAGCAGTCTGCCGTGAATATACTAACAAAATTTACCATGCCAAGCAAAGCTCCTGGCGTTCCCTTGTCGAGACTGAGGGGAATCGGAATCCGTGGGGTTTAGTCCACAAACTCGTGAGGAATAAGCTGGGGTCCACGGATGTCATACACTCTGTTCGCTCTGATGACTCATCTGAGACTACACACTGGGAAGATACAATCAACCGGATTCTGGATGAACTAATATATCAGGACAACACCAACTCTGACACTGACATCCACAGGAAAATAGCAGTACAAAATTCCAGCTTCCAGCCAGACATTATGGAGGAACCATTCACAGAGGAGGAAGTCGATGCAGCAATTAAAAAAATCAAAAAAGGTAACGCTCCTGGTCTGGATTTTATTGAAGGCGAGACTGTGCAACGTCTCTGGGCCATAGCTCCAATGATACTTCTTCAGCTCTTCAACACCTGTCTGAATGAGGGTAACTTTCCATCACGTTGGAAGCATGCTAATCTGAAGCTCTTACCTAAGGATCCCACAGGTACCTCCAAGGCATATCGCCCGATTGCGCTGCTTCCCATTCTCGGCAAGGTTTTTGAGAGACTGCTGCTCTCCCGCTTCCAACCCCTATATGAAGCCAGTGGTTTGGCATCCTTGCTTCAATTTGGATTCAAACAAGGGTGCTCCACAATTGATGCTCTATCTAAAACCCTCAAAGTTTCAGAACAGTCGGATGCAACTTATGTACTTGCAATCTTCATTGACTTCAAAGGAGCTTTTGACACAGTGTGGTGGCCGGGCGTTCTTCAGATGGCCAGAGTCTCTAACTGTACCTGGAATTTCTACCACTGCCTCAAAAGCTACTTCTCTAACCGCAAGGTCAGCATCAAAACAAAATATCACTGCATCACCCGACATCTAACCCGAGGCTGTCCCCAGGGCTCCATCCTGGGGCCAGCTGTGTGGAATATGATACTCGACGACTTCCTGGGGGACTACCCACGCACTACTCAGCTTTCTTACGCCGACGACATGGTTATCATGATTGAGGGCCCCACCCGCGCCACCATAGAAACCCAAGCTACGGTTGTTCTCTCTGCTCTGTCCGTATGGACCACGGAAAATAAACTCTAAGGCTCCACTGAGAAGAGCAAAACCCTCCTATTAAAAGGCAAACTGGACTTCTCCAGACCTCCTACCATACGTTTTAATAGCCGCCCACTGAAAAACTACCGATCGGTGAAGTACCTAGGAGTAATTTTGGACGACAGGAGAACTTTCGTCCCCCATATCCAAGCTATCAAATAAAAGATAAAAAATTACATCACTATGTTAGCACGCTTTACCCGCAAGGACTGGGGTCTTAAAGGACCAACTCAACGCCTTTTATACTCAGCAGTATTTATACCAATTGTCACATATGGAGCTGCAGTATGGTACCACCGAATGACTTTAGTGCATGCTCAACGTAAAATTCAGCAAATTCAACGACTTATGCTACTACAAATACCCGCGCGTGTAGAACGACATCAACTGCCGCCCTACAGCTACTAACAGGCCGCCTCCCTTTGGACCTCCACGTCGCTTTTATCGGACTCTCTCATGCCATCAAGAAGAATACGAAAGCTGAATTCCTCACTATTCAAACCCGTACCGATACCGACATCAAACAGGAACATAAACGTGTGTGGCTAGAATTGATAAACTTATGGCAAACCCGCTGGAATAACTCCACAACTGGTGCAACTACTAAACTTTTCCTTCCTGAGGTAACCTACATCAACAAACAACGTTCCACTTGGTTCTTCCCAAACGTCTATGCTTCCTTCCTATTAACTGGCCACGGGTCCTTCAGAAGACGCCTTCTAGAGTTCGGCCTAGTCGAGGATGCCCTCTGTACCTGCGGAGAACCTGAAGACTGGGATCACGTGATGCACTCATGCAACGTATGCTTAGATCTAAGAATCCAACTACTCCTAGACCTTCAAACAAGCCTATGGGGCTGGGAAATTCTATATTGCAATAATTAAAGACAAACACCAGCCAAGGAATAAAAAAATAATAATAATAAAAAAAAAATTTACTATAAAAATAATAAAATAGTGTGATACACTATCGGAAATATTACAATATTTTAAACTATATTTTTAACGTTTTATCGTAGTTTATTTTATTGTAATTTATTGTAATATTTCCGATAGTGTATCACATTATTTTGTTATTTTTATAGTAACATTTTTCTATTATTTTTATTTTTTTTATTCCTTGGCTGGTGTTTGTCTTTAATTATTGCAGTACTACTAGACCTCCACACTACATCACTTCGGCCAGAAACCAAGTTATTGGAATCTAATGATGCCTTCCGTGCACTGACCAGTTATGCTAACGAGGTCTTTCGTCGTCGCTGGCATCACCTGCAACTCCCGAACACTACTCTTGGATAACCTCCTCTAGACAACAACTGATACCCAGCACAAGAAACTTCCAGACATGAAATTGCAAATGGCGGCCAGCCCTGTCGACGCCGCTCGGTGATTCTCCATTGTGACGATCCTGGACTCTTTAATTTGAACTTTACCTATTCCCTTCTTCCTACCCACAGTCCTACTCCAGGACACCCACAACTGCACCTAGCACCCTTCCTGCTCCTTTTCGCCTGGGAGGATGCCTACGCTCTGTCATCCTCGCTATCTTGCCTGTCTTCCACTTTCCTGTCTCTTCTCTGCTCTTTCCTTGGCTCTCCCCACTCTCGCTCCTGCAGGAGTGTTGACGACCCGCCAGATGTCTTTTACGCCCTGGTCCAGCTCCTCGTGCCAGTGGACGGATGCTGGGAGTCTCCTTCCTGGTGATCGCCCCTCCCAGTAACGAAGAGGCCAGTCAAACAACACAAACAACACACTACTCACACATAACCCACACTGACTGGCTTTGCTATGTTAACAGAGTATTTATCGCGGATTAGTGGCAAACCACGGGAACCGCATAACAAAAAACACTATGTCCACTAATAAGTTCGGGCAGGACTTGCTGTAGAAAGATCAAGTATGCCCTACCGTCCAGACGAGTGGGCAGAAGGTACGGTCCAATGACGGGGTCTCCAACAATGCCTGCCCAAACATCGACAGTGAAACGGCATTGAGTTGCACGTGTTCGTGTACCAAGGGGGTTCTCCAAAGCCCACAAATGGGCGTTATGTTGCTTGAAGGTTCCCTCTCTTGTGAAACTTGACTCATCCGTGAACAATACAGACGCAGCAAATGCGCTGTCTGCCGCACTCTGTTGAAGAAACCAAGCAGCAACAGTCCTCCGGAGAGGATAATCCGCAGGCTCCAATGATTGGACGCGTTGCAGATGGTATGAACTCATTTGGTTTGTTGACAGTATCCTCCATACAGTGGATCGGGAAATACCCAATCGTTGGCCTATCGCTCGAGTACTCGTACTCGGATTGCCTTCTGCAAGACGTACGATATTCTCCTCATTGTCAGGCGTCCTCGTCGTTCGCTCTCGATTCATGGTACCTCTCGTGAAACAACCAGTCTCACTTAACCTTCTGTACACACATGCGAAAAGAGTATGATGAGGAGCACGCCTGTGCGGGAAACCTTCCTGGTACAAGCGCAGAGCGGCGCGCCCGTTACAGTCCACAGCTCCATACGAAAGGTGCATGTCGGCCAGTTCAACGTTGGAATACTCGTCCATCCTACTGCCTCGGGAAGCGGTTCGCAAATGCTGACTACCAGCGGGATCGCTGTTCACGCGACCTCCCGTTCAACGTCCTCTACCGCATGACGAAGGCATTTCGAACCCTGCAATGCTATGTGATTCCGATTCGTCTTTGTGCCCGCTACACCTCCTGCAAGTTTGTCGCACTGGTAGTGAATCACCCTGTATGTGATAATGTGTATGTATATAATCTTGTATATATATATATATATATATATAATTGTATATATATCATGAGATGTATAAACCATCAAAAGATGTATAAACCAACAGATGTACCCTTATGTTTACTTCAACAAATTATTGGAAGTCAATCAGATTTGTTCTAAAAAATACGCATTGGAGCGTTACAACACCGCGAAAATTTGTCGGAGCAAAATTACCTGGACTGATCAACGACAGACGAATTTATAAAAATAGATCAGAAATATACATATATATTACATACGATTTTGAAAGCATATCGGTAGCAATTTGGAAAGATATACTCACTCTCTTATAAACTGAGTTTTCTATTTCCTAATGTTTGCGAGCCTGAGCATATGACTAAATGCCAAGTGAAAGAGGGAAATCAAAATAAGTGTAAACGGAAAGCAAATGGCGACTACGAGTGCACGTGTATAGATCCGTTCATTGAAGAAGAGGAAAAGAAAAGTTGTAAAGGTACGGCAATATAAGACTATTTGGTCCGTCCAATCATTTATTTTTATTCATTATTTCTCTAGTTTTCTTATAGAAGATGTTTATAATTAAACATTACTTACATACGATTTTGAAAGCATATCCGTAGCAATTTGGAAAGATATACTCACTCTCTTATAAACTGAGTTTTCTATTTCCTAGATGTTTGCGAGCCTGAGCATATGACTAAATGCCAAGTGAAAGAGGGAAATCAAAATAAGTGTAAACGGAAAACAAATGGCGACTACGAGTGCACGTGTATAGATCCGTTCATTGAAGAAGAGGAAAAGAAAAGTTGTAAAGGTACGGCAATATAAGACTATTTCGTTCGTCCAATCATTTATTTTTATTCATTATTTCTCTAGTTTTCTTACAGACGATGTTTATAATTAAACATTACTTACATACGATTTTGAAAGCATATCGGTAGCAATTTGGAAAGATATACTCACTCTCTTATAAACTGAGTTTTCTATTTCCTAGATGTTTGCGAGCCTGAGCATATGACTAAATGCCAAGTGAAAGAGGGAAATCAAAATAAGTGTAAACGGAAAGCAAATGGCGACTACGAGTGCACGTGTATAGATCCGTTCATTGAAGAAGAGGAAAAGAAAAGTTGTAAAGGTACGGCAATATAAGACTATTTCGTTCGTCCAATCATTTATTTTTATTCATTATTTCTCTAGTTTTCTTATAGACGATGTTTATAATTAAACATTACTTACATACGATTTTGAAAGCATATCGGTAGCAATTTGGAAAGATATACTCACTCTCTTATAAACTGAATTTTCTATTTCCTAGATGTTTGCGAGCCTGAGCATATCACTAAATGCCAAGTGAAAGAGGGAAATCAAAATAAGTGTAAACGGAAAGCAAATGGCGACTACGAGTGCACGTGTATAGATCCGTTCATTGAAGAAGAGGAAAAGAAAAGTTGTAAAGGTACGGCAATATAAGACTATTTCGTTCATCCAATCATTTATTTTTATTCAATATTTCTCTAGTTTTCTTACAGACGATGTTTATAATTATGCATTACTTACATACGATTTTGAAAGCATATCGGTAGCAATTTGGAAAGATATACTCACTCTCTTATAAACTGAGTTTTCTATTTCCTAGATGTTTGCGAGCCTGAGCATATGACTAAATGCCAAGTGAAAGAGGGAAATCAAAATAAGTGTAAACGGAAAGCAAATGGCGACTACGAGTGCACGTGTATAGATCCGTTCATTGAAGAAGAGGAAAAGAAAAGTTGTAAAGGTACGGCAATATAAGACTATTTCGTTCGTCCAATCATTTATTTTTATTCATTATTTCTCTAGTTTTCTTATAGACGATGTTTATAATTAAACATTACTTACATACGATTTTGAAAGCATATCGGTAGCAATTTGGAAAGATATACTCACTCTCTTATAAACTGAGTTTTCTGTTTCCTAGATGTTTGCGAGCCTGAGCATATGACTAAATGCCAAGTGAAAGAGGGAAATCAAAATAAGTGTAAACGGAAAGCAAATGGCGACTACGAGTGCACGTGTATAGATCCGTTCATTGAAGAAGAGGAAAAGAAAAGTTGTAAAGGTACGGCAATATAAGACTATTTCGTTCGTCCAATCATTTATTGTTATTCATTATTTCTCTAGTTTTCTTATAGACGATGTTTATAATTAAACATTACTTACATACGATTTTGAAAGCATATCCGTAGCAATTTGGAAAGATATACTCACTCTCTTATAAACTGAGTTTTCTATTTCCTAGATGTTTGCGAGCCTGAGCATATGACTAAATGCCAAGTGAAAGAGGGAAATCAAAATAAGTGTAAACGGAAAACAAATGGCGACTACGAGTGCACGTGTATAGATCTGTTCATTGAAGAAGAGGAAAAGAAAAGTTGTAAAGGTACGGCAATATAAGACTATTTCGTTCGTCCAATCATTTATTTTTATTCATTATTTCTCTAGTTTTCTTATAGACGATGTTTATAATTAAACATTACGTACATACGATTTTGAAAGCATATCGGTAGCAATTTGGAAAGATATACTCACTCTCTTATAAACTGAGTTTTCTATTTCCTAGATGTTTGCGAGCCTGAGCATATGACTAAATGCCAAGTGAAAGAGGGAAATCAAAATAAGTGTAAACGGAAAGCAAATGGCGACTACGAGTGCACGTGTATAGATCCGTTCATTGAAGAAGAGGAAAAGAAAAGTTGTAAAGGTACGGCAATATAAGACTATTTCGTTCGTCCAATCATTTATTTTTATTCATTATTTCTCTAGTTTTCTTACAGACGATGTTTATAATTAAACATTACTTACATACGATTTTGAAAGCATATCGGTAGCAATTTGGAAAGATATACTCACTCTCTTATAAACTGAGTTTTCTATTTCCTAGATGTTTGCGAGCCTGAGCATATGACTAAATGCCAAGTGAAAGAGGGAAATCAAAATAAGTGTAAACGGAAAGCAAATGGCGACTACGAGTGCACGTGTATAGATCCGTTCATTGAAGAAGAGGAAAAGAAAAGTTGTAAAGGTACGGCAATATAAGACTATTTCGTTCGTCCAATCATTTATTTTTATTCATTATTTCTCTAGTTTTCTTATAGACGATGTTTATAATTAAACATTACTTACATACGATTTTGAAAGCATATCGGTAGCAATTTGGAAAGATATACTCACTCTCTTATAAACTGAATTTTCTATTTCCTAGATGTTTGCGAGCCTGAGCATATCACTAAATGCCAAGTGAAAGAGGGAAATCAAAATAAGTGTAAACGGAAAGCAAATGGCGACTACGAGTGCACGTGTATAGATCCGTTCATTGAAGAAGAGGAAAAGAAAAGTTGTAAAGGTACGGCAATATAAGACTATTTCGTTCATCCAATCATTTATTTTTATTCAATATTTCTCTAGTTTTCTTACAGACGATGTTTATAATTATGCATTACTTACATACGATTTTGAAAGCATATCGGTAGCAATTTGGAAAGATATACTCACTCTCTTATAAACTGAGTTTTCTATTTCCTAGATGTTTGCGAGCCTGAGCATATGACTAAATGCCAAGTGAAAGAGGGAAATCAAAATAAGTGTAAACGGAAAGCAAATGGCGACTACGAGTGCACGTGTATAGATCCGTTCATTGAAGAAGAGGAAAAGAAAAGTTGTAAAGGTACGGCAATATAAGACTATTTCGTTCGTCCAATCATTTATTTTTATTCATTATTTCTCTAGTTTTCTTATAGACGATGTTTATAATTAAACATTACTTACATACGATTTTGAAAGCATATCGGTAGCAATTTGGAAAGATATACTCACTCTCTTATAAACTGAGTTTTCTGTTTCCTAGATGTTTGCGAGCCTGAGCATATGACTAAATGCCAAGTGAAAGAGGGAAATCAAAATAAGTGTAAACGGAAAGCAAATGGCGACTACGAGTGCACGTGTATAGATCCGTTCATTGAAGAAGAGGAAAAGAAAAGTTGTAAAGGTACGGCAATATAAGACTATTTCGTTCGTCCAATCATTTATTGTTATTCATTATTTCTCTAGTTTTCTTATAGACGATGTTTATAATTAAACATTACTTACATACGATTTTGAAAGCATATCCGTAGCAATTTGGAAAGATATACTCACTCTCTTATAAACTGAGTTTTCTATTTCCTAGATGTTTGCGAGCCTGAGCATATGACTAAATGCCAAGTGAAAGAGGGAAATCAAAATAAGTGTAAACGGAAAACAAATGGCGACTACGAGTGCACGTGTATAGATCCGTTCATTGAAGAAGAGGAAAAGAAAAGTTGTAAAGGTACGGCAATATAAGACTATTTCGTTCGTCCAATCATTTATTTTTATTCATTATTTCTCTAGTTTTCTTACAGACGATGTTTATAATTAAACATTACTTACATACGATTTTGAAAGCATATCGGTAGCAATTTGGAAAGATATACTCACTCTCTTATAAACTGAGTTTTCTATTTCCTAGATGTTTGCGAGCCTGAGCATATGACTAAATGCCAAGTGAAAGAGGGAAATCAAAATAAGTGTAAACGGAAAGCAAATGGCGACTACGAGTGCACGTGTATAGATCCGTTCATTGAAGAAGAGGAAAAGAAAAGTTGTAAAGGTACGGCAATATAAGACTATTTCGTTCGTCCAATCATTTATTTTTATTCATTATTTCTCTAGTTTTCTTATAGACGATGTTTATAATTAAACATTACGTACATACGATTTTGAAAGCATATCGGTAGCAATTTGGAAAGATATACTCACTCTCTTATAAACTGAGTTTTCTATTTCCTAGATGTTTGCGAGCCTGAGCATATGACTAAATGCCAAGTGAAAGAGGGAAATCAAAATAAGTGTAAACGGAAAGGAAATGGCGACTACGAGTGCACGTGTATAGATCCGTTCATTGAAGAAGAGGAAAAGAAAAGTTGTAAAGGTACGGCAATATAAGACTATTTCGTTCGTCCAATCATTTATTTTTATTCATTATTTCTCTAGTTTTCTTACAGACGATGTTTATAATTAAACATTACTTACATACGATTTTGAAAGCATATCGGTAGCAATTTGGAAAGATATACTCACTCTCTTATAAACTGAGTTTTCTATTTCCTAGATGTTTGCGAGCCTGAGCATATGACTAAATGCCAAGTGAAAGAGGGAAATCAAAATAAGTGTAAACGGAAAGCAAATGGCGACTACGAGTGCACGTGTATAGATCCGTTCATTGAAGAAGAGGAAAAGAAAAGTTGTAAAGGTACGGCAATATAAGACTATTTCGTTCGTCCAATCATTTATTTTTATTCATTATTTCTCTAGTTTTCTTATAGACGATGTTTATAATTAAACATTACGTACATACGATTTTGAAAGCATATCGGTAGCAATTTGGAAAGATATACTCACTCTCTTATAAACTGAGTTTTCTATTTCCTAGATGTTTGCGAGCCTGAGCATATGACTAAATGCCAAGTGAAAGAGGGAAATCAAAATAAGTGTAAACGGAAAGCAAATGGCGACTACGAGTGCACGTGTATAGATCCGTTCATTGAAGAAGAGGAAAAGAAAAGTTGTAAAGGTACGGCAATATAAGACTATTTCGTTCGTCCAATCATTTATTTTTATTCATTATTTCTCTAGTTTTCTTATAGACGATGTTTATAATTAAACATTACTTACATACGATTTTGAAAGCATATCGGTAGCAATTTGGAAAGATATACTCACTCTCTTATAAACTGAGTTTTCTATTTCCTAGATGTTTGCGAGCCTGAGCATATGACTAAATGCCAAGTGAAAGAGGGAAATCAAAATAAGTGTAAACGGAAAGCAAATGGCGACTACGAGTGCACGTGTATAGATCCGTTCATTGAAGAAGAGGAAAAGAAAAGTTGTAAAGGTACGGCAATATAAGACTATTTCGTTCGTCCAATCATTTATTTTTATTCATTATTTCTCTAGTTTTCTTATAGACGATGTTTATAATTAAACATTACTTACATACGATTTTGAAAGCATATCCGTAGCAATTTGGAAAGATATACTCACTCTCTTATAAACTGAGTTTTCTGTTTCCTAGATGTTTGCGAGCCTGAGCATATGACTAAATGCCAAGTGAAAGAGGGAAATCAAAATAAGTGTAAACGGAAAGCAAATGGCGACTACGAGTGCACGTGTATAGATCCGTTCATTGAAGAAGAGGAAAAGAAAAGTTGTAAAGGTACGGCAATATAAGACTATTTCGTTCGTCCAATCATTTATTGTTATTCATTATTTCTCTAGTTTTCTTATAGACGATGTTTATAATTAAACATTACGTACATACGATTTTGAAAGCATATCGGTAGCAATTTGGAAAGATATACTCACTCTCTTATAAACTGAGTTTTCTATTTCCTAGATGTTTGCGAGCCTGAGCATATGACTAAATGCCAAGTGAAAGAGGGAAATCAAAATAAGTGTAAACGGAAAGCAAATGGCGACTACGAGTGCACGTGTATAGATCCGTTCATTGAAGAAGAGGAAAAGAAAAGTTGTAAAGGTACGGCAATATAAGACTATTTCGTTCGTCCAATCATTTATTTTTATTCATTATTTCTCTAGTTTTCTTATAGACGATGTTTATAATTAAACATTACTTACATACGATTTTGAAAGCATATCGGTAGCAATTTGGAAAGATATACTCACTCTCTTATAAACTGAGTTTTCTATTTCCTAGATGTTTGCGAGCCTGAGCATATGACTAAATGCCAAGTGAAAGAGGGAAATCAAAATAAGTGTAAACGGAAAGCAAATGGCGACTACGAGTGCACGTGTATAGATCCGTTCATTGAAGAAGAGGAAAAGAAAAGTTGTAAAGGTACGGCAATATAAGACTATTTCGTTCGTCCAATCATTTATTTTTATTCATTATTTCTCTAGTTTTCTTATAGACGATGTTTATAATTAAACATTACTTACATACGATTTTGAAAGCATATCCGTAGCAATTTGGAAAGATATACTCACTCTCTTATAAACTGAGTTTTCTATTTCCTAGATGTTTGCGAGCCTGAGCATATCACTAAATGCCAAGTGAAAGAGGGAAATCAAAATAAGTGTAAACGGAAAGCAAATAGCGACTACGAGTGCACGTGTATAGATCCGTTCATTGAAGAAGAGGAAAAGAAAAGTTGTAAAGGTACGGCAATATAAGACTATTTCGTTCGTCCAATCATTTATTTTTATTCATTATTTCTCTAGTTTTCTTATAGACGATGTTTATAATTAAACATTACTTACATACGATTTTGAAAGCATATCGGTAGCAATTTGGAAAGATATACTCACTCTCTTATAAACTGAGTTTTCTATTTCCTAGATGTTTGCGAGCCTGAGCATATGACTAAATGCCAAGTGAAAGAGGGAAATCAAAATAAGTGTAAACGGAAAGCAAATGGCGACTACGAGTGCACGTGTATAGATCCGTTCATTGAAGAAGAGGAAAAGAAAAGTTGTAAAGGTACGGCAATATAAGACTATTTCGTTCGTCCAATCATTTATTGTTATTCATTATTTCTCTAGTTTTCTTATAGACGATGTTTATAATTAAACATTACTTACATACGATTTTGAAAGCATATCGGTAGCAATTTGGAAAGATATACTCACTCTCTTATAAACTGAGTTTTCTATTTCCTAGATGTTTGCGAGCCTGAGCATATGACTAAATGCCAAGTGAAAGAGGGAAATCAAAATAAGTGTAAACGGAAAGCAAATGGCGACTATGAGTGCACGTGTATAGATCCGTTCATTGAAGAAGAGGAAAAGAAAAGTTGTAAAGGTACGGCAATATAAGACTATTTCGTTCGTCCAATCATTTATTTTTATTCATTATTTCTCTAGTTTTCTTATAGACGATGTTTATAATTAAACATTACTTACATACGATTTTGAAAGCATATCCGTAGCAATTTGGAAAGATATACTCACTCTCTTATAAACTGAGTTTTCTGTTTCCTAGATGTTTGCGAGCCTGAGCATATGACTAAATGCCAAGTGAAAGAGGGAAATCAAAATAAGTGTAAACGGAAAGCAAATGGCGACTACGAGTGCACGTGTATAGATCCGTTCATTGAAGAAGAGGAAAAGAAAAGTTGTAAAGGTACGGCAATATAAGACTATTTCGTCCGTCCAATCATTTATTTTTATTCATTATTTCTCTAGTTTTCTTATAGACGATGTTTATAATTAAACATTACTTACATACGATTTGAAAGCATATCGGTAGCAATTTGGAAAGATATACTCACTCTCTTATAAACTGAGTTTTCTATTTCCTAGATGTTTGCGAGCCTGAGCATATGACTAAATGCCAAGTGAAAGAGGGAAATCAAAATAAGTGTAAAAGGAAAGCAAATGGCGACTACGAGTGCACGTGTATAGATCCGTTCATTGAAGAAGAGGAAAAGAAAAGTTGTAAAGGTACGGCAATATAAGACTATTTCGTTCGTCCAATCATTTATTGTTATTCATTATTTCTCTAGTTTTCTTATAGACGATGTTTATAATTAAACATTACGTACATACGATTTTGAAAGCATATCGGTAGCAATTTGGAAAGATATACTCACTCTCTTATAAACTGAGTTTTCTATTTCCTAGATGTTTGCGAGCCTGAGCATATGACTAAATGCCAAGTGAAAGAGGGAAATCAAAATAAGTGTAAACGGAAAGCAAATGGCGACTACGAGTGCACGTGTATAGATCCGTTCATTGAAGAAGAGGAAAAGAAAAGTTGTAAAGGTACGGCAATATAAGACTATTTCGTCCGTCCAATCATTTATTTTTATTCATTATTTCTCTAGTTTTCTTATAGACGATGTTTATAATTAAACATTACTTACATACGATTTGAAAGCATATCGGTAGCAATTTGGAAAGATATACTCACTCTCTTATAAACTGAGTTTTCTATTTCCTAGATGTTTGCGAGCCTGAGCATATGACTAAATGCCAAGTGAAAGAGGGAAATCAAAATAAGTGTAAACGGAAAGCAAATGGCGACTACGAGTGCACGTGTATAGATCCGTTCATTGAAGAAGAGGAAAAGAAAAGTTGTAAAGGTACGGCAATATAAGACTATTTCGTTCGTCCAATCATTTATTGTTATTCATTATTTCTCTAGTTTTCTTATAGACGATGTTTATAATTAAACATTACTTACATACGATTTTGAAAGCATATCGGTAGCAATTTGGAAAGATATACTCACTCTCTTATAAACTGAGTTTTCTATTTCCTAGATGTTTGCGAGCCTGAGCATATGACTAAATGCCAAGTGAAAGAGGGAAATCAAAATAAGTGTAAACGGAAAGCAAATGGCGACTATGAGTGCACGTGTATAGATCCGTTCATTGAAGAAGAGGAAAAGAAAAGTTGTAAAGGTACGGCAATATAAGACTATTTCGTTCGTCCAATCATTTATTTTTATTCATTATTTCTCTAGTTTTCTTATAGACGATGTTTATAATTAAACATTACTTACATACGATTTTGAAAGCATATCCGTAGCAATTTGGAAAGATATACTCATTCTCTTATAAACTGAGTTTTCTGTTTCCTAGATGTTTGCGAGCCTGAGCATATGACTAAATGCCAAGTGAAAGAGGGAAATCAAAATAAGTGTAAACGGAAAGCAAATGGCGACTACGAGTGCACGTGTATAGATCCGTTCATTGAAGAAGAGGAAAAGAAAAGTTGTAAAGGTACGGCAATATAAGACTATTTCGTCCGTCCAATCATTTATTTTTATTCATTATTTCTCTAGTTTTCTTATAGACGATGTTTATAATTAAACATTACTTACATACGATTTGAAAGCATATCGGTAGCAATTTGGAAAGATATACTCACTCTCTTATAAACTGAGTTTTCTATTTCCTAGATGTTTGCGAGCCTGAGCATATGACTAAATGCCAAGTGAAAGAGGGAAATCAAAATAAGTGTAAACGGAAAGCAAATGGCGACTACGAGTGCACGTGTATAGATCCGTTCATTGAAGAAGAGGAAAAGAAAAGTTGTAAAGGTACGGCAATATAAGACTATTTCGTTCGTCCAATCATTTATTGTTATTCATTATTTCTCTAGTTTTCTTATAGACGATGTTTATAATTTAACATTACTTACATACGATTTTGAAAGCATATCGGTAGCAATTTGGAAAGATATACTCACTCTCTTATGAACTGAGTTTTCTATTTCCTAGATGTTTGCGAGCCTGAGCATATGACTAAATGCCAAGTGAAAGAGGGAAATCAAAATAAGTGTATACGGAAAGCAAATGGCGAATACGAGTGCACGTGTATAGATCCGTTCATTGAAGAAGAGGAAAATAAAAGTTGTAAAGGTACGGCAATATAAGACTATTTCGTTCGTCCAATCATTTATTTTTATTCAATATTTCTCTAGTTTTCTTATAGACGATTTTTATAATTAAACATTACTTACATACGATTTTGAAGGCATATCGGTAGCAATTTGGAAAGATATACTCAGTCTCTTATAAACTGAGTTTTCTATTTCCTAGATGTTTGCGAGCCTGAGCATATCACTAAATGCCAAGTGAAAGAGGGAAATCAAAATAAGTGTAAACGGAAAGCAAATGGCGACTACGAGTGCACGTGTATAGATCCGTTCATTGAAGAAGAGGAAAAGAAAAGTTGTAAAGGTACGGCAATATAAGACTATTTCGTTCATCCAATCATTTATTTTTATTCAATATTTCTCTAGTTTTCTTACAGACGATGTTTATAATTATGCATTACTTACATACGATTTTGAAAGCATATCGGTAGCAATTTGGAAAGATATACTCACTCTCTTATAAACTGAGTTTTCTATTTCCTAGATGTTTGCGAGCCTGAGCATATGACTAAATGCCAAGTGAAAGAGGGAAATCAAAATAAGTGTAAACGGAAAGCAAATGGCGACTACGAGTGCACGTGTATAGATCCGTTCATTGAAGAAGAGGAAAAGAAAAGTTGTAAAGGTACGGCAATATAAGACTATTTCGTCCGTCCAATCATTTATTTTTATTCATTATTTCTCTAGTTTTCTTATAGAAGATGTTTATAATTAAACATTACTTACATACGATTTTGAAAGCATATCCGTAGCAATTTGGAAAGATATACTCACTCTCTTATAAACTGAGTTTTCTATTTCCTAGATGTTTGCGAGCCTGAGCATATGACTAAATGCCAAGTGAAAGAGGGAAATCAAAATAAGTGTAAACGGAAAACAAATGGCGACTACGAGTGCACGTGTATAGATCCGTTCATTGAAGAAGAGGAAAAGAAAAGTTGTAAAGGTACGGCAATATAAGATTATTTCGTTCGTCCAATCATTTATTTTTATTCATTATTTCTCTAGTTTTCTTACAGACGATGTTTATAATTAAACATTACTTACATACGATTTTGAAAGCATATCGGTAGCAATTTGGAAAGATATACTCACTCTCTTATAAACTGAGTTTTCTATTTCCTAGATGTTTGCGAGCCTGAGCATATGACTAAATGCCAAGTGAAAGAGGGAAATCAAAATAAGTGTAAACGGAAAGCAAATGGCGACTACGAGTGCACGTGTATAGATCCGTTCATTGAAGAAGAGGAAAAGAAAAGTTGTAAAGGTACGGCAATATAAGACTATTTCGTTCGTCCAATCATTTATTTTTATTCATTATTTCTCTAGTTTTCTTATAGACGATGTTTATAATTAAACATTACGTACATACGATTTTGAAAGCATATCGGTAGCAATTTGGAAAGATATACTCACTCTCTTATAAACTGAGTTTTCTATTTCCTAGATGTTTGCGAGCCTGAGCATATGACTAAATGCCAAGTGAAAGAGGGAAATCAAAATAAGTGTAAACGGAAAGCAAATGGCGACTACGAGTGCACGTGTATAGATCCGTTCATTGAAGAAGAGGAAAAGAAAAGTTGTAAAGGTACGGCAATATAAGACTATTTCGTTCGTCCAATCATTTATTTTTATTCATTATTTCTCTAGTTTTCTTATAGACGATGTTTATAATTAAACATTACTTACATACGATTTTGAAAGCATATCCGGAGCAATTTGGAAAGATATACTCACTCTCTTATAAACTGAGTTTTCTGTTTCCTAGATGTTTGCGAGCCTGAGCATATGACTAAATGCCAAGTGAAAGAGGGAAATCAAAATAAGTGTAAACGGAAAGCAAATGGCGACTACGAGTGCACGTGTATAGATCCGTTCATTGAAGAAGAGGAAAAGAAAAGTTGTAAAGGTACGGCAATATAAGACTATTTCGTTCGTCCAATCATTTATTGTTATTCATTATTTCTCTAGTTTTCTTATAGACGATGTTTATAATTAAACATTACTTACATACGATTTTGAAAGCATATCCGTAGCAATTTGGAAAGATATACTCACTCTCTTATAAACTGAGTTTTCTATATCCTAGATGTTTGCGAGCCTGAGCATATGACTAAATGCCAAGTGAAAGAGGGAAATCAAAATAAGTGTAAACGGAAAGCAAATGGCGACTACGAGTGCACGTGTATAGATCCGTTCATTGAAGAAGAGGAAAAGAAAAGTTGTAAAGGTACGGCAATATAAGACTATTTCGTTCGTCCAATCATTTATTGTTATTCATTATTTCTCTAGTTTTCTTATAGACGATGTTTATAATTAAACATTACTTACATACGATTTTGAAAGCATATCGGTAGCAATTTGGAAAGATATACTCACTCTCTTATAAACTGAGTTTTCTATTTCCTAGATGTTTGCGAGCCTGAGCATATGACTAAATGCCAAGTGAAAGAGGGAAATCAAAATAAGTGTAAACGGAAAGCAAATGGCGACTACGAGTGCACGTGTATAGATCCGTTCATTGAAGAAGAGGAAAAGAAAAGTTGTAAAGGTACGGCAATATAAGACTATTTCGTTCGTCCAATCATTTATTTTTATTCATTATTTCTCTAGTTTTCTTATAGACGATGTTTATAATTAAACATTACTTACATACGATTTTGAAAGCATATCGGTAGCAATTTGGAAAGATATACTCACTCTCTTATAAACTGAATTTTCTATTTCCTAGATGTTTGCGAGCCTGAGCATATCACTAAATGCCAAGTGAAAGAGGGAAATCAAAATAAGTGTAAACGGAAAGCAAATGGCGACTACGAGTGCACGTGTATAGATCCGTTCATTGAAGAAGAGGAAAAGAAAAGTTGTAAAGGTACGGCAATATAAGACTATTTCGTTCATCCAATCATTTATTTTTATTCAATATTTCTCTAGTTTTCTTACAGACGATGTTTATAATTATGCATTACTTACATACGATTTTGAAAGCATATCGGTAGCAATTTGGAAAGATATACTCACTCTCTTATAAACTGAGTTTTCTATTTCCTAGATGTTTGCGAGCCTGAGCATATGACTAAATGCCAAGTGAAAGAGGGAAATCAAAATAAGTGTAAACGGAAAGCAAATGGCGACTACGAGTGCACGTGTATAGATCCGTTCATTGAAGAAGAGGAAAAGAAAAGTTGTAAAGGTACGGCAATATAAGACTATTTCGTTCGTCCAATCATTTATTTTTATTCATTATTTCTCTAGTTTTCTTATAGACGATGTTTATAATTAAACATTACTTACATACGATTTTGAAAGCATATCCGTAGCAATTTGGAAAGATATACTCAGTCTCTTATAAACTGAGTTTTCTGTTTCCTAGATGTTTGCGAGCCTGAGCATATGACTAAATGCCAAGTGAAAGAGGGAAATCAAAATAAGTGTAAACGGAAAGCAAATGGCGACTACGAGTGCACGTGTATAGATCCGTTCATTGAAGAAGAGGAAAAGAAAAGTTGTAAAGGTACGGTAATATAAGACTATTTCGTTCGTCCAATCATTTATTGTTATTCATTATTTCTCTAGTTTTCTTATAGACGATGTTTATAATTAAACATTACTTACATACGATTTTGAAAGCATATCCGTAGCAATTTAGAAAGATATACTCACTCTCTTATAAACTGAGTTTTCTGTTTCCTAGATGTTTGCGAGCCTGAGCATATGACTAAATGCCAAGTGAAAGAGGGAAATCAAAATAAGTGTAAACGGAAAGCAAATGGCGACTACGAGTGCACGTGTATAGATCCGTTCATTGAAGAAGAGGAAAAGAAAAGTTGTAAAGGTACGGCAATATAAGACTATTTCGTTCGTCCAATCATTTATTTTTATTCATTATTTCTCTAGTTTTCTTATAGACGATGTTTATAATTAAACATTACGTACATACGATTTTGAAAGCATATCGGTAGCAATTTGGAAAGATATACTCACTCTCTTATAAACTGAGTTTTCTATTTCCTAGATGTTTGCGAGCCTGAGCATATGACTAAATGCCAAGTGAAAGAGGGAAATCAAAATAAGTGTAAACGGAAAGCAAATGGCGACTACGAGTGCACGTGTATAGATCCGTTCATTGAAGAAGAGGAAAAGAAAAGTTGTAAAGGTACGGCAATATAAGACTATTTGGTCCGTCCAATCATTTATTTTTATTCATTATTTCTCTAGTTTTCTTATAGAAGATGTTTATAATTAAACATTACTTACATACGATTTTGAAAGCATATCCGTAGCAATTTGGAAAGATATACTCACTCTCTTATAAACTGAGTTTTCTATTTCCTAGATGTTTGCGAGCCTGAGCATATGACTAAATGCCAAGTGAAAGAGGGAAATCAAAATAAGTGTAAACGGAAAACAAATGGCGACTACGAGTGCACGTGTATAGATCCGTTCATTGAAGAAGAGGAAAAGAAAAGTTGTAAAGGTACGGCAATATAAGACTATTTCGTTCGTCCAATCATTTATTTTTATTCATTATTTCTCTAGTTTTCTTACAGACGATGTTTATAATTAAACATTACTTACATACGATTTTGAAAGCATATCGGTAGCAATTTGGAAAGATATACTCACTCTCTTATAAACTGAGTTTTCTATTTCCTAGATGTTTGCGAGCCTGAGCATATGACTAAATGCCAAGTGAAAGAGGGAAATCAAAATAAGTGTAAACGGAAAGCAAATGGCGACTACGAGTGCACGTGTATAGATCCGTTCATTGAAGAAGAGGAAAAGAAAAGTTGTAAAGGTACGGCAATATAAGACTATTTCGTTCGTCCAATCATTTATTTTTATTCATTATTTCTCTAGTTTTCTTATAGACGATGTTTATAATTAAACATTACTTACATACGATTTTGAAAGCATATCCGTAGCAATTTGGAAAGATATACTCACTCTCTTATAAACTGAGTTTTCTGTTTCCTAGATGTTTGCGAGCCTGAGCATATGACTAAATGCCAAGTGAAAGAGGGAAATCAAAATAAGTGTAAACGGAAAGCAAATGGCGACTACGAGTGCACGTGTATAGATCCGTTCATTGAAGAAGAGGAAAAGAAAAGTTGTAAAGGTACGGCAATATAAGACTATTTCGTTCGTCCAATCATTTATTGTTATTCATTATTTCTCTAGTTTTCTTATAGACGATGTTTATAATTAAACATTACTTACATACGATTTTGAAAGCATATCGGTAGCAATTTGGAAAGATATACTCACTCTCTTATAAACTGAGTTTTCTATTTCCTAGATGTTTGCGAGCCTGAGCATATGACTAAATGCCAAGTGAAAGAGGGAAATCAAAATAAGTGTAAACGGAAAGCAAATGGCGACTACGAGTGCACGTGTATAGATCCGTTCATTGAAGAAGAGGAAAAGAAAAGTTGTAAAGGTACGGCAATATAAGACTATTTCGTTCATCCAATCATTTATTTTTATTCAATATTTCTCTAGTTTTCTTACAGACGATGTTTATAATTATGCATTACTTACATACGATTTTGAAAGCATATCGGTAGCAATTTGGAAAGATATACTCACTCTCTTATAAACTGAGTTTTCTGTTTCCTAGATGTTTGCGAGCCTGAGCATATGACTAAATGCCAAGTGAAAGAGGGAAATCAAAATAAGTGTAAACGGAAAGCAAATGGCGACTACGAGTGCACGTGTATAGATCCGTTCATTGAAGAAGAGGAAAAGAAAAGTTGTAAAGGTACGGCAATATAAGACTATTTCGTTCGTCCAATCATTTATTTTTATTCATTATTTCTCTAGTTTTCTTATAGACGATGTTTATAATTAAACATTACTTACATACGATTTTGAAAGCATATCCGTAGCAATTTGGAAAGATATACTCAGTCTCTTATAAACTGAGTTTTCTGTTTCCTAGATGTTTGCGAGCCTGAGCATATGACTAAATGCCAAGTGAAAGAGGGAAATCAAAATAAGTGTAAACGGAAAGCAAATGGCGACTACGAGTGCACGTGTATAGATCCGTTCATTGAAGAAGAGGAAAAGAAAAGTTGTAAAGGTACGGCAATATAAGACTATTTCGTTCGTCCAATCATTTATTGTTATTCATTATTTCTCTAGTTTTCTTATAGACGATGTTTATAATTAAACATTACTTACATACGATTTTGAAAGCATATCCGTAGCAATTTAGAAAGATATACTCACTCTCTTATAAACTGAGTTTTCTGTTTCCTAGATGTTTGCGAGCCTGAGCATATGACTAAATGCCAAGTGAAAGAGGGAAATCAAAATAAGTGTAAACGGAAAGCAAATGGCGACTACGAGTGCACGTGTATAGATCCGTTCATTGAAGAAGAGGAAAAGAAAAGTTGTAAAGGTACGGCAATATAAGACTATTTCGTTCGTCCAATCATTTATTTTTATTCATTATTTCTCTAGTTTTCTTATAGACGATGTTTATAATTAAACATTACGTACATACGATTTTGAAAGCATATCGGTAGCAATTTGGAAAGATATACTCACTCTCTTATAAACTGAGTTTTCTATTTCCTAGATGTTTGCGAGCCTGAGCATATGACTAAATGCCAAGTGAAAGAGGGAAATCAAAATAAGTGTAAACGGAAAGCAAATGGCGACTACGAGTGCACGTGTATAGATCCGTTCATTGAAGAAGAGGAAAAGAAAAGTTGTAAAGGTACGGCAATATAAGACTATTTGGTCCGTCCAATCATTTATTTTTATTCATTATTTCTCTAGTTTTCTTATAGAAGATGTTTATAATTAAACATTACTTACATACGATTTTGAAAGCATATCCGTAGCAATTTGGAAAGATATACTCACTCTCTTATAAACTGAGTTTTCTATTTCCTAGATGTTTGCGAGCCTGAGCATATGACTAAATGCCAAGTGAAAGAGGGAAATCAAAATAAGTGTAAACGGAAAACAAATGGCGACTACGAGTGCACGTGTATAGATCCGTTCATTGAAGAAGAGGAAAAGAAAAGTTGTAAAGGTACGGCAATATAAGACTATTTCGTTCGTCCAATCATTTATTTTTATTCATTATTTCTCTAGTTTTCTTACAGACGATGTTTATAATTAAACATTACTTACATACGATTTTGAAAGCATATCGGTAGCAATTTGGAAAGATATACTCACTCTCTTATAAACTGAGTTTTCTATTTCCTAGATGTTTGCGAGCCTGAGCATATGACTAAATGCCAAGTGAAAGAGGGAAATCAAAATAAGTGTAAACGGAAAGCAAATGGCGACTACGAGTGCACGTGTATAGATCCGTTCATTGAAGAAGAGGAAAAGAAAAGTTGTAAAGGTACGGCAATATAAGACTATTTCGTTCGTCCAATCATTTATTTTTATTCATTATTTCTCTAGTTTTCTTATAGACGATGTTTATAATTAAACATTACTTACATACGATTTTGAAAGCATATCCGTAGCAATTTGGAAAGATATACTCACTCTCTTATAAACTGAGTTTTCTGTTTCCTAGATGTTTGCGAGCCTGAGCATATGACTAAATGCCAAGTGAAAGAGGGAAATCAAAATAAGTGTAAACGGAAAGCAAATGGCGACTACGAGTGCACGTGTATAGATCCGTTCATTGAAGAAGAGGAAAAGAAAAGTTGTAAAGGTACGGCAATATAAGACTATTTCGTTCGTCCAATCATTTATTGTTATTCATTATTTCTCTAGTTTTCTTATAGACGATGTTTATAATTAAACATTACTTACATACGATTTTGAAAGCATATCGGTAGCAATTTGGAAAGATATACTCACTCTCTTATAAACTGAGTTTTCTATTTCCTAGATGTTTGCGAGCCTGAGCATATGACTAAATGCCAAGTGAAAGAGGGAAATCAAAATAAGTGTAAACGGAAAGCAAATGGCGACTACGAGTGCACGTGTATAGATCCGTTCATTGAAGAAGAGGAAAAGAAAAGTTGTAAAGGTACGGCAATATAAGACTATTTCGTTCGTCCAATCATTTATTGTTATTCATTATTTCTCTAGTTTTCTTATAGACGATGTTTATAATTAAACATTACTTACATACGATTTTGAAAGCATATCCGTAGCAATTTAGAAAGATATACTCACTCTCTTATAAACTGAGTTTTCTGTTTCCTAGATGTTTGCGAGCCTGAGCATATGACTAAATGCCAAGTGAAAGAGGGAAATCAAAATAAGTGTAAACGGAAAGCAAATGGCGACTACGAGTGCACGTGTATAGATCCGTTCATTGAAGAAGAGGAAAAGAAAAGTTGTAAAGGTACGGCAATATAAGACTATTTCGTTCGTCCAATCATTTATTTTTATTCATTATTTCTCTAGTTTTCTTATAGACGACGTTTATAATTAAACATTACTTACATACGATTTTGAAAGCATATCGGTAGCAATTTGGAAAGATATACTCACTCTCTTATAAACTGAGTTTTCTATTTCCTAGATGTTTGCGAGCCTGAGCATATCACTAAATGCCAAGTGAAAGAGGGAAATCAAAATAAGTGTAAACGGAAAGCAAATGGCGACTACGAGTGCACGTGTATAGATCCGTTCATTGAAGAAGAGGAAAAGAAAAGTTGTAAAGGTACGGCAATATAAGACTATTTCGTTCATCCAATCATTTATTTTTATTCAATATTTCTCTAGTTTTCTTACAGACGATGTTTATAATTATGCATTACTTACATACGATTTTGAAAGCATATCGGTAGCAATTTGGAAAGATATACTCACTCTCTTATAAACTGAGTTTTCTGTTTCCTAGATGTTTGCGAGCCTGAGCATATGACTAAATGCCAAGTGAAAGAGGGAAATCAAAATAAGTGTAAACGGAAAGCAAATGGCGACTACGAGTGCACGTGTATAGATCCGTTCATTGAAGAAGAGGAAAAGAAAAGTTGTAAAGGTACGGCAATATAAGACTATTTCGTTCGTCCAATCATTTATTTTTATTCATTATTTCTGTAGTTTTCTTATAGACGATGTTTATAATTAAACATTACTTACATACGATTTTGAAAGCATATCGGTAGCAATTTGGAAAGATATACTCACTCTCTTTTAAACTGAGTTTTCTATTTCCTAGATGTTTGCGAGCCTGAGCATATGACTAAATGCCAAGTGAAAGAGGGAAATCAAAATAAGTGTAAACGGAAAGCAAATGGCGATTACGAGTGCACGTGTATAGATCCGTTCATTGAAGAAGAGGAAAAGAAAAGTTGTAAAGGTACGGCAATATAAGACTATTTCGTTCATCCAATCATTTATTTTTATTCAATATTTCTCTAGTTTTCTTACAGACGATGTTTATAATTATGCATTACTTACATACGATTTTGAAAGCATATCGGTAGCAATTTGGAAAGATATACTCACTCTCTTATAAACTGAGTTTTCTATTTCCTAGATGTTTGCGAGCCTGAGCATATGACTAAATGCCAAGTGAAAGAGGGAAATCAAAATAAGTGTAAACGGAAAGCAAATGGCGACTACGAGTGCACGTGTATAGATCCGTTCATTGAAGAAGAGGAAAAGAAAAGTTGTAAAGGTACGGCAATATAAGACTATTTCGTTCGTCCAATCATTTATTTTTATTCATTATTTCTCTAGTTTTCTTATAGACGATGTTTATAATTAAACATTACTTACATACGATTTGAAAGCATATCGGTAGCAATTTGGAAAGATATACTCACTCTCTTATAAACTGAGTTTTCTATTTCCTAGATGTTTGCGAGCCTGAGCATATGACTAAATGCCAAGTGAAAGAGGGAAATCAAAATAAGTGTAAACGGAAAGCAAATGGCGACTACGAGTGCACGTGTATAGATCCGTTCATTGAAGAAGAGGAAAAGAAAAGTTGTAAAGGTACGGCAATATAAGACTATTTCGTTCGTCCAATCATTTATTTTTATTCATTATTTCTCTAGTTTTCTTATAGACGATGTTTATAATTAAACATTACTTACATACGATTTTGAAAGCATATCCGTAGCAATTTGGAAAGATATACTCACTCTCTTATAAACTGAGTTTTCTATTTCCTAGATGTTTGCGAGCCTGAGCATATCACTAAATGCCAAGTGAAAGAGGGAAATCAAAATAAGTGTAAACGGAAAGCAAATGGCGACTACGAGTGCACGTGTATAGATCCGTTCATTGAAGAAGAGGAAAAGAAAAGTTGTAAAGGTACGGCAATATAAGACTATTTCGTTCGTCCAATCATTTATTTTTATTCATTATTTCTCTAGTTTTCTTATAGAAGATGTTTATAATTAAACATTACTTACATACGATTTTGAAAGCATATCCGTAGCAATTTGGAAAGATATACTCACTCTCTTATAAACTGAGTTTTCTATTTCCTAGATGTTTGCGAGCCTGAGCATATCACTAAATGCCAAGTGAAAGAGGGAAATCAAAATAAGTGTAAACGGAAAGCAAATGGCGACTACGAGTGCACGTGTATAGATCCGTTCATTGAAGAAGAGGAAAAGAAAAGTTGTAAAGGTACGGCAATATAAGACTATTTCGTTCGTCCAATCATTTATTTTTATTCATTATTTCTCTAGTTTTCTTATAGACGATGTTTATAATTAAACATTACTTACATACGATTTTGTAAGCATATCGGTAGCAATTTGGAAAGATATACTCACTCTCTTATAAACTGAGTTTTCTATTTCCTAGATGTTTGCGAGCCTGAGCATATGACTAAATGCCAAGTGAAAGAGGGAAATCAAAATAAGTGTAAACGGAAAGCAAATGGCGACTACGAGTGCACGTGTATAGATCCGTTCATTGAAGAAGAGGAAAAGAAAAGTTGTAAAGGTACGGCAATATAAGACTATTTCGTTCGTCCAATCATTTATTTTTATTCATTATTTCTCTAGTTTTCTTATAGACGATGTTTATAATTTAACATTACTTACATACGATTTTGAAAGCATATCGGTAGCAATTTGGAAAGATATACTCACTCTCTTATGAACTGAGTTTTCTATTTCCTAGATGTTTGCGAGCCTGAGCATATGACTAAATGCCAAGTGAAAGAGGGAAATCAAAATAAGTGTATACGGAAAGCAAATGGCGAATACGAGTGCACGTGTATAGATCCGTTCATTGAAGAAGAGGAAAATAAAAGTTGTAAAGGTACGGCAATATAAGACTATTTCGTTCGTCCAATCATTTATTTTTATTCAATATTTCTCTAGTTTTCTTATAGACGATTTTTATAATTAAACATTACTTACATATGATTTTGAAGGCATATCGGTAGCAATTTGGAAAGATATACTCAGTCTCTTATAAACTGAGTTTTCTATTTCCTAGATGTTTGCGAGCCTGAGCATATGACTAAATGCCAAGTGAAAGAGGGAAATCAAAATAAGTGTATACGGAAAGCAAATGGCGAATACGAGTGCACGTGTATAGATCCGTTCATTGAAGAAGAGGAAAAGAAAAGTTGTAAAGGTACGGCAATATAAGACTATTTCGTTCGTCCAATCATTTATTTTTATTCAATATTTCTCTAGTTTTCTTATAGACGATTTTTATAATTAAACATTACTTACATACGATTTTGAAGGCATATCGGTAGCAATTTGGAAAGATATACTCAGTCTCTTATAAACTGAGTTTTCTATTTCCTAGATGTTTGCGAGCCTGAGCATATGACTAAATGCCAAGTGAAAGAGGGAAATCAAAATAAGTGTAAACGGAAAGCAAATGGCGACTACGAGTGCACGTGTATAGATCCGTTCATTGAAGAAGAGGAAAAGAAAAGTTGTAAAGGTACGGCAATATAAGACTATTTCGTTCGTCCAATCATTTATTTTTATTCATTATTTCTCTAGTTTTCTTATAGACGATGTTTATAATTTAACATTACTTACATACGATTTTGAAAGCATATCGGTAGCAATTTGGAAAGATATACTCACTCTCTTATAAACTGAGTTTTCTATTTCCTAGATGTTTGCGAGCCTGAGCATATGACTAAATGCCAAGTGAAAGAGGGAAATCAAAATAAGTGTATACGGAAAGCAAATGGCGAATACGAGTGCACGTGTATAGATCCGTTCATTGAAGAAGAGGAAAAGAAAAGTTGTAAAGGTACGGCAATATAAGACTATTTCGTTCGTCCAATCATTTATTTTTATTCAATATTTCTCTAGTTTTCTTATAGACGATTTTTATAATTAAACATTACTTACATACGATTTTGAAGGCATATCGGTAGCAATTTGGAAAGATATACTCAGTCTCTTATAAACTGAGTTTTCTATTTCCTAGATGTTTGCGAGCCTGAGCATATGACTAAATGCCAAGTGAAAGAGGGAAATCAAAATAAGTGTAAACGGAAAGCAAATGGCGACTACGAGTGCACGTGTATAGATCCGTTCATTGAAGAAGAGGAAAAGAAAAGTTGTAAAGGTACGGCAATATAAGACTATTTCGTTCGTCCAATCATTTATTTTTATTCATTATTTCTCTAGTTTTCTTATAGACGATGTTTATAATTTAACATTACTTACATACGATTTTGAAAGCATATCGGTAGCAATTTGGAAAGATATACTCACTCTCTTATAAACTGAGTTTTCTATTTCCTAGATGTTTGCGAGCCTGAGCATATGACTAAATGCCAAGTGAAAGAGGGAAATCAAAATAAGTGTATACGGAAAGCAAATGGCGAATACGAGTGCACGTGTATAGATCCGTTCATTGAAGAAGAGGAAAAGAAAAGTTGTAAAGGTACGGCAATATAAGACTATTTCGTTCGTCCAATCATTTATTTTTATTCAATATTTCTCTAGTTTTCTTATAGACGATTTTTATAATTAAACATTACTTACATACGATTTTGAAGGCATATCGGTAGCAATTTGGAAAGATATACTCAGTCTCTTATAAACTGAGTTTTCTATTTCCTAGATGTTTGCGAGCCTGAGCATATGACTAAATGCCAAGTGAAAGAGGGAAATCAAAATAAGTGTAAACGGAAAGCAAATGGCGACTACGAGTGCACGTGTATAGATCCGTTCATTGAAGAAGAGGAAAAGAAAAGTTGTAAAGGCACGGCAATATAAGACTATTTCGTTCGTCCAATCATTTATTTTTATTCATTATTTCTCTAGTTTTCTTATAGACGATGTTTATAATTAAACATTACTTACATACGATTTTGAAAGCATATCGGTAGCAATTTGGAAAGATATACTCACTCTCTTATAAACTGAGTTTTCTATTTCCTAGATGTTTGCGAGCCTGAGCATATGACTAAATGCCAAGTGAAAGAGGGAAATCAAAATAAGTGTAAACGGAAAGCAAATGGCGACTACGAATGCACGTGTATAGATCCGTTCATTGAAGAAGAAGAGAAGAAAAGTTGTAAAGGTATAACAATATAAGACTATTTCGTTCATGCAATCTTTTATTGTTATTCAATATTTCTCTGGTTTTCTTATAGACAATTTTTATAATTAAACATTACTTACATACGATTTAACAAGAATATCTGTGGCAATTTGGAAAGATATACTCACTCTCTGATAATCTAAGTTTGCTATTTCCTAGATTATTGCGAGCCTGAGCATATAACTAAATGCCAAGTGAAAGAGGGAAATCAAAATAAGTGTAAACGGAAAGCAAATGGCGACTACGATTGCACGTGTATAGATCCGTTCATTGAAGAAGAGGAAAAGAAATATTTGCATTTCCATTACCTTTAGCATTAGTAGAGGCATATGATGAAAGAAAACAAGCTTATTCAGCATCACCCAAAAAAAAAAAAAAAAAAAACACACAACCACTACTCCCATTTCACCCCTCTGTTCTTTCGAAATACCTGTTCAGCTGAGCCTTAAATTTGTTAATGCTATCAAATTCAACAACAAGTGATGGAAGTCTATTCCACAAACCAACTGCCCGCTGGCTAAAGGCAAATTTCCGCACATCTATCCGACATCCGTCCTTCCTCAATTTGAATTTTTTCCCTCTCAGGTGATTATTCTGAGCAAGAGGAAGAATCCCTTCGGCATTGAGCATGCTCAAGCCATTCAAAGCCTTATACACCTCTATCAGATCACCTCGCCGATGCCTAGTCTCCAGACTCTGTAATTTGCAAAAGTTAAGCCTTTCTTCGTAAGAACAACCCTTTGTTCCATTCACTAATCTTGTTGCACTTCTCTGTACTCGTTCCAGCAGCTCTACATCCTTCTTGAAATGAGGCCTCCAGACCTGTATACAGTACTCAAGGTGTGGCCTGATCAATGCCTTATACAAGGGAAAAATCACATCCCTATCCCTGCTAGATAAATTCCTGTATATCATTGACAAGACCCCATGAGCTACCCTTGCAGCGCGTCTGCACTGCTCAGAGAACTTCATATCTGCCTGCACAATTACCCCCAGGTTCTTTTCATTCTCTACCGCTGTCAGCGTAGTACCACAGAGTTGATACGTTGATCTGGGGTTACTGTTTCCCATATGTAGTACTTTACGTTTGTCAATGTCTTCATTTGCCACCTCTCAGCCCATCTGCTCAACCTTTCCAGATCTTGTTGCAGCAGCATAGCATCAGTAATGTCCCTAGCCACCCTGCCAACCTTTGTATCACCTGCAAACCTGGACATTAAGCTTGATATACCATCATCAATATCATTTATAAATTCAGAAAACAACAACGGACCCAACACTGAACCCTGAGGAACTCAACTAATAACATTAGTCCACGTTGAGCAGTGTCCATTGATTACCACTGTCTGTCTTCTGCCACTCAACCATCCCTTTATCCATAGCAGCAATTTGCCTCCAATGCCACACTGCTCCAATTTGTGCAGCAGTCTTCCATGTGCAACAGTATCAAAAGCCTTTCTAAGGTCCAAATATATAATATCAAAATTATTCCCTGCATCCAGTTCTTTTGTGACTACATCATAGTACCCAATCAAATTGGTCAGACAAGACCTGCCCTTAACAAAACAATGCCGTGTCTGAGCTATAACTGAATTCTTGTCTACACGATCCTGCAGGCTTTAACCAGTGCCTCCATTAATTTTCCTGGAACCGAAGTTAAACTAACAGGTCTATAATTACTTGTGTCAGCCTTTGATCCTCCTTTGTGAATTGGGGTTACATTTGCACATCTCCAGTCTATGGGTACCTCCCCTGAGTCCAAAGAAGCTCTCATAATTATGGCTAGGGGTTTTCTTACTTCCTTTGCTGCCTCCTTTAATATAACTGGATAGATCCCATCCACCCCGGGTGCCTTTTTTATGTTTATCCTCAACAATTTCTCCTCCACTTTCCTCTCAGTTATTACAAAATCATCTAGCTCACTGCCAATGTTTACTTCACCTACGACATTCCCCTTCCTGAATAACTCCTCATGTGTGAATGTTGATGCAAAATACTCGTTTAGATAGTTAGCCATCTGAGCAGGATCCTCAACTGTTAAACCATCAACATCCAGTGGACCAATCTGATTCATCCCTTTCCTTCTTGAGTTTAAATAGGTAAAGAACTCTTTTCTGTTTTTCTTTGCATCCTTTGCCAAGGATTTCTCATAATCTGCCTTTGCCTGCCTAATCTCCTTTGTGACTTGGTTACAGACCAACTTATATCTATCATAGGCTTCCATGTCACCCATTAATTTGTATGTATCCCATGCATTTTTTTCTCTGCCATATGTCTCATTAGTTCATCTGATAACCATTTAGGCCTGAACCTTGAACAATATTTTTTGTTTGGTATGTAAAGCCTGGTAGCTTCCAAGATTAGTTCCTTGAATGCTTCACATTTTGAATTTGCTGTTTGTAACATCATCACTTGGTCCCACTGTATAGAATTTAAATTCTGTCTCAGAACATCATAGTCGCCTTTACTAAAGCAAAAACCCTTCCCTTTACCCCTGATGGTAGTTACCTCTTTCAGTAAATCCCACTTCAGCACACTGTGATCACTGCCACCTAGTGGTTCCTTTATCTGCAGATTCTTAATGCATGAAGAATCAGTACTGATAATGAGATCAAGAGTATTACTCCCTCTAGTTGCCTCCCGAACATGCTGATGTAGAAAACAATCATCCAATAAATTCACAAAAGCCTTGCTAGTGTGTGAGTGACCAACCCACAAATTCCAGTCAATATCTGATTTACTGATTTACTGGCCCACTCTATTTCCCTGTACAGTATCTTATTATACTCACCAGAGTCATTAGGCCTATAGCACACTCCTACTCTCAATTTTGATTTATCTATGCTTATGTCACACCAAACTGACTCGACACTGCCCTGTCCATCGATTTCGACTGGCTTCACTTCCTTGGATTTTATGTTTCTTAACTAATAGCATAACCCCCTCCTCCCTTCCTATCCTGTCTATCCTTCCTGTAGACGTTGTACTCCCCAAATTCCAGTTCTGCATTCCTTATATCTGTGTGACACCACGTCTCTGATATCCCAACAATATCTGCCTTTGATGTTTGGAGCAATACCTCAAATTCATCAAATTTATTTACTAAACTCCTAGCATTGGTGTACACGCAAGTATACATGCACCTGTTTCTATTCTTAGCTACCCTAACATAACCCATGTGTTTACTTGTACCTCAATGACTTCCATCAGTCTCTGAAATATCCTGCATCTTGTTTTCCAGGCTTCTGCTCATTCCAATAGAAGCAGTGCAAGATTCTCTTTCACCTCTGCCAGTGGCTACTGTTAATCTATTAGTCTTTGTCTCCCCCCAAGATAGCAGTTTTCTGACCCACCTAACACTGCCTCGATAGCATCAGCAAATATTCTTGCACCCTTTCTATTTAAGTGTATCCCATCCCTCTAGACGCAATCTCTCGTGTTAACAAGTACAGTCCAGGCTGAAAAAAATTCTACCCCTTGAGCCTCGCACAATTTTTCCAGGGCCGAATCGATCGACAAGGCTCTAATCATATACTCCCTCCTATCATGTCTGGGCAGAATTGCAGACACTTTCAAATGCAACCCTACTTCACGGCTTTTTTTCAACAGTGACCTGTACTTGTTAAGTAATTCCGCCGGTTTCCTACTCTTAATATCATTAGTGCCAACGTGCACAACTATATCACCTTTTGTGCCCTTAAAAGATGACATCCGCTCTACAACGTCATCAACCTTTTCCCCTGGCAGACATACCCTGGCCCTGTTCCACCTATCCTTTTTACAAAGCATGTTCCTCGTTTCCCTGACAATAGAGTCACCAACAAGTTGTAAAGCTACGGCAATATAAGACTATTTCGTTCATCCAATATTTTATTGCTATTCAATATTTCTCTGGTTTCCTTATAGACAAAGTTTATAATTAAACATTACTTACATACGATTTAAAAAGAATATCGGTAGCAATTTGGAAAGGTATACTCACTCTCTGATAATGTAAGTTTGCTATTTCCTAGATGTTTGCGAGCCTGAGCATATGACTAAATGCCAAGTGAAAGAGGGAAATCAAAATAAGTGTAAACGGAAAGCAAATGGCGACTACGAGTGCACGTGTATAGATCCGTTTATTGAAGAAGAGGAAAAGAAAAGTTGTAAAGGTACAGCAATATAAGACTATTTCGTTCAATCAATCTTTTATTGTTATTCAATATTTCTCTGGTTTTCTTATAGACAATGTTTATAATTAAACATTGCTTAAATCACTTTTCAAAGTGGTTTAAGCAATGTTTAATTAAAAATAAATAAATAAATATACCACTCTCCACTACAAATAAATGAAAGACATTTCGATGATTCACGAAAATCACGACTCGGATTTCTGATTTTCACGAAACACTATTATAATTGAAATAATTTTGTAAAGACGCAAATATTAAGGTGAACGAACCAGTTAGAAAGGATTTTCTTAAGTGTAATAAGAAGAATTTTTTTAAAAACTATTTATTAATAAAATAGAATTGCGTATTTAATATTGTACCGAGAAGAAATATTTTCGACGTTCCTATGTCTTATTTGAAAAAATTTTAAATATTTTTAAAGGTTAAAGGAAAATGTGACGTGTTGATTCAAATTTATCTATGTACTGTTTGCAAAGAAAATGGTCTAACAGATGCGTAATTTCTATTGAAAATCTCCAGCATGTGGACATTCGGATACAGTAGTGAAAAAGCAAAAAAAAAAAAAAAGAAAAAAAAAAAAAAAAAACCTGAGATTTTGCAGATTTCGGGGAGTAAGCTCGATCTAATGGAACGAAGTAGACACCGCCCTGTAAATTTATAACCGTACCGTATTGCGTACAAAAATTATGCGGATGGATGCGAAATTTCTGTCAGTCAAATAAATTTTTGGCTGAGAAAAATTTAAAATTTGAATTTGGAGAATAATTTTGTATTATTATATAACCGAAACCGTTACATTCTGATCTTAGCCAACAGGTCGAGAAACGATTATAACACAGCCAATAGTGAAAGTCTGCACCTGGAAAATTATATCATATTTTAGATTATAACTTTGATGTCCGTGTGGTTCAACAGTTATCGATGATCGCAGTTCTCCTCGCACCTTTGTATATTTGTCCGGAATTTGTGAAACTCTGGTCTCAGTTTCTTCACTTAAACGATGCGGAAATTATCTTAATTTTTTCAAACAGAGCCAGCCTGAGTGTTCTTTTTTTTCCCTCTCATTTTTCAAAGTTAAGTTGCTTTTAACTGGGATTCTTAGGAACTCTCCATCCTCGGATTTGTTCCTCGACTCTCCAAAAATAAGCTAATTGGCACTTCCTGAATTCATACATTTGAAATTTACGGGTAAAAATAAAAATGTTGATTTTTAGATTTGGCTGTGTAAAATTTCTCCCTTGCACTCACATGAACATAAACGAAGAGTATTGAGATATATAATAATTATTCTTTACTCTTTTAGCTGCTGACCGATGTAACGAAAAAGCGGAATACCCATGCGGAATAAACACAACGTGTACATCCACAGCTAGTACTTACTTCTGCGAATGTAATGAAACAAATATGAGTTTTGATTATAAGACGACTCTCTGTGAAAGTAAGTATACATTTTGCTGTCTCAATAAAATACGTTATTGCCATTCTCTTATGCAGATTTTTAGTTTACCGCATCACTTAGCAAAATTTATCTTTATATTCTGGCACAACTAGTAAGTCAGTAGAGATTACAAATAATCATTTAGACAATGAATACCATTGTATATGTATTAAATACTTGTGTTGTGTCTTATGTGTGGCAACTCCTGAATATCAGCTCAAATTTACCGTACTGATACAGTACAGTACTCTGCAAAATGGCCAGAAATTAGTGGTCTTTTGTTTGTAAAGTGTGTACTGTAATACCCCGACTTACGCGAACTCGGAGTTACGCGGTTCTTGATTTTTTCTTTTGGTGTATATCTGAAATTAGCTTACCAGTGATTTGGAAGTCAAATCATAAAGCTTGGGTGACAGCTTCCGTTTTTGAGGACTGGTTTGGTCACCACTTCATACCCGAAGTCGAACGTTATTGCAAGTCTAAACAGATTCCATTTAAAGTGATGCTTCTTATTGACAATGCACCCGGTCACCCTCCTGCCACCCTAATTAATTTCGACCCACGTGTGAAAGTTGTGTTTTTGCCTCCAAACACAACCAGCTTGCTTCAACCAATGGACCAGTGAGTCATCAAAACATTCAAGGCTTACTACACGCGGTGTTCGTTTGCACGTCTGAATGAAGCTATGAGACAAAATAGTGAGATATCTGTTAAAGACTTTTGGAAACAATTCAATGTTTTAGATGCCGTAGGAATCATTGAAGAATCTTGGAATGAAATTCACAAAAAAACATTGAATGATGTCTGGAAGTAACTTTGTCCATTTTTTTTCAAAACAGAGATGAAAACAACGCCAGAAACTGATCATGTCGCTCATGCGATAGAAGAAGTTGTTAATCTTGCCAGGAAATTAGATTTGGAAGTCAATGGTGATGATGTCAACGAGCTGTTGGATTCACATAGTCAGAAGCTGACAATGAATGAGCTCATAGAGATGCGTGAGCAAAACGTCACTGAACTATCCGACACTTCAGACCCAGTTCCACCAGAAAAACACATGACAATTGCAAGCTTGACAGAAGGTCTCAGCTCAATTGAAAAGGACTTAAAAATTTTAGAAAACATAGACTCCAACGAAGAACGCGTTATACTACAAAGCAAGGAATAAAAAAATTATTAGCTTGCTACGTAGGAATTCTGCGTGAAAAAAAGAAGGCGCTGTGTCGTCAGACCAATTTATTAGATTTTACGAAGCCATCGAAATAACTTTTTTACGTAACCCATTTATTTTTTTAATACATATTTTGTATTAATACGTATAAATAACTGCAATTTTATTAAATATTTTTCTTCTAAACTAGTGTTTTTGTTAGTCCTTGGTCCCAATTAAACAAAATTTATATGTACTGTATTTATATGCAAAGTTGTACCCCGACTTACGCGAATTCGACTTAAGCGATTATTGTCGGACCCACCTATCGTGTAACTTCGGGGTATTACTGTATTTGTAATGTTGCTAAGGTGTTTCTGGTCACTTTACTACCAGAAGGCTGCGCCCCACTATCAGGCCGAGTGAAGAGTAGGCAGGCCATAACTAAGTAAAATTAACAGTCTCCACAGTAAGTACTACTGGCATTTTCTACGCGGTGTTGTGAGGACGGTGATTATGACCACTCTACTTCGTATGCAGACAATAAAGAATACTCTTAATTGATCATTGCAATATTCGTCATTATTAGTTATTACTGTGTTATAAATATCACCTTGAGAAATTTCGTATCTAGCCGATTTGTAAATCAACACACAAGGGTTTTTATATCCAATAGAATTGATAGTTTTTGGGTTAAAATATCTTTATTGTATTCTTTTTTTTTTAAGATCTTTATAACGTTGCAACGTCTGTTCGATCTCATCTTGAGTCTTGGAGTAGCGCTTTCGCTGAAATTCTCGATCTATCTGATAAACCCGGATTCTAGATACACTGAAGGCATGAAACCACCAAGGAGTGAAACATTTAGAGTGAGCTTTTCTTTTTGTAGAGCAGTTAATGGTTTTATTCGAAGCCTGATGATTATTGGCAACCATCTTAGTAGTAAAAATGTTAGTTGTCATCATCATTAAGAAAATCGTGCAAGATGGAGAATTTCAATGAGTGCCATTTGACACTCCTCAAGGAACGTGTTATGCCTCGAGGAGGTGGAGAAAGAGTATAAATTAATGATAAGTAAAATCTAGTTTAGAGATCACTTATAATCCATTCAGTTTCAACATTTCAATCAATCAATAAAATGCGAAGATAAGTTTCTGAAGACAAGAAATCTCAATTTTTGAACTACCAAGAGATCTGCGAAAAGTAGCTTGTTTGTTAGGCCTAAGATAGGCCCTTTCCTTTCCTTTAAGCCAATTAACTGATGAGAAAAAACTAAATCTTCAAATATAGTCGTCACCAGTATGGCTGTTGTGACATGACGTACAAAATGACATCACTAAGGATAATTCAGTTTGCAGATACTAGAAAAGACATTGCTTTATTTGTGTACTAAATATTTGGTTCTACTCCATAATTTGGAGGACAATATAGCGAAATTCAAGAAGTTACTCGCATACATGTGGCATGTTGGGTACAGAAACTTGAGATTTTCGAAACATCAAGTTTGTTGTTAAAAATAACTGTAGCAGCGTTTGGTTCATTATGCGCAGACTAAATAATTCTCAGTGACATGAGAAAAATTGTAGCCTTATTAGTAAAATATTACGTAAAAGCCTTTATTGATGACTATTTTCTCAGAGATACGGCGAATCTCATCATTAACCGTGCGAGATCGATGTTCATTACTCTGAAAAAATTAAAGTTTGCACAAATTTGTCACCATTAGATACAGTTATTATTCTGATGGCACGTAAGAATTTAGTCATGGTCAAGCACAATTCCTAGGGTTTTTACGCTGCTTACATTTTGTATATGTAGGTTCGACAGTCTTATTAAGTCATTCAGAAAAAGAGACGTCCTAGCTTAGAACAATGCCCACAAATAGGCTATTCTTGTTTACCAGCCTATTCTTGTCTGTAGTATGTTTATGGTCTAAACACCAGAACCATTTTACGACCATGGTGAACGATTTCAAATTTTGGGTTGGTCAATCTAAAAAAGGTTTGTCAATAGAAGAAAGAATTTTATAAATTCGTGGTTGAAGACCCAACACCCACTATGGTGAATTATTAACAGTTTCACTTTGTACTGCAACGAAATGAAATTTATTGGACACATAATCTGAAGTTATAAAATATGTCATCAAGTAATTATTCCTTCAAGAAATACTGGTCAATTTCAAAATAATTACAGTGGGATTTAACTGTTTGGGCATTTCAGAATCGATGTCTACAACAGATAGAAGAGTATGAGGATAAGAAACAATTTGAGAGATGTCGTCCTTGGAATCCACTTCAGTTAAGATATCTCTATAACTGATGAGCTTCAAGGATTAGCCTTATTTCACAGAACTGTTAAGAGTTTTTTAACCACTTATTTAATTTCCTGACACGTATTTAAATTGCAGCAGCTTTTAAGACAACATGTTATTTTTTTTTATAGACTGAATGGATGTTCTGGGGGCAGAAAACACACCCATTCAATAAAATAGATGCACCTCAACTCTCTGCACCAATTCTCAGTTTCAAGAAGGATGTTGTTCAAGTTGAGTGTATTGTGCATGTATACAGTTAATTGTATGTAGAAAAAGAAAAGAACGATGTTGGATTCATCCAGCAAATTCGACTAAATTAAAAACAGGACAGCTTAATATTACGTTTGAAACACACAGGAAGTTTCCCGAGAAGTTTTTCTTTTTATATTACAGGATGTTGATACCGAATTTTGATGAACTTTTAATTTAATTAGTGAAACAATGTATTGTTGCCGTGATGTGGAAATAAATAGATCCTGTCGAGGTACTTGCTGTTACATTAAGGTAAGTAAAATAAATAAAAATAAAACACTTAAAAAATATTGTTTGTATTTTTATTAGTAAATATAAAGCGTACATCTTATTTGCACAGTTAATAAGTTCAAGAAAGTTACAGGTATCGTCTTTTCCAGTACAACAAAGTTAAAGTATCGTCATTTCCGGTATTTATTATTGAACAATGCGATGATTCAGGTGCAGGTGAAGCTGCAGACGGATTGCTAATATCATCTATTAAAATGGCCATTTTGATTTGTCTGTTTCTTGGGGCAGCTAAAATATTTGCAAACACTTGTGTAGTACTACACTTAAGGTGGTAGAAAATGAAAAAGACCTGGGAGTAATTGTGCAGTCAGATATGAAGTTTTCTGAGCAATACAGACAGGCTGCTAGGGCAGGTCATGGGGTTTTGTCAATGATATATAGGAATTTTGCTAGCAGGGAAAAGGATGTGATTGTCCCTCTGTATAAGGCAATGGTCAGGCCACGCCTTGAGTACTGCGTACAGGTCTGGAGGCCTCATTTTAGGAAGGATGTAGATTTGCTTGAGCGTGTACAGAGAAGGGCAACACGATTGGTGAGGGGAATGAAGGGATCCTCTTACCAAGAGAGGCTTAAGTTCTGCAAATTGCAGTGGCTGGAGACTAGGCACCTGTGGGGTGATCTGATTGAGGTGTATAAGGCGTTGAATGGGTTGAGCACGCTGAATTCTGATGGGATCCTTCCACTTGTTCAGATTACGAACCTAAGGGGCATAAATTCAAATTGAGGAAAGACAGAGGTAGAAGAGATGTGCGGAAATTTGCCTTTATCCAGCGGGTGGTTAATTGCTGGAACAAACTTCCATCTATCGTTGTGGAAGTTGATAGCTTAAATCAGTGGGTTTCAACCGGGATGCCGCAACAACATTCCAGGGGTGTCATGTAATTTGGGTTTAAGTTACTTAAACTTATTATTATTTTTTTTAATTTATATGTTTATTTCGTTATAAAAAGGTGTACAGTATATTTTTAATTTTGTGGTGATCTATAATTGATGTTTACTTAGTGCCTCTATATAAAGAATAAAATTATATACTATGTATATATATATATAATTTGCATTATGAAATGTAATTTTTATAATTATATTATTATAATAAATATCATATAACATATATTTTTTAATATTATATATATATACACACACCCAATGGGATCTAACAGACAGAAAACTGGGTAGGGGTGCCGCAATATAAAATAAATTACTTAGTGGTGCCGTTATTAAAAAAAGGTTGAAACCACTTTCTTAAATAAATTTAACAAGGAACTGGACAAACATTTAGAGGGAATGGTTGTGTGAATTTTTTTTTTTTTTTTGACTGATGCTGCATAGACTAATACACTTGCTTTCTTGCATCACATGCCACTGCTACTACTAGACAACCTATGAATTTCCGTCTTCCTGTATGTAACTATCCAGCTGACCTTTGAATTTCCCCAAACTGTCAACCTCTACCACCCATGTAGATAACTAATTAATTTACAACTCGCTGGCTAAAATAAAGTTTCCTGCAATCCAGTATAAACAACTCTCCCCCTTTCCGTAACTTGAATTTATGGACTGTAGTTATAGAATCATTTATAACTGTGAAAATTTCGTCCTCAATCAATATACAGTACTTTTCTTTTTTTTTTTATAAATTCCCCAAACATGAGAGGCATTAGAACCTATAGTACTTAGTATCTATCGTGCTTGGGTTGCAGGTTGAGAAGACGAAATAAAATATTTGTTGACATTGGACTTGAACTTCTGTAGACTGTAATTTTCAGGAAATACGTACGAAGGAAGGTTGTTCCAGAAAACGGCAGTTCAATGAATAAATGAGGAAGATGAAAAGTCGGTTCTGTGGGTTTGAAGTTGGACAGTAAATGGATGTTGGCTGGGGGCGGTAGGTGTTCGGACTGTTTTGAAAGAGAGAGCGGGAATTATAGAAGCCAATTCAGCAGAACAGTGCCCATGGAAGTATCTGTAGAAACGGCATGCAGACCGTACGCCTATGAGACAGCGAGTGCAGAAATTCTGTTAGAGAGGAGTCATTAATTAACCTAACTGCCCTCTTCTGAATGGAATCAAGAAGCCTGAGAGAGGTTTTGGGGGCACCACCCCAGTTGTGGGAACAATATTCCGTGGTAAGGCGGATTTGCGGTTTGTACAGAGTGAACAGTGAACAGAGAGATTAGAAGTCAGGGTAATCCCCAAAAGAGATATATCATTTTGCCTAAAAATCGGAGTGTCAGCAAAGATACGTATATGAGCAGAAGAATCGTTTTTGCGAGATATAAGACAAGACTGAGTTTTAGAAGGATTCAAATCAACTAAGTTGTCTTTGCCCCACTGGAGAAACGTATGCCTCTCAGAGTGTTAAACACATCATTCAAGTCTCCTCTAAGATGCCTAGTTTCCAATCTATGCAACCCACAGTCTTGCCTCATATGGATGTCCTTTTTGCCGATCTCACCAGACCAGTTTCCCGTCTTTGAGCTCTTTAAAGAAGCTCGATGTCTTTTTTTAGGTGCGAACTCCACACTTGAACACAGTATTCCAAGTGTGGTCTAACAATAGCCTTATATAACGGGATTATGACGTCGTTATCTCTACTAGCAATTGTTCGATAAATCAACGATAGGATACCATGGGCCTTCCTTGCAAGCTGTCTATAGTGTTCAGAGAACTTGAGGTCTGACTGTATCTTAACTCCCAAGTTCATCTTTAGTTCATCTTCATCAAGTGTATTGTGGGGGGGGGGAATAAATTCTTTAATAAATATACATATGTCTTTACTCTTCTTTAAATTTTATTTTGAAGATGTATAATAATAATGCTTTATTAAATATTTCTTATTGTTCTGTTCTGTTGTTCCCTTATAACTATATAGACCTCTATTTCTTACACCCCCACGTACACATCTGACTTTGCTTCACAGGAGAATTCCAGATTCATGGGAACTTCTCAATTGTGTATAATTCCCTTCGGAAAGGCTGAGTGTTCAGGAATAACAAACTCACAAATTAATAAGCAACAAAGTTTATTTATATATATATATATATACAACATAATATACAATTGAATAAAAAAAACATGTAATATGCATACAAAGCTAAATCAAGGATACCTTGCATAAATTATTCTTATTCCTATTTCCCTTCACTAGCTAATCTAAGTTGATCATTATATGAAAACACTGATACATCCTTGTTACCCTAACTAACTCCTAACACTTATACACCATTCACTATATCTATTTCATTTACTTCTGGATACAATTGTGCTCCTTATATTAACAATCAATATGCTACTTTCATCATTATACTCTGTGTTCTCACCATTCTGTTACAGTACACTGAAGACCAATCTTAACTTTCCTAAAGTCTCTATATGTATTTAGTCTTTCAGATGAACCAACAATTCTTCTTCAATACAAACACTATATTCAATTATCTATCCTTAAAACATAATCAAAACTTCTCATATAAACCTTACTATCCTTATAACACATTATAATCATTTGAACAACAATTTGATCTATTACTCATCCTTCGTTTCTCTTGCATTTTACAATAACCTTTTTTAATTAATTAAACTCTGTTAGTATATATATAATTTACTTCAGAGATAATTTATCTATCAATTTACTTCTAGTGCTACCCCCATTTTTTTTTTTTAATCACTATACTGTTTCACTAACAGTCCTTGTTAACTTACAGTACTTAATTTATATCTCACCTACTTCTATCTTTTTTCTTTCCTTTCTGGGGAGGTTTCAAACTTCCATTTTTGGCTATCTGAGGATCTCCTTCATCTGCTTTCACTTGAATCTGCTACAGATAATTTTCTGGAACTCTTGGCTGCATGAGTCTGGCGTCCTTTCTCCACCTTATTCAAACCTATCACAAGGAAAAACTCATAGGGTGCTACCCTCGTTTTTCCGCTCCACCTATTAAGAACTTCTTATTAAATTAAGAAATATTTCACAACGCTCGTTGCATTCGGGTCACTACCCTTGCCTTTCTTCCGATGTGGATTAGACTATAGCATACGGCCACTGCTCTTGCCTTCCAATGACGGACAGGCTTATTCTCCTTACACTCCATAATTTCTAACACGACAAAAAACTCAGCTGTCAACTGTTACCAACTCATATTTCCTACCACGACCAAACACTCAACTGTCCATGTTACTAACTCATTCTTACTTACACCGACGAAAAAACTCAACTGTCTGTCCTAACTCATTTTTCCAAACGCCGACAAGAATCTCGACTTTGTCTCCCCCTAACTCATTTCCATACACACCCACATAAACTCAACTCAGGTTTCTCACTAACCCATTTTCATAAACACCCACAAGATCTCAACTTTGGGTTCTCACTCTGTCTCCCCCTGTTCACTCACTTTTTGTTTCACTAAATTCAGCAACGCCCCTCGTAATTCGGGCTGCCTTTGTTCAGAGTTTAACCAATCTTTCTCATTTTATCAACTTTCTCTCTGTTCTTATTCGCTCATTTTAATCTTTCTCACGCTGTCTATTTAGTGCTCCATCCAACTTCTTATTTTAAGAAATTTGTAAAATTTCTCAGGCTGCCTGTACCTTTGAAGTCAGCCGCTTATAGTTATATTTTAGCAGACTAATTTCCCACGATCTATAAAACTTGCCATCACCGAAAGCCAGACGCCAGTCTTAAATCTAATTCCCAGCATTTGTTCCGTATTTACTACCTTGTCTCTTCTCCAGGTGTCACCGATTAAAGAAATGTCCCGACAGTAGCATGGTCCTCCGCGCCATTGTTTTCCAGAGTTAACACCTTCTACTAATAGCAGTTGCTACTCGTTTCTATTGTTTTGGTTTGTCTGTGTGAGCTGGGAGTCGAAGTGTACCTAGGTTGCTAATAGCTTTTCAGCCTACCGCTCCCCTTGTATAGACGTTGTCTAATTTAATCCCTTGCCAGTGATCTTAGTAATATTCTTGACTTGTAAGGTTTCGCTCCCCCATATTGCTTTATTATAAGTTTTACTTTAAACTAATCTCACTTTTCTATAAGATAATATATTTGTAAGATTTTACATCTTACAGTATAATTTATTTTGGGGTTGCTGATTCCCAGGTGTAAGACCTTGTACTTTGCTGGATTAAAGCATAGCTTCAACTTTTCTGACCATCCCTGATGTCTATCTAGGTCACTCTGTAAAAGCGCTGCTTGGCAGAGATCATTAATTATTCTACAAATCTTTACATCATTTGCAAATTTAGACATCATGCCCTCTATCCCATCATCGATGCCATTTAAGAAAACCAACAAACAACAGTGGTCTCAATACTGATCCTTGGGGAACCCCACTTCTTACATTAATCCAATCTGAGGAATAAACATTTATCCCACCCCTCTATCTCCTGTCCTGAAACCATTCTGCTATCCATCTAAGGATTTTCTCTATGATTCCAACCCATTCCAGTTTATAAATTAACCACTCGTGTGGGACTGAGTCAAATGCTTTGCTGAAATCTAAATAAACAATGTCTAAATTATTCCCTAAACCAGCTCATGAGTGACCCTGTCAAAATAGTTAACCAGATTTGCTAAAACATGATTTTTCTTTTACAAAACCATGCTGCGTATCCTTCAGAATTCTTTCTATCTAAATGATTCTAAATGAACCCTTGATCATTGCCTCCATGTGTTTTCCTACTACTGAAGTTGGACTGACTCTTTGAACGCACTTATGTATTGGAGCCACATTGGCACTTTTCCAAGTGGACTCTGGAGAGATTCTCCGGAATCTCTCCAGAGTCCAGTGACGCTCTCATAATTAGCCGCTATGGTTCAATGCACTCGCTTTCTGCGTCCCTTAAAATTATTGGGTATATGCCATCAATCCCAGGAGCCTTACTCACCTGGAGACTCGAGTTTTTTTTTCATTAAATAAACATGTGAAATTTTAACATCATTAGTGACATTTTTTTTCAACTTCACTCCCATAATTTCTCATTGACGTGAAGGGTTTTTCTTCTGTAAATATCGATGCAAATTGTTGAGTTCATCTGCAACATCAGCTGGGATATACTGTCCTACGTCCATTACATAAGGGTCTGTTCTGGTTTGTCTTCCTCTTCTTTGCATTTATATTTGTGAGGAATTCCTTATTCCCCCCTCTTTGCTCTTTTTGCCGGAGATTTCTCATAATCTGCCTTTGCCAGCCTAAGCTTTTTTGTGTCACTAATGCAGATCAATTTTTAGCTGTTATAGGCATCAGTACTTTTTATTGCTCCGTAACGTAACTTTTTCATGCCGTCTTTTTCTACTCAAGTAATCCGGTAACTTTATTATTCTCAAACTTGGAATCCTTCTCTTGGAGTATCTTTTAATGATATTTGCATATTCAAGGCTTCTATGATTAATATTTTAAAGGTATATCGTAATTCGATTGTATTTGCTCTCTGTTAGATATCTAACCAGTTAGTAGAGGCCATGTAGCACCTTAAGCCGTGGTAATTAACCCCCCGACGAAATTATAACACATTCCTTTGCCTTTAACTACTTATACCTCTCTCTCTCTCTGTCTCTTCGTCGTCCACCATAGAACTCTGTGGCCACTTTCTGCTAGTGGTTCCTGTACTGTCAGCCTTATTATGTCTTTTGGAAATTTTATCACCTCTTGAAATATCAGTTCCAAATGAAGAATTATAGATAAAAATAACACAACAGTTTTTTGATTCCAACCAATTTCCGAACTGCGCTAGAACAATTGATGAGAAGCACAGTAGAATCAATTGCCCTCCTAACTGAGGATCAGTATATTTTAATTATAAAAAGTTTATTCTATTGTATTCTTAGTAGTGGTAGATGCAAATTGCTGTTTTACCGCAATGCATGTTGGGGCTTATGGACACGATGGTGATCCGAGCATTTTTAAAAATACAAAATTTTGGAAGACGATTGCTAATGAAACAACTTATTTTGCCGTTAAATAGCTTATGTCGTAATGCCTTCCTGAAACCAGTGAGTCGAAAATGTCATTTGATTTTGTAGGGGATGAAGCATTTGGACTGACTGAAAATTTAATACGACCAAACTCCTTAAAAAAATTAGCAATAAGCAAAGAATTTTCAATTATACAAATAGAATCTTTAATTGTAGTATGCTTACATACAATTATTCCCTTCACGGCATGTTGATGCCAGTGGTTTACAATACATATTAACATCATACACATACAAAATCGATACATATATACAGAGTTCTATATGATAAATACATACATCTTCTATAATATACATTGAGACTATATTGCAGGCAAAAGCACAGTTATATATTTTTAGTTCAGCGAGGATTCCTTTTCTGTATTTTTTGTTGTTGACTTCTTCCTGGAGGTCACCGTCGATCGCTTGCAGTGAGAAAACCATTTGCACTGGCAGGAATCTGTTGGTTAGTGCTAGTCGGTTATGGTTTGCTAGTAGACGTGCTGAAGACCGGAGATAAGAGCAGTGATCCAAGAAATTCGGCTCTGTGATGTCACCCGTGGCCATCTTGATTGTGAATAGCAGCCGGCTTTCTCCGACGTAAGATCGGAGCCTGCGCAGTTGAAGGGCACCTGCTAACTCTGTTGCTCTGAGAGCTGGAGGAAGGTGAAGTTTTGTGTTGGCCCATTTGAACAGGCAGAATTCGGCAACGAATATCCTTTTAAGGTTGGATTCGGCAGCCGAGGCCCATATATCTTAAGCGAATAGTACTGTCGGGTATAGGTTTCATATGATGTACCTTTTACCAGGTGTGGGTCGTTGGTGTGGAGTAGCTGTTGCTTGGCGATCCAGCGTACCGAATTCAGCCTCGAATGTACGAGGTTAACGTGCTCGGTGAAAGTTTGGAGAAAGCGTGAAAGCGTGCTCGGCGATAGCTTGGAGTAGAAAACAACCCCCAGATCTTTATGCGTTCGAACACTTCGAACTGAGGGGCCATTGAACGCAGGCTCCAGCATTATTGGGCTGCCGTTCAGTGAAAAGTTGATATGCGCCGATTTCAGTGGGTTAATTTGGAGTTTGAATGCATTGAGGTAGTCAGCTGTCTTGTAGTTTCCCGTTGATTTTCTGCGTCACTTCATCTGCCGAATCGGATGCTGGTATCCTAGTGAGCAGCTTGACATCGTCAGCATATGTGATCCAGTTGCACTTGTTGGCCACAAACGGCACCATGATTGCCGTGAAGAAAACGCTTGACAGGACCTCCCCCTTCAGGCACACCAGTAGTTATATGACGCATGAATCTATTTTCTTATAAATTAACTCGAGCAAGACGACTTGTCAAATACACGTTTGGAATATTCAGTGGCTCGTTCTTGGCTTTAGCACTCTTCACTCTTAGTGAAACATTGTGCTATTGATGTGATAAAAAGTTCTTACATATTGTATAATTTTGTGAGAAGGGTCGGATATATTTTTGAAGACACAGTAACTTGTGACATGGAAGAGGGAATGGAAATCGCAGCAGTGGAAGGCAGCCTTCAGGCGTGTCAATGAGGAATTGTTTTGCTACACAGTTCAACGGTGTCGGCGCCCTTTCATGGCAACATACTAGAATGTAATTGCGATAAATTTTATGACATTTTTATTAAATAAATATTAGTATTTAGAAGAAAATTACAATTCTGAAAAATAAGAAACTATATACAACGAATTTGAATTAAATATATGTGTAAATCAAAATATTTTTAATTTATTTATTACTTTCCCTCACATATACCAAATATGTCGAAAGATTAATATTCTTCACAAGTTTTCCGATTACTGTTTTGATCTATTTCGTTAACTAAAAAAACAATATTAAAATGGAGTTAATGTTTACAATAAATATATGGTTCAGAACTCAACTTTTTAATTTTTCTCATCATTACATAGTTCATCCCAGTTCGGAAACATTTCTCGTCCAATTTCCATCCAGCACTTTGCCCTTATTTCTTTATTGGAATAGCCTTTTAATGACTTGTTGTACTATATTGTACGAGGGAGGCCTCCATCCCACCTCATAAATAAAAATCTCTACGTTGAACATTGTCCTCACAAAAATACAACAATTAAACGAATGAAAGCTGATTAGGAGAATTTCTGGACTTGCGATTGAAAAGTGAAGTGCAGTGTACAGCGCGTTTCCATTGGGAGCGTTCACAACGCCTCCAAGGGCGTTAGCGCGTGTTAAGCGCCAGCTAACGTCATCCGATGCGGTGTTAGTAACGCCCGTGTAGTTTTCATTTTGAAGTGAAACTTCTATAAGTGCGCTCCAGGCAGTTTTCAGATGGGAGTAACTTGCGTTCGTGGATTGACAAAAAACACAACGAAAATGCGACCATTGCCATAAGTAAACGCATTAGTAAGTGTAAGTGTAATTGTGTTTAGAGTCAAGTGGAACCAGGGGTTTCCCCCCATCTCCGCGTAGTTTACATTGTGGTGTGTTACAGTACGCTGTAAATGCTAGATATTTAAAAGTATGTGGGTCTTGGATCGTTTAGTGTCGTGTACCGTTGTTCTTCTGGTCGTTTAGCCGCTAAACCCCATCTGAGGCCCAACGTTGCCCCACTTACGCCCCGTGGAGGCAGACCAGGAACCCAGTAGCTTATATGTACTCTGGCAGGTCCTGCCACCTAATTTCCTGAGATTTCGGTGGCTAGGACCTTTAAAAAAAAAACAAAAAACGGGAGCACTTAAGTTTAGAAAAGCCAGGAGAGGTTAATATGGTTTAGTTTTCAGTTTAGAAATCGTTAATTTTGATTAGTTGTGTGGGGTTTACGCTGGCGTATTAGTCAGAGTAGGGGGAAAAGACTGAAGACTGGGTGGAAAAGAAGTATGAGATCGATAGTGAAGGCAACCCCAGGTGGTCAGTAAGGCATGCCCATGCCTCACCAGGCGAAATATATGGGGTGGTAGGGGAGGGAGGAAACAGGAAGACCATCTCCTCCTCCCCCTGCCAGGGATAGGAAAAAAGGTACCAGGCAAGGGAGCTGGTACAGATCGCCATTTGGCTACATGGCAGTGAGACTGCATCAGTCGTAGTATAGTCATAAGAGCATGTCCGGTAGTAGAGTCACTCGTGGGACAGTGTCCCGTCCAAGTTGAATGCCTTTGTTTTTGGTTCTCTATCTTAATTTGGTATATTTGTCAGTTTCACTTAGGTCTCACATTTGTTGGTACATAGGCAGGGTTTCTTGGTAGACAGCTAGTATGCTACACATAATTATCATTCCGGGGTGTGTCTGAAAGGATGTTTTGATTTGTTATCTGGCTGGTCGTCTTCACTCCTGGTGTATTGCATTTAGCGTTCTCCTTCTCGAGAAGAGTTCTTGAGCGAAGTTGGTTAGGGCTCTATATTCCTCCTCTGAATCCAGTAGGTGAAACTCTTGCCCTCTGGGGAGGTATGTTATACTCGTGATTAGAATGCACCTGAGATCCTCGTATCGCGGACAGTCGTACATGAGGTGTTCCCAGGTTTCGATCTCTCCACATGTACAGCATGGGTCCTCTACAAGGGCGAAGTCCATTAACTTTGCGTTAAAGGAGCCGTGTCCAGTTAGCAAGTATGTTGTTTGCAACCCCGGAAAGAACCAAGTAGGCGATTTTGGAGAGAGTAAACGCATTACAGGCAATCTGAACAGCGAACTATCGTGCTAGGTTAGAATTCCCCGGTACTCATACGATCACCGAAGTTAAGCAGCGTTAGATGCCGTTAGTAATTAGGAGGGTAAATATCTGGGAATATTCACATGGTGTATTTGAATTTTTGCCTTCCTTTTTTTTTTTTTTTTTTTTTTGTTAACCTGAGAAAAATATTCTTCCGATTTTCACGGATCATTTAATTTTGTTAATTGGTAAGGTAATAAAGCGTAAATCTTTAAAAGTAAAGATAGCCTGTGGATAATATTCCTCCTGTTTTCGCTTATTAGAATTTCCGTTAATAGAAATAAATTTCAATTCGTTAATGTGATCGTGACTGGTGCTTACTACCTATCGGATAGTGAACGGTATTTGAAGTGAAATTTCTTTAGGCGCACTCCAGGCAGTTTTCAGATGGGAGTAACTTGCGTTCGTGGATTAACATCAAAAACGCAACGAAAATGCGACACACCGCACTAAGCCATATGTAAATGCATTGTAGGGTGAATTCAGCCCAGCATAAAACGTTATGCTGGGCTGAATTCACCGGTTCTCAACTGATGACCGAAGTTAAGCAGCGTTAGAAATCAGGAGCATGGCCACCTTCGAATACTCTGTGTAGTTGACTTTCCCTCCCATTCTGTTTTAATTTGTAAGGTAATAAAGTGTAAATCTGTGCTTTATATCTTTACTTTTATAGACTGTGGATAATATTCCTCCTATTTTCTCTTATTACAATAGTCGTTAATAGAATTAAAATTCAATTCGTAAACGTGATCACAATGACCGGCGCTTACTACATATCGGCGTATAGTGAACGGTATTTTGTTATGGAGTGTCCATCGTAAAGTGATTCAATCGTAAAGTGGGTCGAGTGTGGACACCAATATGAACAACTCCACCCCTCCAGCTGAGCGAAAACGGCTAAAACCCAAAAAAAAAGTCAAGAAATCCACTAAAACCTGTTCTCCTTCAGCTGCTCTCTGGGAGAACCTAGAAGAAGAACTGAACTCCATGCAGTCCTCACTAGATAAGGATTGCTCTCACTTGGAGAAAATTATGATCCTCAGGTCCATGATGGAACGCTGCCTTCGCTTTGAAGGAAGTAGAGTAACCAAGCCAGCTGCCCAAAAAGTTACAGGCTGCTGGGGTACCCTAGAGAAAATGTTACATGACTTAATACTACAGAATGAACAACTAATTGCAATCAATGAACAACTGAAGGAAACAAATTATACTTTGACAAAGGCCCTCAGCAGTCCAGCTTGGACCAGCCATAGCACTCAGAACTCTTTCCTCCAAGATCTGACAGCACAATCAAACCGCCAGACACGACCAGCACTTTTCCCTACACCTATCCCAGAATCAACCTATGCTGCTATGGTACAGCGGCCAAAAATTAATGCCCATCCTCCCAATCACACTGGCTGCCACCTTATGGACAGTGCACCGAATATCACAGTTAATAATTATCACCAGACCAAGAACCGGGAACCAAGTGAAATGCCACAGCGCCCCCGGTCCTATTCAGATGCGCTGAGGATCCAACCAATGGCAGATAAGCTATTTGCCCCTCCCAACACCAGACAGAATAGAGAACAAAACCTAGTCATCCTTCGTGCGACCCAAGAGGGTTGCTTTACTTCAAGCGAGGCTGTCAAGGAGGTTGTTACTACCAACTTGAAACCTCAAATGAAAACCATAAAAATTAAAAGCCTCAGAAAAATCCGTAATTCTGGGATCATCATTGAGACTGCTTCCAAAAAAGATGCAGAAAATATTATCCAAATCCCACAGATAAATGAACTGGGTCTTAGCGCTGAGATACCCAAACCAAAAGGCCCATCTATTGTAATCTTCGATGTCGAAAAAGGAATTTCCAAAGATGACCTCCTTGAAGAAATATATAACAGGAACCTTGCTGATCATATCACTAGACATGAAATTCAAAGTGAACTTAAAGTCAAGTACTCCACCAAATCCAGATCGGGTACTTGTGGTACTTGAATAATCGTACATTAGGTATTAGGTATTAGGTATGTTCGGGTACCCCGAACATACCTAATACCTAATACCTAATGTACGATTATTCATAGGATTTTTTTGGTTGTTGGGACGGTGGGGTTGTGGAATTATTTGCATGAGATTATATTACAAACTGAGTAATTGATTTCATAGTCGTACATTGCATTGCATAGTGCTTATACATATATCACTGAAATCTCTCATAGAGATACCATTATCCCACAGACTTTGTATGGATGATAATGGCGACTTGAAATATTACATGTTTTGAAATTAGTCATGGAGACGGAAAACATTTACTAGCACCATCGCAGTATTTTGACTTAATACCATACGTTTATTAGTTTACTTAAGCTTTCTGTTGGATAACATTGTGGGCTTATTTGGGTTATCATTTTTCAATCTTAAAGTTGATATTTCTCCTCATCTATTGGTCCTAGGGACCCCGTTATTGATAGGTGAGGATCTTAAGAAAATACTTAATTTCAAGAATTTTTCTGGCCCCCTCAGGCTATTAGGGACCAAGATCTAGACACTGCTTCTCGAAGATTTCAGAACTTCCCTTCCACTTTCCATCCAGCTGGAAAAGTGTAAATACATACTAAACATAGACATATTGACATAACTCTGTCTTTAGGGTACTAGTGAGTATCCTATTAGGATTGACAAGACAAATTTAGAACAAAAGGATGGACAATAGTTGTGTGTTGTTTTTTTTTTTTTTACCTACACTTATCTGACATGGATAATGACTTGAACCATAACCAAGTTAGGATACTGACACAAGATATTGACATTGAGCATTCTTCTGGATCAGAGTCTACGGATTCATCTAAGAAAAAAAGGGGTGCAGGGGGAAGAAAACTCCCAAAACTCCTAGAATTACTCAAGCTCGAGGAGATAAAAATCTTGTGGTGGAGGAGAGTCCCTCTGTTTCGTTGGCTTCTGAGCCGCCGATGGTCATTGCCAAAAGTAACTCGGTTCCAACAGAATCATCTGAAGATCTTTCTCTAACAGAGGGATTGGACCTGTGTGGGTCTTTGAATGCTTCAATTGTATATGCGACGGTTACCAAAATCAGGAAAGCTCTGGGAGAGTTTTTATCAAAGGATTCTAGCAAGATAACTAAGTCTGCCTCTAACTGCATTCGTAGTCTATGGGCGGATCTAGAGGCAGTTACCACCGCAATCTTAATTGATAATGAACGACTTACCACCAAAGCATCTGAATTGCAAATCACAGCAGATCTTTTGGACAAGATGATACAGATCCAACGTGATCTACATCCTCATAAGACTTTTACGGAAGCTGTTCGTGGTAGTTCAAAGCAAAATAGACAGACTCCTGAAATAACAGAGATTCCACTGCTAACTTCTTCAGTGGAGGTGGCAGCTTCTTCGGGCAGATCAATTGGTGGTGAAGATAGGATGGATTCCGGAAGTGGGATCTCTGATTCCGAAAACATACTAATACTTAGGCCCTCAGCAGAATCGTCCCTGGCGTCTAGTCAGGATATCAGGAAGGCAGTTACGGAAGTGATTAAAAAAGATCACAAGGACATGAAAATCAAGAGTGTACGTCTTTTGAGAAATAAAGGTGTGTTGTTAGAGACAACATATCCTAATGATGCCAAGAAGATCTCAAGTGCTTCTGCATTAAAAAAAGCAGGATTATCAATAGAAAAACCCAGATTGTCCGATCCTACAATTTTGATCTACGGTGTCCCGAAGGACTATTCAAAGGAGGATATTTTGGAGGATTTAATTAATAAAAATTTAAAAGACTTTGGTTTTAGCCAGGAGGAAGTTAAGAATGAGATTACATTCAGATTTAACTCTGGCACCAGAACCAGAGTGACCAATTGGGTTATTGGTTTCAGCCCACGCCTTATGGGATACGTGATTCAGAGTGACAAAATTTATCTATCTAGATTTTACGTCACATAGATTTCGTAAGTTTACATTTGTAATAAAATGCTTCAGATGTCTGGGATATGGTCACAGTGCGCAGTTCTGTTCCCATAAAGCTGTATCTTGTGGCCACTGCGGGGGTGGAGGCCATGTTTTTTCTGACTGTATTCACAAGGAGGAACCACCTCAGTGTGTTAATTGTAAACGTAGAGGTAGGGATTGTAATCACTCGGTTAGGGATAATAAATGCCCTGAGTATCTTAAAGCTGTTGAATTGACAGACCGAAGAACCAGACATGAATAATACAACTTTAATTGATTCAACAAGTGTTAACCTGCAATACGGCGAAATAAAAATTCTTCAAATTAATGGGCAAAGATCTCGTGCCGCGGCGGACGAGATTAGGAAAGCTGCTGATGATCTGGGGTTTGATATTGTATGCTTGCAGGGACCGTATTACTATTCTCAGGTAGCGGGTTTAGCGTATAAAGTTATAGGATATCCAATTTCGGCAAGGATTATTGCCTCAAATGACGATCGACCCAAGGCCGCAATAATTATCTTTAACAGTGAACTAGTAATAACAACTATCTCAAGTGAATGTTCTGCTACCACAGTTTGTATCCTGGTTTCCTCCAGGGACCAGTCGTTTTATCTGGTTCCCTAGTATTTTCCTCCCTCGGAAGATATTCAGCCAGCCTTACACAGACTTGACAGGGTATGTAGCAGATTTTTAGCCAACAACTTACTAATTACAATTGATCTCAACGCTAAGTCTACACTTTGGAACAGCGGCTTTTCTGATGCTCGGGGCGAGCAGTTGGTTGATCTGATCTTGGATCATAATCTCTGTGTAAAGAACTTACCAAATAAACCATATACATTCTCGACGACAAATGATGAATCTAATATAGATGCTACTTTAACCTCCATTAATCTGGTGGATAGGGTGCAAAATTGGGACGTCAATCCGTATCTAATTAATAACTTCTGTCCCATGGTGGTCTTCAGCATTAGCTGAATTGAGACAACAAACTCAACAAGCACGAAAAGCATACCAAAGGAATAGACATCTATCGGACGCACACTCAGACTTTGAAAAATTATTACAGAGACTTGAGGAAGAGGTACCATAAAGCAATTGCTGATAGCAGGCAAAATTGTTGGCAACATCTGGTGAAGGAAACAGGAAATGCTGACCCTTGGGGTATAATCTATAAGCTTTCAAGAAATAAATTTTTGTTTGGTGATATTTACAATACGGTAATTAGAGAGAATCAAGAAACTTCGGACTGGGAATCTACAGTCGAAGGGATAGTGAGTAGCCTATTTCTGGAAGACTTGCCGTATATGGACAGCCCTAACCAAGCGGAAATTAGACGCATTAATCGGGAATATAAGGGGACAACTGAAATTGCCATTTTTAATATACTTGAGCTAGGAGCTGCAGTAGCTAAATTGAATCATAAAAAATGTCCTGGCATTGACCTCATTGAGAATCAAGTAATTGAAAAATTTTATGAATTCTTCCCTGAGATTTTATTAAACTTATTTAATAAATGCTTGCTAGAAGGGCTTTTCAATCTTGATTGGAAGCTTGCGCTCTTAAAAATCTTGCATAAACCGGGAAAGCCAAAAACAAACCCCAGAGAATACAGGCCAATCTCTTTATAGGCCAATCTTGGCAAATTATTTGAAAGGATGATTGCCCCAAGGATTTTAAAATTATTTACAGAACATAAACTCTCCTCTGATTGCCAGTTTGGATTCAAAAAAGGACGTTCCACTGACGACGCAATCTCAGCCTTGCTGACTTACATTCAGGAGGCAAACAGCAAATATGTTCTTGCTGTTTTTATTGACTTTGAGGGCGCTTTCGATTCCCCTTGGTGGGAGAGTGCTCTCAGGTCACTGCAAATGGCAAAGTGTTCCTGACTACCTGTTCAAAGTCCTTAGATCTTACTTTAAGGACAGACAAATTAGAGTATGTGCAAAGCATTTATCATACACGACTACCGTTTCAAGAGGATGCCCTCAGGGTTCAGCCTTGGGACCTCTCTTTTGGAATGCAGTGCTAGACCAGTTGCTCACGAAGGATAGCGATGAGTTCATCAAAGTTGCATATGCAGATGACTTGGTGGTGGCAGTGCAGGGAGGATCAAGACAAATTCTCGAACAAAAAATTCAGTCAGTTTTGAATAAATTAGTGGCATGGGTGGGTTTGAATAAACTAAAGATTTCTGTCACCAAGACCAATTTCATGGTGTTTAAACACCACTTCGATTATGGAAGGCCGCCAAAGGTAACAACCCTACATGGTACTCAAATTCCATATGTACAGAACACCAAGTATTTGGGTTTAACTTTAGTTGATCGTCTCAGGTTTCATGTACATGTCACTAAAATCAATGAAAAAATCAAAAAGTTCGTAGCTGCAGTTGTTAGAATTTCCTGCAAAGAATGGGGTTTATCCAAAAAAACTCTGGTATTGTACTACAAAACGATATTTCACGTTGGGATTTGAGTGAGTATGGAACCATTACAAGAGGCTTCATTCCAGCCGTAAGCTTTGCAATGGACAGGAGGGTGTCTTCTTGGTTTGCTCCAACCATGACCACGAGTTACTTAATCACTGGACATGGCTTAAGGGCCAAACTATTTGAAAGAGGATTAGAACCTAACCCCTACTGTTCGTGCGGTGAGGTTGAATCTTGGAGACATGTCATCCTTGAATGCGGACTGTATACTTCAAACAGGCAGGAATTACGAAATAGGTTACCAATCCTCACGGAGAATAATTTACCTCTCTTGGTTCAGAGGTGGGACATCTTTGCTTTGCTTCAGGAATTCTCGGCCAAAGTTTTTAAAAGAAGACAGGAGTTAAGAAATCTATTACAGGATACCAATTAGAGGAATGCTGCACATTTGACGATAGAACACTTCGTGTAATGTCATCTTTATAGGATGTTTCTTGTTTACAGTGCGAGATGATCTTCTGCTCCTGGATACCCAAATGCAGGCTTGCATTTGTGGAGGGACTCTAAGTGGAGATAATGTTAATGCTAAGTGTTAATGTTAACGCTAAGTGTTAATGTTAATGCTAAGTGTTAATGTTAATGCTAAGTGTTAATGTTAATGTTTCTAAGTGTTATTGTTAAGTTAATGTCATTCTAATTGTATGTATTTGCTATTTACATGTAAATAATTGTATAATGTTGCTTTTGTTTCAACAAGTATACATTGTTCCTAGTTGGAATTTTTTTTATTATTATTATTTATTTATTTATTTTTTATTTTTTTATTTATTTTTATTTTTTCGCTGGCCTCCAAGTTTGGGCAGCCTTAGGGGTGGGATTGCTGGCACCTACCAGTATAGCACTACTTCCGATAGGTGCGGGATTTGTGCATTACAGCACACACACAGAGAATGGTTGATCCAGGTGTTGGTTAATCCCTGGTGGCGAAATGGCCTGACATAACACTCTTTTTTCAGGCCTGTTTTGCAGACGTTCTGAGCTTTCACAGGAGTAAAAGGTGGAGATGGGCTTATGTCTAGGAGCCACCCTTCATATCAGGACACACACAATCAAATGTACAGAAAGACTACAGTATATATAAGAGTATGTATATAAAATCTGTATATAAATATTGTATATAAATTGATTAATATGTATCATGAGAATGTATATACAGTTGTGTGTTAATAAATAAAAAATAAAATAAAATGTACGATTATGGGGGACAGTACGCGTGCGCGGCTTGTTGGAAGTTCAGTATTTCTTAGCTCCGTCCTCTAATGAAATTTTAGTGTTCATAATGAAAGAACAGTTGTTATATTTTATATCATCAAGACGGTCAAGATCTTATCTCTATGAGGGTTAAATCAGCTTGCTAAAAAGTAAAAGATAATTTACTTTTTTTTTCAAATTTTGATTGATCATACGTTAACTCTTTTTAACTCTCTGTGTTGTGTTTATTCTGCATATGCCTGCAGAAGGACAAAGACTATAGTTTGTCAGTTAAACCTCCCGCCAAGGTCAAACCTACTACATGGTTTACCTTCTGTCTTCCCCTCGGTTTGTGGTCAGCCTTCAAGCAAAAGGTTAAATTTAGATTGTGCTCATGGGGTTGGAAAAATAATACACTGTTTATTGCTATACAGCTTAGATTAGCAGAACAGTTTTCTTCAGTTACAAACACACTTGTGATTAAATTCTCATATTCGTAAAAAACTGACTGCTTCTCCCCAAAATTATCTGGGTAACTATCGAAATCAATATGAGTGAGAAAGAAGTTCAAAATCTTGAAAATGAACGCGTAAGCTACTCTACACGATCCAGGAGCGAAGCTCCCTCTGCTGCGGAGTGGGTAAACAAGCCCTCCATGGATAATTGCAAGAAAAAGGAGAGAAGTAGAATGATATCGGCTACAGATTCTCCAACACCTAAAGACACAACTGTAGAGGGCGGAAATGAGTCCTGCAGCGATTCAGAATGCGAAGAACCTAAAAGTCAAGTGCCTAAGCGTCAAGATCCCCTACTAACGGGTTCTCCGATTGATCAGATCAAGACAATCAGAGTGTCCTTAGAGAAATATATGGCAAAGCAATCGAGCAGGATCACTGTTGCCATCAGGTCTGATTTAATTGGTATATTCAGCAAAATGGAGACAGTGGTTTTAAATCTCCATGTAGAACATGAATGATTAGAAGCCAAAATTGACGTCCTTACACAGGAAAGGAAATCAAATGCAACAACGCCCCCGCTCCTTCAAAGAAGCGTTGAGGAATGGTGGAACACAATCAACCACCAGTTTACCTGAAAAAGTACAAAATAAAAGGATAGCCAAGAAGCCTGAGTCGCATGTAATCATAATTAAACCAGCTGAAGATGCACAACTGGAAACTAGCAATGCAGTTAAAGACGCCTTAACAAAAAATATGAAGAACCAGATGAAAACCGTCAGAATTAAGAGCATCAGGAAAACCAGACACCCCGGAGTCATAATTGAAACTTTTACCAGGGAGGAGGCATTAACCATCTTAAATAACACAGAAATGACCAACTATGGATAAAGAGCTGAAACCCCCCAAAAAATTGGCCGTCGATTATACTTTTCGATATAGACTAGAATATGACCCCAGAGAAACTCAAAGAAGAGATCTACATAAAAACTTGAGTATGTATCTACTGGACGAGACTGCGGTATGGTAGAAGACATCAAACCAAAATACAGAGCTGAAACAAAATCACCGACAAGGGTTAATTGGATAATTGAACTGTCCCCAAGAGTGTGGCAGCTTGGTGAAACCCAAAATAGAATTTATATTGGCTGGGGCAGCCACAGGTTTAAAGAGCACATATCGGTTCCTAAGTGCTATAGGTGTCTCCGCTTTGGGCATACGTCCCATACCTGCAACCAGCGTGAGATCACCTGCGGCCACTGTGCTCAAAAGGGCCATGTTTTTAAGAACTGCCCCAACAAAGAACAGTCTCCAACCTGTGCAAACTGTAAGGCAGCTAGGGCACCACACGATCATTCGATTCGTGACACAAACTGCCCAGTATACAAAAAAGTGAAGAGCCTTTACCAACTGAGAGTAAATTGTGGATAGATGCCCCACAAGAAATAGACGACAAGAGATCAAGTTACTGCAACTAAATGCGCAGAGAGCGAGAGTAGTCGCAGACCAGCTAAAGATCAAAGCTGAGGAAAATCAAATTGACGCCATGATGTTGCAGGAACCCTACGTTCACTCTGGGAATGTCGTGGGATATCCCACTTCATATAAAATCATTCACTGCACGGAAGACCATCCATGGGCTGCTGTTGTTGTGAGGAGTCCAGAAATAACGGTGACTAAAATCGCGCCATTATGCACCTCCATCAGCGCCTGTGTGCATATCATGACATCTCTTGGATCCCTATATCTTCTCTCACTATATTCTCACCCTGGTGAGGATATTACTACTGCAATCTCCATCATCCAGGAAGCACTCCATCTCCTCCCAGGTGTGCGGTTGCTAATAGGCATGGATGCTAACTGTCGCTCAGCACTCTGGCACAGCCCAACTCCAGACAGAACACCAACCAGAAGTGGTACAAGACTTGATGATTACATAATTTCGTCTGGTCTGCGGATCCTGAATCGTCCAGGTCACCTCTCAACCTTCAGCAGTTCCCTCTGAGAGAGCACAATTGATGTCACTATAGCAACACCTGACATTCAAAGTAAACTGATCAACTGGGCTCTTCAAGAGTCATGGAAAACGTAAGACCACAGAGCAATCACCTTCTCTCTCGTTCGTTCTGTGTAACGTACACCACCAATTCCTAGAGACATAGTGAGATACAACACCAAAAAAGCAGATTGGGGCCGATTCCAAGAGGAATTGGTCAAGTTTCTTCAGGAAGATATTCCACTACCTATTACACTTACACCTGAAGAAAGCGTTAAAGGTAACAGCTGCCATCAGGAGTGCCTGTGATGCTGCCATCCCGCGTAGAAGACAATACAGGTACGCAGTCCCCTGGTGGAATACAAATTTGCGAGATCTGAGAATAAGAGTCCACCTAGCCAGGAAGACGTTTCAAAGAGCCCGTGTACACCTTCCCCCGAGAAAAGTAGCTGCAGCACGGGAGGCTTACCGTGTGATAAATGCATATTCCAAAGAAATATGCAGATGTAAGAAGGAGCCATGGCAAACTCTAGTTTCCACAGTGGGAAATGGCGATCCATGGGGCATTGTATTTCGGATCATTACAAACAGGCTACCCAGAGGTGAAGTTTTGGAAACCACACTCAGGCCGGATGGCCTGAGTGTGGTTTCCAAAACTTCAGATCAAGAGTACTCGACGTACTCTTTGTCTGATTCTCTCAACAACATACTGGACAATATCTACCCAACTGATGACTTGGCACTGACACTGGAGCAACAAGAAATCATTGACAGGAACAGAGCATACATATCAGATACTAGTGAACCGCTCTTCACATCCCTGGAAATGAATATGGCCCTGGCCAAAACGAAGGAGGGTAAAACCCCAGGCTTGGATTTGCTGGAAGTTGACGTAGTAAAAAATTTCGCAGAACACTATCCTATAACTCTCTTAAATTTATTTAATAGATGCCTAGCTGAAGGAACATTTCCTGACTTCTGGAAAATTTCAACACTCAAGTTAATCCTAAAACACCCGAAAAAACCACCTCAAGTACCGAGTTCTTACAGACCAATAGCCCTGCTTCCTGTTTTGGCCAAACTCCAAGAACGTCTTTTGCTCTCCCGTCTCACCGACTACTACAAAAGGCAACAATTACCATCTCCGCATCAATTTGGTTTTGAAACAGGCTGCAGTACAGAAGATGCTATCCACAGATTAATCTCTCTAGCTACCCAGACAGAATCTAAATACGTTCTAGACATAATGGTGGACTTTGCGGGGGCCTTCGATCGACTATGGTGGCCCAGCATACTTCAAAGACTTGGGCAGGCCAAGACGTCCAGCAGTCTATATAACAGTATAAAGTCCTACCTCAGCAATAGAACAGTGCAGGTAACCAACAAATACCAAACAGTCACCAGGAATATACTGCGAGGCTGTCCTCAGGGCTCTGTTCTTGGGCCATTTCTTTGGTCCATTGTCTTGGACGAGTTCCTGGGAATGGATCTCGGCGAGGTCAAGCCACTGGCCTTTGCTGATGACCTCGTACTGGTTGTTCGTTCTGGTACACGAACCACATTGGAAGTACAAGCCAACTTTGCACTGGGAAAACTTCAAGACTGGGCTGCCATGCACAAATTAACTATCTCCAGTGAAAAAACAAAGTCAATCCTTCTAAAAGGAAAGCTCCAAATCCGACGGCCACCAATGATAAAAATTAACAACACCCCAATCCGTCTCTACACAGAAATTAAGTATCTGGGCCTGTATCAAGACGCCAACTTATCCTTCCATCCCCACTTAAAATACCTCTCAGCTAAAATCGGAAAATACACTGCAATGATAAGGCGGATTAGTAGAGCGGATTGGGGCCTAAAGAATAAAGCTCCATCGTTAATATATAAGGCAGTATATGTCCCGATTGTGTGCTATGGAGCCTCCATCTGGTGTGAAAAGGCAATCCTAGAAAGGAACAAGCGCAAGCTTGATTTCATTCAAAGATTTGTGTTATTATCGGTTACCAGGGCGTGCTGTACTGTCAACACCCCTGCATTACAAGTCATTGCAGGATACTTACCTCTCTATCTGGAAGTTGTCAAGAGGGGTCTCTTCCAGCGCCCGAAGAAGGGAATCCCAACGCAATTGTTAAACCTGCAATTGAACCATGCATATGACCCTAAGAAGGAAAGAAGAAAAATTGCAGACCACCTACAAAACCTCTGGCAAGAAACATGGGACACAACGCCTAAAGGAGCAATCACCAAAAGGTTTATTCCTTCAATTAGTGGGAGTTCCCCAAAGCCCCCTTCCTGGTACTCGCCTGGATTGCAAGTCACCTTCCTGCTTACAGGCCATGGACCGTTTCAGCAAAAACTAACAGCCATGGGAATAGAAAATAACCCATATTGCCACTGTGGTGAAGAGGAGTCCTGGGAACACCTTATGTACGAGTGTCTCACTTACGACAACGCCAGACTTCAGTTCCTCACAGAGATTCAAGGAAACCCCCGCAATCAGGAGTCAACTTTACTTCAAGAAGTGGCCACTTACCTAGCCTTAATACGCTACGCCCAGGCTGTTTTCAATTGTAGAAGAGCAAGACTTGCGGATCTCAGGGCAGAACAGAATAAAGTGTCACCCCTGCGATCCCCTACAGGGATAGGATAATGCAAGCACCCTGGGTGCAGGATACGCACAGGAGCACCTGCTCCTGTAATTTTCACCTTCCTTCTCTATTCTCTTCCTTAGAGTGGACTGCCTTCCCTCTTTGGTCCACTCCAACTACTGTTCCCCACATTTGACCTCTTCTTCTTCTCTTACTCCTCCCATATGCTCTCTTATCTTTTTATTTTATTTTTTTTTTACAGCCTCAACTTTTTTTTTTCACTCTTCATTTTTTTTTATTTTTTTATTTTTTATTTTTTTTATTATTATTATTTTTTTGCCTTCAGTCAGGAAGCTCAGGCAACCCTGGCAGAGGCAGCCAGAGTATAATGGGCAGCCTGGCTCACCTCCCAGTGGTTGTGGCGGGCAACGTGGAGTCCCAGTAGGGGCCCCGCGGCCAAGCAGCCAAACACAACAACAGAACAAAGCAAATTACTACATTAACCAGACATTACACTTTTTTTCTGGCTGTGCAGTAGTTCTGCATTTCATCACAGAGTACATATGGTGCAGATGTGGGAAACCACCGGTGGCGCCTGAACCTAAATACTATGCCACTATGTACGATTATGGGGTCTGCGCGTGTAGCACAGTGGTATAGTCACCGTCCTCCCCACACCGGGTGGAAAAGGCCTGGGTTCGAATCCCGTCGATGACGCGAGGAACTTTAATGGGCTTTTTTCACTCCGTGGCTGAGTTAGTCGGTCTCAGGCGTAGATAGCAGGGTTTTTCTCCCCAGTAACTGGGGTTTTTTCGTACAGCGAAACAGGCAAATCAACCATAGAACATACGCAATTTACAGACACAAATACGGGTTAATGTATTTAATTAAGGGCAACTCTAAAATAAAATTTGATTTGTACGATTATGGGGACTTACCTTAAATCATTTAATACCACCACTGTAAAATTTGCAGAATTAATGTCCAACGAGATAAAGCAGTTGCAACGCAGTTGAGGAAAAAGGCAGATGAGGAGAACCTCGATATCCGCTTTCTTCAATAGCCATACTCGCATAGTAAAGCAGTCAGAGGGTGTCTGTTGACTTATAAGATCGTTCAGGTGGACGGGAAGACCCCATGGGCGGCTATTCTGGTCAGAAACCTGATCTCGCTGTCACCAAAATACCACATTACTACCTTCCCTGTGCAGCCTGTGCCCATATCATCACCCCTTTGGGGGAATTTTACGCAGTTTCCCTTTACTCTCGGTCGGGGTAGGATATTCTCCTGATTATTAGATACTTACAAAGTATCTCTCTGGAATTCCCAAATGTGAAAATCATCGTTGCCGCCGACGTAAACTGCAGGTCGCCAGCGTGGTTCCGTTAAACTCAAGACAGACGAGGCATAAACAACAGACAAAGACTGGAAGAATATCTTTCAAGCAGTCGTTTCTCAGTTCTCAACCAATCAAATAACCTACTGACCTTCTCTAGTACAATGTGGAAAGCCACAATTGATATCACCCTGGCCACAAGATCCGTTGCACGACATCTTTCATCCTGGAGTGTTAGAGAAAGCTGGACCACCTCGGACCACCGTGTAATAACTTTCCAACTGCACCTATCAGTAAGCCGACAACCAATTATAAGGAAAACTCTACATAGATTTGCAATTGACAAGGCAAACTGGAAGCTATTTAAGGATTCACTGATCATGGCCTCCCATCTCTCAGCACAGTTGGACTGGACCCGGACCAGTACCAAAAGGCAATTGTAAGACTAGTCACTGAAAGCTCAAGTAACTGTATTAAAAGGAAGAAACCTTCTCTTGGAGCCGTACCTTGGTGGTGCCCAGAGCTCCAACAACAGCGACGGGAGGTTTACATCCGAAGGAAAAATTTTCAACGCGCAAGTCGTACATGTCCGGAAGCGGAAGTAGAGTATTTCAAGCAGCAGTACAGAACGACAAGAAATGAATACACAGCCCTGATTAAACAAAGGAAGAAGCGCTCCTGGGAGCACCTAGTCTCCACAGTTGGAAATTCTGCTCCATGGGGAGTGGTCTACAGCGTAATCACAAACAAACTCCCCAGGGGAGAATTCATCCCAGCCACCAAGACGCCACAAGGCACGTATACAAAGAAATGATCCGAATCTATAAATAACATCCTTGACACTATGTTCCATCGACATACGTCACCAAGCACCCCACAGCAAATACTACTATGTGAGGAAAACAGCACATACACCACGGCCCAAGTGGAAGACCGCTTCACCAAGGAATAACTGGACACCACTGCACCAAAACTAAAAAAACCAAGAAATCTCCAGGAGAAGATATGCTGGAGCCCGAAATCGTAAAGAAGGCTGTTGAAACTATCTCAAATGAGATCTTAAACCTTTTCAACCATTGCCTTGAAGCAGGCTATTTCCCAGCAGTATGGAGATCTGAAAAATTAAGGCTTATTCTCAAGAATCCGACAAAACCACAACACCTTCCGGAGTCATGCCGGCCCATCGCTCTTCTATCCATACTAAGCAAACTCCTAGAACATCTTCTAAGCAATAGAATAGAAATTCATTACTCCGAGGCTGGCCTTCACTCTGAAAACCAATACGGCTTTAGAAGGGGATGCTCCACGGTGGACGCCTTAGAGAATATCGTCAAAGCAGATACCACTATCAGACATAAATACTTCCTTGTCATTTCAGTTGATTTTGCCAGGGCATTTGACTCCCTGTGGTGGCTAAGCGTCCTCGACAGACTCCAGAAAGCAAAACTACCAGCTAATTTGTACAATTGTTTAAAAACCTATCTCGGAAACAGAACAGTAACCGTCAGTGCTCCGTACTGCTCAATCACACGACCAGTCTATAGAGGATGCCCATAAGGCTCAGTACTTGGCCCACTGCTCTGGAACATGGTGCTCGACAGCTTTCTAAATCTCGACCTTGGTGATGTGAGGTCACAGGCCTACGCGGATGAACTGATCTGATCCTGATGCTGGCGGCAAACTCAAGAGCTCAACTAGAGATCTCTGCAAACCGTGCTATAAATATCCTACAAAACTGGGCCACCCAAAACCACTTAAAAATATCCCCAACTAAAACCTGCTCCATCCTACCCAGATAAAGATTCAGGAAACAACAATTAAGCTTATCACCGAACTTAATATCTTGGTATTCTGCTGGATAAAAATCTGTCATTCACACCCCATCTTACTTACCTCCGAAGCAAAATCAAAAAATACTCCGTACTAATAGCTAGAGTAACTCGTCGCGACTGGGGGCTTAAGAATAGGATCCTAGCCCTCTTCTTTAAGGTAGTCTTCTTACCACGAATAACATACGCATCAGGAGTCTGGTTCCACGAGGCGGTAACAGCAGTAAACAAAAGGAAGCTAGAGACCATTCAACGTTCAATCCTACTGACAATCTCGAGAGCCTGCTGTACTGTAGGCACCCACGCCCTCCAGGTCCTTTTGGGCGCTCTCCCCCTGGACCTGGCGATCGTCTGCTGTGGGTTGCTTTATCAGCTATCCAAAGGCAGAGCAATCACCTGCCTAGAGTACACAACTGATCAGGCGAACGATCGTAAAGTCGAGAAAAAACGCCTTCTCACCCACCTACAGCAGGCCTGGCAAACCCGCTGGACGACTTCGACAAAAGGGGAAGTCACCCGAAGATTCATACCGGATAATCAACTAGTGTTTCCCAAAAGCCCAAACTGGTTTTCACCGGGACTGCTGACATCTTACCTACTCACGGGACACGGCGCAATAGCATTAGCATTAGTAGAGGCATATGATGCAAGAAAGCAAGCTTATTCAGCATCAGCCAAAAAAAAACAAAAAAAAAAAAAAAAAAAAAAAACACAACACTCCCATTTCACCACTCCGTTCATTCGAAATACCTGTCCAGTTGAGCCTTAAATTTGTTTAGGCTATCAACTTCAACAACAAGTGATGGAAGTCGGTTCCACCAACCAACCATCCGCTGGCCAAAGGCAAATTTCCGCACATCTATCCGACATCTGTCCTTACTCAATTTGATTTTATGCCCTCTGAGGTGATTATTCTGAGCAAGATGAAGAATCCCATTGGCATTGAGCATGCTCAAACCATTCAAAGCCTTATACACCTCTATCAGATCACCTCGCCGGTGCCTAGTTTCCAGACTCTGTAATTTGCAAAACTTAAGCCTTTCTTCGTAAGAGCAACCCTTTGTTCCATTCACTAATCTTGTTGCCCTTCTCTGTACCCGTTCCAGCAGCTCTACATCCTTCTTGAAATGAGGCCTCCAGACCTGTATACAGTACTCAAGGTGTGGCCTGACCATTGCCTTATACAAGGGAATAATCACCTCATTATCCCTGCTAGAAAAATTCCTGTATATCATTGACAAGACACCATGAGCTACTCTTGCAGCTCGTCTGCACTGCTCAGAGAACTTCATATCTGCCTGCACAATTACCCCCAGGTCCTTTTCATTCTACACCACTGTCAGTGTAGTACCACAGAGTTGATACGTTGCTCTGGGGTTACTGTTTCCCATATGTAGTACTTTACATTTGTCAATGTTAAACTTCATTTGCCACCTCTCAGCCCATCTGTTCAACCTTTCCAGATCCTGTTGCAGCAGCATTGCGTCAGTAGTGTCCTTAACAACCCTGCTAACCTTTGTATCATCTGCAAACTTGGACATTAAACTTGTTATACCATCATCAATATCATTCATAAATACCGAAAACAACAACGGACCCAACACTGAACCCTGAGGAACTCAACTAATAACATTAGTCCACGTTGAGCAGTGTCCATTGATTACCACTGTCTGTCTTCTGCCACTCAACCATCCCTTTATCCATAGCAGCAATTTGCCTCCAATGCCACACTGCTCCAATTTGTGCAGCAGTCTTCCATGTGCAACAGTATCAAAAGCCTTTCTAAGATCCAAATATATAATATCAAAGTTATTCCCTGCATCCAGTTCTTTTGTGACTATATCTTAGTATCCAATCAAATTGGTCAGGCAAGACCTGCCCTTAACAAAACCATGCTGCGTCTCAGCTATAACTGAATTCTTGTCTAGATGATCCTGCAGCGCTTCTTTAACCAGTGCCTCCATTAATTTACCTGGAACAGAAGTTAAACTAACAGGTCTATAATTACTTGTGTCAGCCTTTGATTCTCCTTTGTGAATTTGGGGTTACATTTGCACATCTCCAGTCTATGGGTACCTCCCCTGAGTCCAAAGAAGCTCTCATAATTATGGCTAGGGGTTTGCTTACTTATTTTGCTGCCTCCTTTAATATAACTGGATAGATCCCATCCACCCCAGGTGCCTTTTTTATGTTTATTCTCAACAATCTCTCTTCCACTTTCCTCTCAGTTATTACAAAATCATCTAGCTCACTGCCAATGTTTACTTTACCTACGACATTCCCCTTCCTGAATAACTCCTCATGTGTGAATGTAGATGCAAAATACTCGTTTAGATTGTTAGCCACCTGAGCAGGATCCTCAACTGTTGAACCATCAATATCCAGTGGACCAATCTGATTCATCCCTTTCCTTCTTTAGTTTAAATAGGTAAAGAACTCTTTTCTGTTTTTCTTTGCATCCTTTGCCAAGGATTTTTCGTAGTATGCCTTTGCCTGCCTAATCTCCTTTGTGACTTGGCTACAGACCAACTTATATCTATCATAGACTTCCATGTCACCCATTAATTTGTATGTATCCCATGCATTTTTCTTCTCTGCCACATGTCTCATTAGTTCATCTGACAACCATTTAGGCCTAAATCTTGAACAATATTTCTTAGTTGGTATGTAAAGCCTGGTAGCTTCCAAGATTAGTTCCTTGAATGCTTCCCATTTTGAGTTTGCTGTTAGTAACATCATCAGTTGGTCCCACTGTATAGAATTTAAATACTGTCTCAGACCATCATAGTCGCCTTTACGAAAACAAAAACCCTTCCCTTTACCTCTGATGGTAGTTACCTCCTTGAGTAAATCCCACTTCAACACACTGTGATCACTGCCACCTAGTGGTTCATTTATCTGCAGATTCTTAATGCATGAAGAATCACTGCTGATAATCAAATCAAGAGTATTACTCCCTCTAGTTGCCTCCCGAACATGCTGATGTAGAAAACAATCATCCAATAAATCCACAAAAGCCCTGCTAGTGTGTGAATGACCAGCCCCCAAATTCCAGTCAATATCTGGGAAATTAAAATCTCCCATTATAAGACTCTCTGATTTACTGGCCCACTCTATTTCCCTGTACAGTTTCTTATTATACTCATCAGAGTCATTAGGCCTATAGCACACTCCTACTCTCAATTTTGATTTCCCGATGCTTATGTCACACCAAACTGACTGGACACTGCCCTGTCCATCGATGTCGACTGGCTTCACTTCCTTGGATTTTATGTGTTTCTTAACTAATAGCATAACCCCTCCTCCCCTCCTGTCCTGTCTATCCTTTCTATACACATTGTATTCCCCAAATTCCAGTTCCGCATTCCTTATATCTGTGTGACACCATGTCTCTGATATCCCAACAATATCTGCCTTTGATGTTTTGAGCAATACCTCAAATTCATCAAATTTATTTACCAAACTCCTAGCATTGGTGTACACGCAAGTATACATGCACCTGTTTCTATTCTTAGCTACCCTAACACAACCCATGTGTTTACTTGTACCGCAATGACTCCCAGCAGGCTCTGAAATATCCTGCATCTTGTTTTTCAGGCTTCTGCTCATAAGAGCAGAATAAGAGCAAAACTCTCCAATTTCGGATTGAGTGACACCCTCTCTGCCACTGTGGACATTCATTCATTCATTTCATTCATTTATTAATTACACACAATATAGTCTCAACATTATGTACATAAAAGTATATACATGATTTATATACAAGATATATTTACATATAATTATATGGTCTGACAAACATTAAACTCTCGTGTGTGTGTGTTTGCAAATATGTTCTTATTCAGGGTAGCTCCCAGGCATAAGCCCAAATCTACCTTGAGAACTTGGGAATATGTAGTCTTTACAAAGCAGTCCTGAAAAAGTATGTTAAATTAACTGAGTCTGATTTTACTGTAGTGCAATTCGCACTTGAAATCCCGCACCCACTGGAGGTAGTGCAATACCAGTGGGTTCCAGCAATCCCGCGCCCCGGGTTGCCCATACCAGGGAGCCAGCAGGGAAAAAAAAAATATATATATATATATATTTAATAAAACAACAATAATATTCAATAGTCTGGATGGCACAACTATAAACTTCAAAAATCACAGTTTAACAGAATATTTCCTCAGTTGCTGTTTCACATGCACTGGAACCTCCAAAACCAATAACGGTACTATCCAGCAAATCTCCAACTTTGGACAGCCAAAGACGTGGGAGCACCTCATCCACCACTGCCAACTATACGAAGACCTCCGCTGCCTCTTAATAACCAGAATACGTTTCTCGCCAATAAACCAAGAACAATATCTCCTGGAGAGCGAGGACAATTATAAAGCTTTAACGCAGTTTGCGCAGGATCTTTTTACTAGAAGAAGGACGTACCCACAACCTTAGCAGGAATTTTCCTACAAACCAACCACTCGTCATCCATAATAAAGATCCTTAGATGTGTCAACCAAACAAAAACCGAACAGCTACAATCTGAAGAACAACTAATCATTAACTTAACCTGGATCTGACCACTGGCTTAAACTGGAGTCATTATCTGGATTTGACCACTCACACGGACGGGACAACATGTCCCAAGAATGGCATACGAAGACCCGACAAAGACATTGTGCAGTTTGCTGCCGAAACCTCATTAGGCGATCTGAACTGGGTATCCTCACTCGGTTCACTTTCCATCCCTTCCCTTGGCAGGAGGATGGTTACTCTGTACCCTCCCCCCTGCCACCCCCATCTTCACCTGGTGAGGCATGGACTGCCCCATCGACTTTTGGGGTTATCTTCACTATTGACCCCATATTTCTGTCTTTCATCCCCCAGTCTTCAGGCTCCCTTCCCTCTTTAGCTCTCTTGCAACTAACGTTTGATCCTTGTCAAAACTACAGAAGCTCCAAAAAAATTTTAACTCTACCAGCATAACTTATATCTCTTTCGGCCTGACCCAATTTCTAGTGTTTCCCCCCCCCCCCCACCTTATTTTTTTTTAGGTCCTAGCCACTTAAATCTCAGGAAATCAGGTAGCAGAACCTGCCAGAGTAAATAGTAAATCTCTAAAATACTGGTGTACCTGGTCTGCCTCTACAAGGTATAGTGTGGGCAATGTTGGGTCTCATTTGAGACCCAACGGCTAAAAGACCAGATGAACAACGGTACAAAACATTACACACCGCAATATCCATACACTTTTAAACCTCTGGCCTCTACAGTGTTCTGTATCACACCACAATGTATACTACGCGGAGATGGTGGAAACCCCTGGTGCCGTTAGACCCTAAACACACTATACACTATATATGTACTGATTTCACCTGGTGAGGCATGGGCCTGCCTCACTGATTCTCTGGGGTCGCCCATATTTTTTCTACCCCTCTTCCCCCAGCCTTTCATCTCCCCACCCACTCTATCAGTGTGCCAGCGAACACACTGTATCCAAAAATTTCATTACTTCATACAGCATGTCCCACCCACTTTTTCTTACTATTGAATACACCATGAATTGTCAAACTAATAGAGCAAGCTTACTAATAGAATACTAATAGAAGCATACTAATAGAACACCCTATATTTCCAAATTTAACTACACGCAAATTGCTTCGCCCACAAAATTTTCGGCCCTTCAAATTCTAGTGCTATCCTCTGCCGCGATCGCCACTTCATGTGTGTGTGTGTGTGTGCGGTTTTTTTTTTTTTTTTTTTTTTTTTTTAGGTCCTAGCCATTGAAATCTCAGGAAATTAGGTGGCAGACCTGCCAGAGTACTTACTTAAAATACTGATGTACCTGGTCTGCCTCCGCGGGGCAAAGTGCGGGCAACGTCAGTCCTCAGTAGGGATCTGGCGGCTAAATGTCCAGAAGAACAATGGTACATAACACTATACGTAAACAATATCCATATACTTTTAAATCTCTGGCCTTTGCAGTGTTCTGTACCACAAGACAATGTATACCACGCGCAGATGGGGGAAACCCCTGGTGCCGTTTGACCCTAAACACACTTTACACTTGTACTGAGCGTTGTAAGGCGTACAGGGCACGTATACGTGAAATGCGTCCGTGGATTGGCAAAAATCACCAAGAAAATGCGACACGAAATGATTCATTCCCCCCCCCCCCCCTCACACCATTCTACCACTCCGTACCAGGCACGAGCGACGCATGACCCAATCACCCCTAGTAATTGAGTCATGCTATTTCCTTCGTTATTATCCACCGTATTTAATAAAAAAATTCGACGGAAAAGAATTTATAATTCAACACGCCACAGACTAATAGTGAACGCTATAAGGCGTATAGAGCACGTATGCGTGCAATGAGAAACTACCTCCAATGAGTACAAAGAAGAGATCTAAGCTTTTTAAAAGAAATTACAGCGTGCGATGGAGTTAGAGAAAGTCCGTCCACATCCTCAGAGTCTTACATCTCCCCAAAAATGTTAAAAGTGAATTTGGAAGGAGTCATGGAAGTTGATACTGCAAACTCCTAGCATTGGTGTACACGCAAGTATACATGCACCTGTTTCTATTCTTAGCTACCCTAACACAACCCATGTGTTTACTTGTACCGCAATGACTCCCAGCAGTCTCTGAAATATCCTGCATCTTGTTTTTCAGGCTTCTGCTCATAAGAGCAGAATAAGAGCAAAACTCTCTTAAATGGAAAGGATGGAGAGGAATGGAAAGGATGAAGAACCCTCGAAGCCCAGTCGTAAAGGAAAAGCGAAGAAGCCAAAACCGACTGCCAGAAGTACTTTGTCAAATGGTTCAACATGTAGCGGGCGTAATACACAGCAGGAGCAGAAACAGGATGTTAAGAAACACCGATTTAAACGTACAATCCTGAATAATGATTTTGGTTGAGTCTGTTCTGTGTGTGATCGGCTTCGGTTCAAGAACGATGTGAAGATTGTAGCAGCTCGAGATGACGCTCTTCCTCAAACAGCATTTCCAAATGAGGATATAAGTCAAATGTAACAGCTGTCGTGACTCTCTCTCAAAAACAAACTGATTCCGGCTCTATCGAGTGTCAAATGGTTTTAAATATCATTCAATACCACAGAACTTGCCGAAACTAGATTTCGAAACGGAATGTCTCATATCTCCGAGGCTCCCGTCGCCTGCGGCATTCATATGGTCAATACGGGATCCTCGGTCAAATGATAAATGTTGGCCTAAAGAAGTTTCGCTTAACTTCCGCTTTGTGTGTTCGAAACACACATTTTTTTTTTTTTTTATTAGGATATTTATCACTTTCCTTCTGTTTCTGTAAAATGGAGCGTTAAGGTGCTCCTAACGGCGCATTTTCATCGCTCGTGTGGTAAAGTTCTTAATCATATACTGTATATTCTTGGCACGTTCCAATCGCCAATACAAATTCTCTTTATATCTTCTTAGGATAAATTATTCATCTATGATTCAGGTATTTCATTCATGAACCTAATTCATCTTCACAGGATTGATATTTCCATTCCAAAAAATTTATTGAGGTGCTGACTCTTTGTGCGCTTAAGTTACTTTTCATTTTTTTTTTTAAATTCTATTATTAACCTTTTTGTGTTCTATTAAGACTAACCAGGGTATTTGGCCTCTCAAATACGTTTGGTTAGTCTTAATAGAAAGTAAAAAGGTTTTTTCCTTTATTATTCGTATCTCATTATTCGTTGTTCAGAGCTGTAAATAACTGCATGTTATTAATATTTCTACATTCATTCCAATTATTTATATTTCGGTATACGGGTGAATTAGTTATTAAGCATTGCAATATGCAGTGTTTAATAACTGTTTTTTTTTTAATTTTTTCTATTTATTTATTTGAAATAAATAAATAGAAAAAATAAGTGTGTAACTCATAGCAAGTAATTAATGAGACAACATATTAAGATATTTAGATAAGATATTCAGAAACATTGCCAGACTTTTTTTATTTTAATAATATAATTAATGATATAATTGCCATTAATTAAGACAATTTTAACTAAATAAATGATTTTATGTTTTCAGCATAAAGAAAATGTTATGCTGAAAACATTTTTATTGTGATTTACAACTTTCAAAATAAGAAGATTCTAAATCAAACCGAAAAGGGATTGAAATAAGAAGATTTCCAACCCCTTCCATGTATCCTACAGTAATTTTTTTTGTATCAGTTTGTAAACAGAAAACATGTTTAACATGTAAGGGAAAGGTATAAGTGACGAGACAGACATTATTACCGCATAAAGCAGCTTTCTATTTGCAAAGGAGGCTGAAGATAAAATGGCTAATCGGAAACTAAGCCTACGTACTTACTCTAAAGTGTCAAAAATGTCACTATGTCATCTACACTCCACACTATACGGAATAATAAATTACATGCTCTAATGAGTGTAATAATACATTACATCTGATTACAATCAGTCGGATACACAAAATTCTTTTAATGCGAAATTTCCTGTTTATTTCAGATGTGCCTGCTGATAGATTTTGCAATGAAGATACTCAGAATATGTTTAACGGCAGTTGTACCTGCAAAGAAGGCTATATAAAAACCAAGTTCGGAACGTGTAAACGTGAGTAGAAATAATATTATTCAAATTTTTCAGCAACTAACAGTACAATTTTAAATTAATTCTTAATTGTGGAATTTTAACACAATGTACACATCATTGTCAGCCATTTTCAATACACAGCAGGATGAAGGCCTCTCCAGGAACTTTCCAGTTCTTTCTGTTTTGTGCAATGGCCATCCATTTACTACCCACAAACTTATGAATTTCATCTGTCCATCGCCGTTGTTGTCTTCCAGGGTTCCTCTTAGTTCCTCTTGGGAATTCTGTTATTTTCTTAGTCCATCTGTCATCATGTATTCGAGCTATATGTCCTTCCCAAGACCATTTTAGTTCTTTAGTTTTGATAAGAATGTCCTTTACTTGAGTTTGCTGCCTAATCCCCGTGTTTCCCTTCTTATCTAACAGTGATTCACAATATAATTCGTTCCATTCTTCGCACTGTAGTTCTCAGCTTCTTTTCCATTCTTTTGGTGAATGCCCAAGTTTTTACTTCCATAAGTCATGGTGGGGCGTATACATAGGTTCATTATTTTACGTTTCAGACAAATTGGGACATTGCTACTCAGTATGTGACTATATTTCCTGAATGCTATCCATCCAAAATTTATTCTTCTCTTGACTTGCAGTCATATATCAGTATTACAGCCAATGACTTGTCCCAGATAAGTATATGACTCCACCTTTTCAATTGCTGCTCCTTCAATCATTATATGCCTTTCTGTGGCATACTTGTTTATCATTACTTTTGTTTTAGCCATATTCATCTTTAGTCCAAAATCCTTACTAACTACCTCTGCATAACTGACTAAGATTTTCCTCTAATTCTTTAGGATCGTGGCTTATGACCACAATGTCATCTGAAAATCGTAAATGGTTTAGGTACTCTCCATTCATATTGACTCCTTTCTGCGACCAGTCTAATCTTCTGAAAGCTTCCTCAAGGGCAGCAGTAAACAACTTCGGAGATATTGTGTCTCCTTGTCGAACTCCTTTCTCAATTTTAAATTTGCTACCGGATTTGTCTAGTCTAATAAAGGAGGTAGCGTTCTCAAGGCCGCCGTAACCTAGTGGTCAGGCGCTCGGGTGCATAAGTACTCGTGCCTTGAGTGACGGGGGTTCAAGCCCGTGACTGCTGAATACGATACTGTTTCCTGTATTCTCTCATACGTTATGAACTCCTCTGACCGTGTGGTCGTTACGGAGTATAAACAGAAAATTTCTTTATATATGTATATTTTTTTCAAAATCATAATATATGGGGTAACTATGCCTTGTCTTTCCAGTGCCCGAAACATTGCCTTATGCTGTATGGAGTCAAATGCCTTTTCATAATCCAGAAATGACATGCATAATGGTGTTTTATATTCATTTTCTTTCTCCACTAGCTGTTATATTACGTTAAGGTGATCCATAGTTGAGAATCCTGTCCTAAAGCCAGTTTGCTCTTTCCGTTGATTCTCATCAAGTATTCTTTCTAATCTGTTAGTAATGACCCTTGTAGATGTGGGATAACAAGCTAATTGGTCTATAATTTCCAATTTATAATTTATCTCCTTTATTATGCAGCAAAACTATGATTGTATTATTCCACTCTTTAGGCATCGCAACTTTTCTAATTCATTTTGTGAAGAGTCATGCCAGTTTTTGTGTCAAGTCTCTTCCTCCCAATTTTAACGACTCTTCTGTAACTTTATCTTCCCCGGGGTTTTCTGATACTTCATTTTCTTCAACGAATGTTCTACCTCATCAGAAAGGATATCGGGTATGTCGTATGTGTTATTAATTTGCGATCCAACTTCCTCATTGCTGGCATCATTTCCTCGCTCCTTGTACAATTCTCTATAGTAGTCTTCTGCTATTTAAATTATGCCTTCTCTGCTATTTATAAGTACACCATCGGTATTCTTCAGTTTCAGTTTCATTTGTCTTTCTGTATTTTGGCTGCCGATTTAAGTCCTTTGTTTTCCCTTAATGCTTGTTGTACTTTTCCTGTATTAAATCTTCTTATGTCCGCTCTGAGTCTCTTTCATAACTCAGCTTTGCATAACTCAGTATAATCAATTTTCCCCTTGTCAGTGTTTATCTTGTTCTTCATTGTTCTTCAACAAGTGTTTCTTGACTAATGTTTTCTTCTTTGGATTTCTTTTTTTTTTTTTTTTTTTTTTTTTTATGAGAACCCCAAACACGAGAGGTATTAGAACCTATAGTACTTAGTACCGTGCTTGGGTTGGAGGTTGAGAAGACGAAAGAAGATATTTGTTGACATTGGACTTGAACTTCTGTAGATTGTAATTTTCAGGAAATACGTATGAAGGAAGGTTGTTCCAGAAAACGGCAGTTGAATGAATAAATGAGGAAGATGAAAAGTTGGTTCTGTGGGTTTGAAGTTGGACAGTAAATGGATGTTGGCTGGTGGCGGCACGTGTTCGGACTGTTTTGAAAGAGAGAGCGGGAATTATAGAAGCCAATTCAGAAGAACAGTGCCCATGGAAGTATCTGTAAAAGAGGCATGCAGCAGAAACAGTGCGTCTATGAGAAAGCGAGTGGAGAGACTCTGTTAGAGATGAGTCATTAATTAACCTAACTGCCCTCTTCTGAATGGAATCAAGAAGCCTAAGAGAGGTTTTGGGGGCACCACCCCAAATGTGGGAACAATATTCCATGGCAGGGCGGATTTGCGATTTATACAGAGTGAGCAGCTGTTTGGAAGAAAAGTAACGCCGAGAGTGAAAGAGAACACCAAGTTTTTTAGATGCAGAGGAAGCAATATTTGTAATGTTCTTGTGCCAAGAGAGATTAGAAGTCAGGGTAATCCCCAAAAGAGATATATCCTTTTGCCTAGAAATTGGAGTGTCACTAAAGATAAGCATAGGAGCAGAAGAATCCTTTTTGCGAGATATAAGACAAGACTGAGTTTTAGAAGGGTTGAAATCAACTAAGTTGTCTTTGCCCCACTGGAGAATTACCTGAAGATCGGCATTTAAGGAATTGGTAGCAGATTTTCGAGAAGTTGAAGCTGATTGAGCAGGACAAGATTTCTCAAAACGGAAAGTTGAATGCAATGTGCTATCATCGGCAAAACTATGGATAGGATTTCCAGTCAATGGAAGAAGGTCATTGATATACAAGAGGAAAAGGGTGGGGGAAAGAACTGAACCTTGGGGGACACCGGCATTAGTGGAGAAGTTAGAAGACAGAGAGCCATCTACCATCACCCTCAGTGAGCGATCAGAGAGAAAACTGGATAACCAATTACTAAAAACAGTTGGCAAACCATAAGATGGAAGCTTGTTTAGAAGACCTTTATGCCAATCACGATCAAAAGCCTTTGAGATGTCAAGAGAAACTACTTGTGTTTCACCGAACCTTTCCATTGAAGTAGTCCATAAATGGGTAACATAAGCCAGGATATCACCAGTGGATCGACACTGACGGAATCCATACTGGTGATCGTTGATCAGACGGAAGGTTTCTAGGTAGTTTAAGAGTTGGCGGTTAATTGATTTCTCCATTACTTTAGAAAGAGTAGAAGTAATTGCAATGGGACGATAATTGGATGGGAGAGATTTGTCACCCTTTTTAGGAACTGGCTGGATATGAGCAAATTTCCAAGCAGAAGGAAAAACACCTTTGGAATAAGAAAGTGAAAAAAGGCGGCAAAGAATAGGAGTAAGTTCAGGAGCACAGATTTTGAGAACAAGTGGAGAAATACCATCAGGACCTGGAGCTTTCTTAGCATCAAGATTCATCAAAATCCTTCTGATATCCTTTTGACGGAAGACCACAGGAGGCATTGAATGGACCGTGTTGGGAATGGTGGGAGGTGTTTTACCAAGTTCATTAATACATGAGCTGGAAGAAAAATGGGATGCTAGCAGGTCAGATTTATCCTTGGCTGAAGTGACAACAGAACCATCTGGTTTGGACAGAGGTGGAAGCAGAGATGGGCAAAAGTTGCGGCCAATAGCTTTGGCAAGAGACCAGAATGCTCGGCTACCATTAGGGCAAGAAGCAAGTTTTCTACTCTTAGCCTGTTCAAACTCTAGTTTGGACTGATTAATAACTGCTTTACAATTGTTGTGAGCTTTGGTGTAGGCAGAAAATGAAACTGAAGAATTAGAAACAAGCCAATTACGATATGCAACATTCTTCTCTTGAACAGCCTTAGCACATTTATTGGAAAACCAAGGTTTAGATATAGGACGAGATTTTAAAGTGGAGTGTGGGATAAAGGATTCCATTCCTGCAAGAATAATTTCACTGACACGATCTGAGCAAACGTTGACATCAGAAGTTTTGAAACAGTAATCCGACCAAGGAAAAGAAGAAAAGAAGTCTCGCAGGTCATCCCATTTTGCATTCTTGTAATGCCAAACAACACGAGGTTGGGAATAGCCATGAGATAAAGGTTCCATTGGAGAAGAGACAATCACCAAGTTGTGATCTGAAGTGCCTAAAGGACCTCTCACTTCGACCGTGTACTTAGAAGGGTTGTTTGTGAGAAAAAGATCAAGCGTACTGGTTATATGATTCGGATTGTCCGGTATTCTTGTAGGTAAATGAACAATCTGTGCTAGGTCATTAGTAATTGCAAAAGCCTCAGCATCTCGACCTGCTGGGTCGGTGTGACTAGAAAACGGAAGCCAGCTGGAGTTGTGAACATTAAAATCACCAAGGAAAATTACCTCACTGTTAGGAAAGTTGGACTGGAGAAAGTCAAGTTGCAACGAGAGGAAGTCAAAGAGCTCCAAGTGATTAGTGGAGTTGGGAGAACGGTAGAGACAACAGATGAATTTGACACAATGAGGTAGAGAGATTTTAAGCCAGAGAAGATCGAAGAGAGGAGATTCCAAATTGCCAAGTCTCTGACAGGGAATATCAGAACGGACATATGCACAAGTACCACCTTTGAGGCGAAAGGATTCATACAGCGAATAATTTGGGCATCTGAGATGAGCAGTAGTTGAATCAACCGATAACTGAGATTCTGTCAGAAAAAGTACATGTGGTTTGGCAGAATGCAAGTGGAAATGGACATCGTTGAGATTAGAATTGAGACCACGTATATTTGTGAAATGAATTAGGAAGTCCTTTTTACTTATAGTCTTTTTACTTATAGGTTTCTTGGGCTTTATCACTTTCAGAATGTTCTAATATTCCTCGTCGATATCTTGGTCCTGAGCAGTCTGCAGAAGTTAAAACTTGTTCTTGAGTTCCAGTACATACTGCTTTTTCTCCTCTTCTGTTATATCAAATACCTTTGTTTTATTTACTCGAGTCAGTTTTTTCCTTTCCTTTCCTACATCTATATCAAGTGTACATCTTACCATTCTGTGATCAATTCCAACATTTACCTTGTTCAGGACAGTAACATCATTCACGATATATTTTCTGTTAGTGAGGATGACGTCGATTTCATTAGTTGTTAATCCATTTGGGCTGTTCCATGTCCACTTTCTGTTCGCCCGTTTCTTGAAAAAAAGTTTTCACTACTGACAATTCTCGAGATTCTCCAAATTCCACAAGACTTTCACCAATTCCAAAATTTCCTATAGTTCCCCTTGCTGCACTGTTTTGCCTCTTTCCAACCTTTGCATTGAAGTCTCCCATAATGATAATGTAGTGGGTGTTCTGCTCGTCTAGAAGGCTCTCAATTTCTGCGTACATTTCTTCAACCTCTTCATCATCATAACTCGATGTTGGCGCATTAATCATTATAATCTTTAGCTTGTACCTCTTAGAAATCCTGAGTAGTGATCTTGATAACCTTGGTGATGTACTTTTGAATTCAAAAATGTTGCTTTTCATATCTTTATGGACCAGAAAGCCAACTCCACCTTCGTTCCTTTCACTGTTTCCATTGGTGTACAGCAGATTTCCACTTGATAAACTTATAAGTGATTAATTTCAACTTCTGGTTTCAGCCAAACCGATAATATTCCAATTCACATTTTCTAATATCCTGTCTTCACCGATGAGCGATCTTACATTGTAACAGACCAAACTCGGTTTCCGTGCATGGCAGCCTGGTCGTACCGAGAGATTCTTAGCACTTTTTGCTTTTACTCTGATCCACTTGCTGCCGTAAGAGGGAGAGTGAAAAGCGCTGGGGACTGAGGACCATTTGTTTCGTTGTGCTGCCATGTGCTGAAAGGTTTGGTCTTTTCCTCTTCACACTGACCAGGCGTCTTGAAGAGAACCACTCTACACGTTCGTTGCCACCTAAGTGACGTAACAACGCGTACCATAGAGAAGGTGTGCATGAGTGGATTTTAGGAAGGCAGGCCAACCGGACTTCTCCTAAATCTTCTGAAATAGAAAGATATTGGATCCATCAATGTTTTAGATTAAGTGTGTGATAACATCCAGAATGCCTGTTCCCCTCTAAGCCCTTGACCAGTAGTACTGCGATTCCAGTACTACTGGTTAAGTCACCCGTTCTTTTGTTTCTATAGTTACCTTCCCTCTCAACAAGAACGTCCGCCAATGGTTTTCTCCCAGCTTAACAACATCGTATATACTTATTGGGCACGGCTCCATCAACTCCAAACTATTTAAATTTGGCTTGTCTAACACGAATCTCTGCTTGTGTGGTGTTGAGGAAACCTGGACGCACATTTTGTATCGCTGCAGCCTGTACCACGACGACAGCTCTACACTACAAGCTTCTGTCAGCAACTTCTCTGAAGGAAATGAAGGGGCACTGACGGAAAATTCTCTATCGTTCTCAGCTCTACAACAATTCTGCTCTGCTGTTTTCACCAAAAGAAAGCAACTCTTCTCGAGTCTATCATCATCTCAACAACAAGGAACCAACCCAACACCTGCAATGTCTATCGATATCTCTTAAAACTGATATCACCTGCCATCTCCTTTTTTTTCATTTTTTTTTTCAGCTGGTGCTCCAGTTTGGGCATCTGTGGGAACGGGATTAGCCAGAACCCTCTGGTATAGCACTGCCTCCAGTGGGTGCGGTTTTCGTCCTTCTCAGGAAAAAAGATTGCTGTCTTGTGGTTCCTTGTGCCACAATTTATACTTCTGATTAGTTGCGAGATCTGACGTAATGTATGGAGTGATGTGTGGACATGTTATATGTTCATTGCACTAATGACATTGTAATTAACATGATTCTATGCATATCATTGTATATAATATAATATGTATGTATGTATATCATTGTATATAATATAATATGTATGTATGTATATCATTGTATATAATATAATATGTAAAAAGAAACTGCAGCCATTATCAACCACTGCAGGATGGAAGCCTGAGGGAAATAGACCATAATCTGCCACGCTGGCCCAGTGCGGGTTGGCAGATCGACCGTATTTAGCAGTCAGGGGCTTGAATCCCAGCCTACTCAAGGAGCGTGTGCTAGTACACTCCCGATCTTGACCACTTGGCTACGGAGGCTGTATGTATAACATTGTATATAATATTGCCCACCTAGCAATACTCTTCATCCACTCTTAAGCCAGCGCCTTCACTTCCAATTCAGATTGATACAATGAAGGATAGAACGGGTGTTCAGCAAATGTCCTGTGCCGATTGTGAGAGTAAACCGGGGGCCCCGACGATACATTGCTTTTCATTCCGGAGAATCTTCTGCCGTAATTGCCAGACACCTAAAGTTAAACGGTTGAGCAAACAAAGGAGAAGAAAATGGCTTTGCCACCTCTGTGCAAGTAACTCAAAACCGGCGGAAATCTCGGAGTAAGAGGTATCCTCTATCACCCTTACCGAGGCAACTCCTTCCGCTTCCTCGGGGTTGTTTCAGGGGCTATGTTCGAATGTCGGTAGCTCTACATCATCGTCTGCATCGAGAACACCTCGTGATGCAAGCTTACCGGTTGGGATAAATGATGCCTTTTTGGAACGGGGATACGATTTCACTCTTGTCGTCTCTGCGACGGACTCCCGGGTGAATATCCCCTTAGAAATTTTGGAAATAAAAAACGTGTTAAGTGACAACGCCACTACACTCAATGCCCTCCCTGAGGGTTTCAAGATTAGCTTAAGGAAGGTCCTATCTCCAATAATGGATTCTCTTGCTTGCCTTAATGCTGAGAATATAAGGCTCTGAGCCCAAAATACAGAAATCCTGGATCAAGTTCTCTTGCTGAACGATCAAAACTCAGAGATTTGAAAATCTTTGTTAGTGAATGCTCTCTTCCTTCTAGTCAGACAGTGATGGACAATCGGGAACCTCAAGAGCGTTTAAGTGAAGTGGACGAGGCCCCCCCGCGATCCTCAGCCCAAACTATTCGATCCCAGCAAGGGACAACTGATCCAAAAAAACTACAGAGTTCACCTCTAGCTACAGAGAGGTTGACTGAGCAGGTCTTCACTCCTGCCGTTCAGCTGAACCCACTGGATATTCATCCCTCGCATTCTTACCCTGTTGAGCTTGATCTGCCCATGGTTGCTGATAGTCAACGTACCCAGGATCAACGTTGGTATCTATGTGAACCTAACTCGTATCAACCTTGCAGATTACAACAGAAGAAGCATGGTCGCCTGGTTTTGAATCAGCCCAACCGTGGTAACAACAGGATGGAGATTAGAGAACCCCCACGCCAAAACAGGAACGGACGGACCTTTGCTCAGGTGGTTGCCTCGAGTCATCTTCATCAATTGAACCCTCAAGCGCAATCTTATAAGATAACCCCCAAATGGCTATTTCCACCCAAGACATTTTGACAGTGGAACCCCAAGGGAATAGATTACCAATACAGGAGACTCAAGTTTCTGCCCCTCGCCAACCGGTTTCCGCCACTCAGTCGAGAAGACTGAAAGAGATTTATAATATATCAGCTGTACAGACCAGAGAAAGAATTTTGTTTCGAGACTGGGTCCTTCAACGCAAAGGGCTCTCTTTGCCCATGAACATGGAATTAAGATTGATGCAAAGGCTATCAAAACGAGGTTTCCGACCTACTCTTCATTTATCATCTCTTGCTCAGCAAATGCGAAGCATATCGTCTTGGATTCTAGCTGCTGGCCTTTAGGCTTTTTGTGATTCATGCAGAATGTACGCAGCATAAAAAACAAGCTTCACTCCCTCCAGACCCTTCTTTTTCCTGTCCTACTAAAACATGGCTATCGGCGGATAGGCAGCTTGATCTTATGCCTATTAACACTCCCTACAAGCACATTGGGAATTCAAGAGACACCAGACGGAGTGGTGGTGTAGAAATTACTCAAACATAATACAATATCACAATTATTCCCACAAAAGACCGAATTTTTGTTTCTAGGCTTGGACCTGCCATTAAATCTGAAGATCTTATCAACTTAATTAAAGAAGAATATGGTTTCGGTGTAGATGTCCGTTCTCTGAAAACACGGTGTCCCGCCTACTCATCTTTTATAATAACGTGCCTTCCATTACAAACAGGAAAAGTGCTGAATCTAAGATCCCTCTTATCAGGGGCTCTAGTAAAAGGCTTCACGGACAGACCATCAAGGGAGTCCAAAATCTCTTCTCCACAGGCATAGCAATCAGAGGCCCTGTTATCTGCACATACTACACTCTCCTCTCGTCATAGAATCCCCAAATCCCAACTGTTCAGTGCTTACCTTCAGAATTGCAGGAGTATAATTAGCAACCTAAACCACTTTAGAGCAATCCAAGGCTCACATATTTACGACATTTACCTGCTCACTGAAACCTGGCTCTCCATATTTATTGATGATCAGGAGATTATAGATGGGCAATATACAATCCATAGAAAAAGGACAGAGGATCTCGTGGAGTTGGAGTAGCTATTATACATTCTAACCATATACTCTGTGAAACTGCATCAAATTTCACAAATATTGAATCATTATACTGCCTTCTTCATCTTGGCAAGTTAAAAATTTTAATCGTATTTCTTTATTTTCCACCTCCCTTAACTAATATCGACCTTCAGTACTTAGAAAGCTCGCTGGAATCTATCTTCCAACTAATTCAATCTGCCGACATAGCAATAGTTTTGGGTGACTTTAACTGTCAACTGGCCAATTTAGGATCTTCTTCTCCATCACTGCAGACTAGGGCTCTCTTTAATATGCTTCACAGCTATGGTCTTGAACAAATTTGCAATTTTCCAACCAGAGAAAATGCCTATCTTGACCTAATATTCTCCTCTACTCATATAGATGTTCACAATGACAACCCTATATTTCACTCGGATAATTCGCCAATTAATTTTGACATCACAATGACTTCTCATAACTTCAAATGCAGCTTCCGTTCTCCACGATTCAATTTCAGAATGGCTGACTGGCCTCTGCTCAACCTAGCTCTCAGCAACGTAGACAAGCAGCTCTCTGACGCTATGGATGACATCGATATGCTCACCAGCAACCTGATCAACTGTGTCCACTCAGTTATATCCGACATTGTTCCTCAATCCCATCTGACCGCACGCTCTACCTACCCGTACTGGTATAACAGCGAACTAATACATAAAATTAAATCCAAAGAATTCTATAGAAACAAGTATAAGCAATCAGGTGACAGTCAATACTATGAAATATTCAGCGAACTCCGCAAAGAAGTGAAAACGCTCATATTAAACTCTTACAATATGTATACAGAGTCAGTTCAAGATAGTCGGCTTACTCACAGAGATATCAAACCATTCTGGAATTACATGAAGCATAAGAATATAACCAGTAGAAAGTTACAACTCCATAACGCAGATGGAATTCTCTTATCGGACGAATTCAGTATTGCTCAAGAGTTTGCCAAACATTTTTCCAGAATTCAAACAAATGATACATTGAGATCTGCCTCATTCCCTGACTTCACACCTATTAAAGATGATATCCTCGTTAACCTCTTTATCACTGATGAAGATTTAAATTCGGCATTATAAAGCATGAGAAATGACTATACTAGAGGCCTAGATGACATTCCAGGCTTATTTTGGAAAATGACTCTCACTACCTTAAAACCCCTCATACTGCGGATCTTGAACTTGTCTCTCAGGCTGGGGAAGTTTCCTAAGCACTTTAAGCAGGTCAATATAGTTCCTATTTTCAGAAAAGGTGATAAAAATGATGTAACTGATTACAGACCCAAAACCTTGCAAAACAGCCTGGCTAAACTCTTCGACACAGCAGTACACAAACATTTCTTCGAATTCTTCAGGCCTTTCATTGATCAGAATCAACATGGTTTCTGCAGTGGCAAGTCAGTAGTCACAAATTTACTTCCTTTCTGGCAATACACCTCTGAAGCTCTTGATAACCGCCTTCAAGTTGATGCAGTCTAAACAGACATATCTAAGGCATTTGATAAAGTCCCGCGCGAACAACTTCTGGAAATACTTAAGCTATATGGTATCCGTGACCCTTTGCTCTCATGGCTATGCAGCTATATCAAGTGAACTCAGACTGTTTTATACCACTAAGTGGAGTACCACAAGGCTCCCCCTTAGGTCCTCTTCTCTTGATTGTTTTCGTAAATGATCTCCCTTCTTTCATCTACACCTCCAATATTCAAGTTGCTCTCTATGAGATGATCTTAAGATCTACTCAGCAGTGAAGGAGATTACCGATTCTCAACAGCTTCAATGTGCTCTCAATAAATTCTCTCTGTGGCTATCTCTGAATGGCTTGTCTGCTAACCCCTCGAAGTGCAAAGTAATCTCTTTCCTATCCGGCAGATCTCCACAACTAATAAATACGGAGTACAGTATTAACTCTGTGATCATCGAAAGGTGTGACCAAGTTAACGACTTGGGGATTCTCTTCTCCAGCAGTGCTAAATTAGATGCTCATGTCCTTAAAATCCCCAGCAAAGCATTCAAAACACTGGGATTCATCAAACGGAACACATACAAGTTCAAAAACTACATATATGCGGTTATCCTTTATAAAACTGCCAATCCTTGAATTCAGTTCGCCCATCTGGAATCCTCACACAAAGACTTTAGAGCAGTCCAAGGCTCACATATTTACGACATTTACCTGCTCACTGAAACCTGGCTCTCCATAGATATTGATGATCAGGAGATTATAGATGGGCAATATAGAATCCATAGAAAGGACAGAGGATCTCGTGGAGGCGGAGTAGCTATTATACATTCTAACCATATACTCTGTGAAATTGCATCTCAGATACACTGTTAATGGTTACCCGTTGTGTATCTTGTTATGAATAAAAAAATAAAAATAATAAAATCTTTATTAATGGTAGTTTTCAGTCAATAAGGACAAGAGTAAGCCAATCGAAAACTTTGATGCAATCTGTACAACGGTAACTAACAAAATTGAAGCAGTCCAAAAAACTTTTGTCCGTTACCTTACGTATCGCAATCCTCTATTCTATCACTCAGTGTATTATGAATCGCTGTGTAATTACTTTCATCTGAGGCCTCTGTGCACCAGAAGAGTTACAGCTGACATCACCCTTCTAGCCAAAGTACTCACTGGAACTTATGAAGCATCTGATATCCTTAGCAAAATCAACTTCAATGCTCCTTGTAGACAAGTCAGGAACCTTACACCGTTTCGCCTTGACTCTGCCACCACGGACTTTATGAAATTCAGTCCACTAAACAGAATCAGCAAATCAGCAAATGACTCTCTCACTGACTTCTTTGACAACTTCCAACCACTGATGAACTCCATCCACAAGTTTGCCTCTTCTCTTAAACTGCAAGGTGACTAGCTCTGATCTAATTATTGTAGTTTATTAGTATTATGTGTTTTATTATTTTTCTATTCTCTAACTGATTAATTATTACTTGTTTTACCAGTAACTTAACTTAATACAATCCTCCTTTGTACATATGATTTTAATCTTTGAATCTATATCAATGTTTATCTTCCTGTCGAATTTCATATTTTTGTTATTAGGTTCTTATCTCAGATACACTGTTAATGGTTACATGTTGTGTATCTTGTTATAAATAAAAAAATAAAAATAATAAAATCTTTACTAATGGTAGTTTTCAGTCAATAAGGACAAGAGTAAGCCAGTAGAACAACTTTGATGCAATCTGTACAACGGTGAGGAGTCTTCTTATTCAAGTTCAATGCTGCCTGGTTTACATATCCCCAGATCACAATGAAGACTCTAGATCTCAGCTGCTCACCTGGTTGCCAACAAAATTAGTACCTAAAACTCCAACTATAGTTGCGGGTGATTTCAACTTGCCGATCCCTAAGCACGAAGATGCCCTTGTGGGTCTTGAGGTCACTCTTCGGACCTTTGACCTTACACGATTCTTAGCGCCCGCTACTATAGGAGGCCAAGCCCTCTGCTTGCACCTTCACGATGGTGGGACTGTTAGTAATCCTAGGTATAACCTCCATGCATAAGTACATGGTTGGGGACAACCCAGGTGTGAATCAACGTAAGCAGGGGTCGAGGTGTGGCGTCCACACCACATGGAGGAACGCCGCCCCTCTATGTTACCAGGCAGTACTAGGTGGTAGATGACTCTCATCAACCGGTGCAATACCACCACTTTGCTTATTGGAGACTTAAAGTGGTGGAACCTATGTTTAGTCTCTAGAGCTAAGTTCCGGTCAACCCTTCCCTATCTCTTCCACTATGCAGTATGATTGATGACTTTTGAGGTTATGATGAATGTCTTGGCGAGATCCAATATTCCTTCATTTCGAGGGTACAGCTCTAAAACGGTGTTCACAGGCTGGCCGCTAGTTAGTACACCGGACCGAACCTATTGGTAACTCTCTAGGAGGCTTCCGGTCAGCTAGTGTATAATCTTGCTACCTCTACTCTGCCAGATAGTGACTGGAGGGAGTCCGAGTAGTGTGTATGCGGGGGGCATTGTCGAGGCCACGTTATGTCAAGGATCTGGGTATATTCTTCCCACGTGTACGCCATATCTAAAATTTCATTACTTCTTACAGCATGTCCCACCCACTTTTTTTTACTATTGAATACACCATGAATTGTCAAATTAATAGAGCAAGCTTATCTGCGAAAAGATCTAAACTTCCGAAGGACTTCCTAATTCATTTCTCTAATATACGTGGTCTCAATTCTAATCTCAACGATGTCCATTTCCACTTGCAGTCTGCCAAATCCCATGTACTTTTTCTGACAGAATCTCAGTTATCGGTTGAATCGACTACTGCTCATCTCAGATGCCCAAATTATTCGCTGTATGATTCCTTTCGCCTCAAAGGTGGTACTTGTGCATATGTCCGTTCTGATATTCCCTGTCAGAGACTTGGCAATTTGGAATCTCCTCTCTTTGATCTTCTCTGGCTTAAAATCTCTCTACCTCATTGTGTCAAATTCATCTGTTGTCTCTACCGTTCACCCAACTCCACTAATCACTTGGAGCTCTTTGACTTCCTCTCTTTGCAACTTGATTTTCTCCAGTCCAACTTTCCTAACAGTGAGGTAATTTTCCTTGGTGATTTTAACGTTGACAACAGCAGCTGGCCTCCGTTTTCTAGTCACACCGACCGAGCAGGTCGAGATGCTGAGGCTTTTGCAATTACTAATGACCTAGCACAGATTGTTCATTTACCTACAAGAATACCGGACAATCCCAATCATGCAGCCAATAGGCTTGATCTTTTTCTCACAAACAACCCTTCTCGGTACGCGGTCGAAGTGAGAGGATCTTTAGGCACTTCAGATCACAACTTGGTGATTGTCTCTTCTCCAATGGAACCTTTATTTCATGGCTATTCCCAACCTCTTGTTGTTTGGCATTACAAGAATGCAAAATGGGATGACCTGCGAGACTTCTTTTCTTCTATTCCTTGGTCGGATTGCTGTTTCAAAACTTCTAATGTCAACGTTTGCTAAGATCTTGTCAGTGAAATTATTCTTGCAGGAATGGAATCCTTTATCCCACACTCCACTTTAAAATCTTGTCCTTTATCTAAACCTTGGTTTTCCAATAAATGTGCTAAGGCTGTTCAAGAGAAGAATGTTGCATATCGTAATTGGCTTGTTTCTAATTCTCCAGTTTCATTTTCTGCCTACACCAAAGCTCGAAACAATTGTAAAGCAGTTATTAATCAGTCCAAACTAGAGTTTGAACAGGCTAAGAGTAGAAAACTTGCTTCTTGCCCTAATGGTAGCCGAGCATTCTGGTCTCTTGCCAAAGCTATTGGCCGCAACCTTTGCCCATCTCTATTCCCACCTCTGTCCAAACCAGGTGGTTCTGTTGTCACTTCAGCCAAGGATAAAGCTGACCTGCTAGCACCCCATTTTTCTTCCAACTCATGTATTAATGATCTTGGTAAAACACCTCCCACCATTCCCAACACGGTCCATTCAATGCTTCCTGTGGTCTTCCGTCAAAAGGATATCAGAAGGAATTTGATGAATCTTGACGCTACGAAAGCTCCAGGTCCTGATGGTATTTCTCCACTTGTTCTCAAAACCTGTGCTCCTGAACTTACTCCTATTCTTTGCCGCCTTTTTTCACTCTCTTATTCCAAAGGTGTTTTTCCTTCTGCTTGGAAATTTGCTCATATTCAGCCAGTTCCTAAAAAGGGTGACAAATCCCTCCCATCCAATTATCGTCACATTGCAATTACTTCTAATCTTTCTAAAGTAATGGAGAAATCAATTAACCGCCAACTCTTAAACTACCTAGAAACCTTCCGTCTGATCAATGATCACCAGTATGGATTCCGTCAGTGTCGATCCACTGGTGATATTCTGGCTTAGGTTACCCATTTATGGACTAATTCAATGGAAAGATTCGGTGAAACACAAGTAGTTGCTCTTGACATCTCAAAGGCTTTTGATCGTGTTTGGCATAAAGGTCTTCTAAACAAGCTTCCATCTTATGGTTTGCCAACTGTTTTTAGTAATTGGTTATCCAGTTTTCTCTCTGATCGCTCACTGAGGGTGATGGTAGATGGCTCTCTGTCTTCTAACTTCTCCATTAATGCCGGTGTCCCCCAAGGTTCAGTTCTTTCCCCCACCCTTTTCCTCTTGTATATTAATGACCTTCTTCCATTGACTGGAAATCCTATCCATAGTTTTGCCGATGATAGCACATTGCATTCCACTTTCCATTTTGAGAAACCTTGTCCTGCTCAATCAGCTTCAACATCTCGAAAATCTGCTGCCAATTCCTTAAATGCCGATCTTCAGGTAATTCTCCAGTGGGGCAAAGACAACTTAGTTGATTTCATCCCTTCTAAAACTCAGTCTTGTCTTGTATCTCGCAAAAAGGATTCTTCTGCTCCTATGCTTATCTTTAGTGACACTCCGAGTTCTAGGCAAAATGATATATCTCTTTTGGGGATTACTCTGACTTCTAATCTCTCTTGGCACAAGCACATTACAAATATTGCTTCCTCTGCATCTAAAAAACTTGGTTTTCTCTTTCGCTCTCGTCGTTACTTTTCTTCCAAACAGCTGCTCACTCTGTATAAATCGCAAATCCGCCCTGCCATGGAATATTGCTCTTACATCTGGGGTGGTACCCCCAAAACCTCTCTCAGGGTTCTCGATTCCATTCAGAAAAGGGCAGTTAGGTTAATTAATGATTCATCCCTAACAGAGTCTCTCCACTCGCTTTCTCATAGACGTACTGTCTCTGCTGCATGCCTCTTCTACAGATACTTCCATGGGCACTGTTCTCCTGAATTGGCTTCTATAATTCCCGCTCTCTCTTTCAAAACAGTCCAAACACGTGCCGCCACCAGCCAACATCCATTTACTGTCCAACTTCAAACCCATAGAACCAACCTTTCATCTTCCTCATTTATTCATTCAACTGCCGTTTTCTCGAACAACCTTCCTTCATTAGTATTTCCTGAAAATTAAAGTCTACAGAAGTTCAAGTCCAAAGTCAACAAATATCTTCTTTCGTCATCTCAACTTCCAACCCAAGCACGGTACTAAGTACTATAGGTTCTAATACCTCTCGTGTTTGGGGTTCACATAAAAAAAAAAAAAAAAAAAAAGCGCTCGACCTAATATTCCATAAACTACCAGACATCAAGATTCTGCCTAGCAATTTACAATTTCAATCGGATCACCTGCCAGTTGCATGCGAGTTAACGATGCATGGCAATTCCTCTGAGTTACCTGATGAGTATGCTGTTGAACTGCCTAGCGTTGCCTTCTCTACGTAATATCTCAAGCCGGACATCATTTTACAGTGTTTGAGCGGATTTCACTGGGAATGCCTCTATTCTGAATCGATAGAGGATGCCACTGTGGCCTTGTGCAAGCAACTGAAGTTGATTGCACTCCGTGGTGCATCCAAGAATGTTAGGATTTGTAGCAAGTCGAATCGGTGTTTTACTAAGGAAACCAAATTGGCCTTCATCAGGAAGCAGAAGGCCTACTAAAAATTGTAGAAATCTCGACTTTCCTCAGACCTCACTATATTTAAGAAAGAAAGAGCTTACTTCTTAAAAATGAAAAGACAAGTCCTAAACCAAGCTGTTCTTGATCGGTTGAAGAGGGGTAGAAGGATTCTATCACACCACACAAATCATCATATCATTGATCAAAAGCTTGCCTAGGAATGGGTACAGTGCAACCTCATGTAGGCAAATTTTCCAGATCCAGATTCCCCTCCCTCACAGGAGGACTGGTTACGTAGGGCACAGATGAATGATATAGAAATATCTAGCGAGACCCTGATTGATGTCATCAACAAATTACCTAACAAAGCTAGGTGGGAAGCAGGACCAGACGGTTTCCCATTATTCATAGTAAACTTATGCAACACGTTCATTGTTGACCTTCTACTCCACATTTTCAGACGAATCTTACAATCTGGAAGAGTTCCATCAATTTGGAGATCTTACCATGTCAAGCCCACTCCAAAGATTAGGAAACCTAAATCTCCGAAAGATCTGCGACCAATTTTCATCAGTTGCGCTTTACTTAAAATTTTTGAAAAAGCTATTCAGCCACCAATTGCCAAGCACTGCTTTGGTCACAAGCCCGAGTATCATCATACCGTTCTTCACAAGAGATCAACAACTATAAATCTTCTAGATACCCTCTTCAGAATTTAAGAGGCCATCAATAACAAGTAACTTTCTTCGTCACAAGAGGCATCCCACCAGGGAGTGTGTTTTCAACAATTCTCTTCACAACCGTTTTGGAACCTTTCCTAGCATGTAATCCTATCTTTGTCTCAAATGCCGATGATCTGCAGTTCTACGGCGCCTCCGTAGCCAGGTGGGAAGGAGCAGCAGTGCATACCACGCGCTTCTTGATTCGACCGGGGTTCGAGCCCGTCACCACCAAATACGTAGGATGCGGAAAGGTCAGGGAATGACCACCGCATATCCCGGAGCAATATGGCCCTAGTTGCTAATGCTCATAAAAACCAAATAACTAACTAACTAACTAACGGAAGTTCTACGTGAGTTCAAACCATCCTGATCAGATCCTGGATATTAACCAACAGGCCTCTACGCAGATAATGAAATTGGAAAACTATCTAGCCATAATTGGGTTGAATCTGAACCCTTCCAAATCTGCTGAACTACCGATAACCAAAAAAAGATTTTAAAATGATCTTCAAATCTTCGTTGGCGGTGAAAGGATGCAAAGGGTAACTTCCCACACAGACCTAGGCGTCACCTGGGATGTTGGACTCACCTTCCAGCCACACTTTGTCAGGATGAAACAGAAGACATACGCGGCACATTGTGGGCAGTGCGTCAGGGTTGGTGTGCATCAGCCAGAGCTGCTTTGTTGGTACATCCTGAGGTGCATAACCCCTGTCCCTCTCTACGCATCCGAAATTTGGTCATCTGCTCCTGCTTCCCACCTAAAAAAGTACCTCATTCTTGAACATTGGTTCCTCAGATGGATGAACAGGCTGGTGGGATACCCTTTTACTATCTCTAGATCCATCCTCTAAGCTAATCTAGGGACCAGGGGAGGTTCCCACGGACTGGAGATGTGCAAATGTATCCCCAATTCACAAAGGGGAATCGAAGGGTGACACGCATTATTACAGACCAGTTAGTTTAACTTCTGTTCCGGGTTAAATAATGGAATCACTGGTTAAAGATGCATTGCAGGATCATCTAGACAAGACTGCAGCAATAATTCAGACACAGCATGTGTTTGTTAAGGGAAAGTCTTGTCTGATAAATTTGATAGGATATTATGATATGGTTACAAAGGAACTGGATGCAAAAAATAATTTTGATATCATATATTTGGATTTCAGGAAAGCTTTTGACACTGTTGCGCATGGAAGACTATTGTACAAATTGGAGCAGAATGGTATTGAGGGTAAGTTGCTACAATGGATAAAAGAATGGTTAAGTGGGAGAAGACAGAGGGTGGTAATCAATGGGTGCTGCTCTTCGTCGACTAATGTTATTAGTGGGTCCCACAGGGTTCGGTGTTGGGTTCTCTGTTGTTTTGTATATTTATCAATGATATTGATGAAGGTATATCAGGTTTAATGTCGAAGTTTGCAGATGATACAAAGGTTGGCAGGTTTGTTAATGACGGTAATGGCAGTGTGCTACTGCAACAGGATCTAGATAATTTGGGCAGATGGGCTAAGAAGTGGCAACTGAAGTTTAACGTTGACAAATGCAAAGTACTGCATGTGGGTAGAAGTAACCCCAGAGAAACGTATCAACTGTGTGGTACTACACTTAAGGTGGTAGAAAATGAATAAGACCTGGGAGTAATTGTGGAGTCAGGTATGAAGTTTTCTGAGCAATGCAGACAGGCTACCAGGGCAGGTCATGGTGTTTTGTCAATGATATATAGGAATTTTTCTAGCAGAGAAAAGGAGGTGATTGTCTTTCTGTATAAGGCAATGGTCAAGCCACGCCTTGAGTACTACGTACAGTTCTGGAGGCCTCATTTTAGGAAGGATGTAGATTTGCTTGAGCGTGTACAGAGAAGGGCAACAAGATTGGTGAGGGGAATGAAGGGATCCTCTTACCAAGAGAGGCTTAAATTCTGCAAATTGCAGTGGCTGGAGACTAGGCACCTGCGCTGTGATCTGATTGAGGTGTATAAGGCCTTGAATGGGTTGAGCACGCTGAATTCTGATGGGCTCCTTCCACTTGTTCAGATTACGAACCTATGAGGGCATAAATTCAAATTAAGAAAAGACAGATGTAGATTTGATGTGCAGAAATTTGCCTTGAGGCAGCGGATGGTTAATTGCTGGAACAAACTTCCATCTGTCTTTGTGGAAGTTGAAACGTTGAATAAATTTAAGGAGGAACTGGACAGGCATTTGGAGGGAATGGTGTGTTTTTTTTTTTTTTTTGGCTGATGCTGCATAAGCTCATACGCTTGCTTTCTTGCATCACATGCCGCTACTACCACTCCCTGGAGACTTCTCATTACGACAAGAAATGTACTCATACTAGTTCAGCTTATCACAGGCCGAATAGATTCTCCATCTGTATCCCCGTTAATCTCTGGCTCAAAGAAGACAAGAGGTGAACGCCGGGACTCCTGCCACCCTCTGTGGTTTCCACTTACAAGCATTGATTCCCTAAGGGGCATGTTTCCACCCAACTACCTCCAAATCTACAATAAACTGGGCATTAACCCTTATACGTTCTGTGAGGACAAGCTCTACAGAAAGGAATGCTTCAAGAACTGTTACCAACTATTGATCCTGTGACGACCACCTACACCTGGATGTTTTGCCTACTGCATTTTTTATTTTTATTTTTTTTTTTTAATTCTGATGTCTATTGCTGATGTCTGATGCCTATAAACCTTGTTTTATTTGAAGCGTATGTTAGTTCAATTATGTATATATCTCAGGTCGAGCACGCATGTACACTGTACATATGGTTACTCGCACCTCAGTATGTAAATCTTTCACCCTCCTAGCATCCTGCCGACTCGGGATGACCATAGTTTCTTGTGGTTAATAAACGGATAATAATAATATGTATGTATGTATATAGCGGATCTGCCAGTTTCTGGCTGGGAGCAGCTTGTTTTTTTAACAAAGTAAAGTATTGTAGTTGTGGCTGCTGTGGTGATCCTATGTAGGACATCTTCGGTGCACCGTCCAGGGAGGAATCCAAATTGGTTGTCAGAGTGAAGGTTGGCATTTTCATAGTATGATTTGATTCACACTAACAGGAATCGCTCCCAAGAGCTTACGTAAAGTTGTAAGTAATGCCATTGGGCGATATGAGCTAGGTTGTTCCGGAGATTTTTTAGCGTTCTTGATAATAAGTTTCACATTTGCTAGCTTCCAATCTGTGGGAAAGGATCCTGTGCTAAGATATTTATTAAATAATTCCAGGAAAATGGGCGAATTTGTTTGTACAGCTTTTTTGACAATTCTAGGAGATCCACATCAGGCCATTTTCTCTCCTTCATTGTGGCAAGGGCCTGCTGCAGTTCTTCAGCGGGAAAGGACTGCTCTACTTGTGCGGTATTATTCTTCTTGTTCTGTTGGATTATTGCAAATTGGGATGAGATCAGTGGTTGGTTCTCATCAGGAAAGATGGTGTTCAATATATTGGTTATAGATTAGTTCCAGGTGGTTGTCATAGTTCCTTGTGTGGTCATGGTACAGTTAACGATTTCTCTTAGGGGAATTTATTTGTAGAGATCCAATATACAACACCCCAAGGGTAAATGTTGCCTGCTGTGGTGACCAGATTCTCCCATGATGTTCTTTTCCTGGACCGGATAAGGGCTGTATATTGGTTCCTTAACGTCCTATAGACGTTTCTGAGGGCTTCAACTTCGGCAGCTGGCCAGGATGCCCTGGCCCTCTGAAATGTTTTCCTTGCAGAGTGCGCTTCTCTACGCAACTGGGCCAGCTCTGGAGACCACCATGGACCGCTCCTGAGCAAGGGTTTTTCCTCTTAATGGCTTGGTTAGAAGCTCTGGTGATAATATTTGTAATGGTTCTTTTATGTTGATCTGTGTCTGCGTTGGCCAAAGATGTTGGGAGGTGAGGGGCTTGAAGCTGTGTTTGAAGAGCGTCAACGAAGCGGTTCCAGTCGGCCTTGTGAGTGACGTATCGATTCTCGAATCTTCGGGTTGGCGGAGTTGCATCGATGGATCTTGTGAGGTTAAAGGTGATAACTCTGTGATCCGACCTGGTCCAGGATTCATTGATATACCAGTTTACTAGTTTCCCTGAGAGTGATCGAATTGCAAGGGTAATATCGATTGTTGATTCCCAAAGGGTGCTGGAGAAAGTTGGTAGGTTGTTTGGAAGATTCTGTATCCTGTAAGAGGAGGTTGCTAGGTATTCCTTCAAGCGTTGGCCATTGTCGGTGCCTGGGCGGTCTCCAGTGATACTGAACCACATCGGCGATCTGCAATTGACATCCGCTCCGATAATTCTTTTCCCATTCTTGGAGATAGTTGATTGCTCTAGTTTAGTTTTAAAGATCATCATATTTGTCTTGTGAGGATTGGTGTGCAGTTTGTTAGTCTCAGCCCAGTGGGTAAGGGTAGTTAGCAGTATCTTCCAGAGCAAGTCTTCAGTGTCTAGAGACAACAATGGTAAGGTCATCAGCAAATGCAATGACCTTGGCACGTTCAAATGATCTGCTTACAGCACCCCAAGGCCAATCTTGTAAAACTTCGTTCCAGATCAGGGGTCCTAGAACAGATCCTTAAGAGCACCCCCGATGCTTTATTTTGACCATAACTGACCTTTCAGAAAGTAGTTTCTGGTTAGCCAGTAGGGTTGTGAGAAGCAGTTGGCTGATCGGAGACGTTCCAGTGCACACTCTCCCACAAAACTTTGTCAAAAACAGGATGGTCTAGAGGAATTGAAGGAAGAGCGTTGCCTTTGTGGAGCAAAACTGCTTTTAAACTTTGCTTTGATGAATAGCCTCCAATCCTGTGGGTTAATAATAATAATAATAATAATTTATTTATCCCTATTTTATGTTACACTTTTTTGGGAGATAACAGCAAAAAGGGAGGGAGAACACATAAGCCAATGGCTTTTTAGGGGGTGTTCCCTTAAAAAATTATGAATATACAAATATATAATTGAAAAATGTACAGTTCTGAAATTGTACAGGTAATGTTCAACAGGAAAGACACAAATAAATTGGAGTTTTTCGTACATTTCTTTACAGAAGACTTCAAAAAACATCACGACTTATAACATCATTGTGAACATTTTTACAATTAAATGAGGAGAGAAAAGAAAAATGATGAGATACATGCACAGAAATTTAAAAACTATTTGCCAACTGCTTCCTTTAACATTTGTACATTATTTCCATGTTGATGTTTTTTAAAATCCAGGAGTTGAGTGGAAGGTAATTTGAATCAGACATCCCTGGTGATGTGTTCAATTAGTAGTTTCTTGAATTGATTTAGTGAAGTGACATTTTTGATTTTTGCAGGAAGTTTGTTCCAGGTTTAACACCTCTGTATTTTATGCTTTTCTGATCTATGGCTTTTCTGAAAAGCGGAATCTTCAGGTTGGCTTCATTTCTTAGATTGTGTGATATTTCCTCTTCGTCTGTGGTTTTGAAAAATGATCTGAAGAGAGGGGGAAAGTCTGCTGGTTGGTTGGTTCTTGAGTTTTATTGGCGCATCAGCAACTAAGGCTATAATGTGCCACAACCAGGTGATATATAAAAATTTGTTTCACTGACCTAATTACTTAGGTCACCATGTCAAAATATAAAATAACAAAGGTATAAATCAATAAAGAAATAACAATAACAAGTAAATATTAAATACAAGTAAAAACCTTTATTGATTTAAAAAAGCTAAAAATAGCAGACACATTGTCATAGTCGGATAAAATCTGACTGAGTGTATACGGCTCAGTCAGATGATTAAAAGCGATAAAACGGATATTGCTAAAAACTGGACAGTCAACTAAAATGTGTCTAATAGATAAAATTGTGCCACAGGACTCACACATAGGAGTGTCATCAGCCCTCAGCAAAAAAGAATGTGTCAAATCACTATGTCCTATGCGGGTCCGGGCAAGAACAACTTCCTCCTTACGATTCCTGCGCAGACTAGACTGCCACGGTTCAATTACAGGCTTTATACGATATAGTTAATTCCCAGTCTGTCCATTCCACAAATGCTGCCATTGGGAGTGTATCTTTTCGTGTATTATTTGCCTGTAGTCTGTATAGGGGACTAACAGGCAGCGGTTATTATTGGGAATTGCTGATTTGGCTGCGGCGTCAGCCAAATCATTTCCCGTAATCCCAATGTGGCTGGGAATCCAGCAGAAGCGGATATCATATTCACGTCCACGGAGGAAGTGAATCTTCTGCTGAATGCTAGACAGAACTGGATGAGGATTATACCTCACAGATATTAAAGCCTGTAACACGCTGAGAGCGTCGGAATATAAAATGAACCGTTGGTGTTGGCATTTACTAATGTGTTCCAAGGCTAACTCTATAGCGTGCAGCTCTGCAGTAAATATGCTGCATTCAGAGGAAATCTGCTCCGATGTTATTCTGTCTGTAAAGACAGCAGCAGATCCCACATATGATTCCGACTTTGAACCGTCTGTGTAGACTGGCGCAAAGTCGGAATATTCAGTTCGGTGTGCTGAATGAAGCTGCAGGTAGACAGATGATGGAGTGTCCGACTTTCCCCAATTTCTAAGGGACAAGTCACATGCCGGGACATGAGCATGCCAGGGTGGAAGGGGTTGCTTTGGTGTTTGAGCAACCTTGTCTACCTTGATATTAAGTTCTATGAGTAGCTCTTGGAGACGAATACCAAAAGGACGATTGGCAGTCTTACGGGTAATGTACAAATTTTCCCATCGTGGCTCAAAAACGGATAGCCACGTAGGATGGTCTGGCAGAGATTTCAGTTTTAAAGCGTACTTTAGAGACAACTGCTTACGTCGAAGCGATAACGGTGGTTCGTTTGCTTCGACGTATAAGCTATGGACAGGAGATGTGCGATATGCTCCAGTAGCAATACATAGGGCCTGATGATGGACGGGGTCCAGCCATCGAAGGACACTGTCTCTGGCTGAGGAATATACCTGGGACCCATAATCAAGTTTGGATCGCACAAGTGCACGGTAAAGCCGAAGAAGGGTGCATCGGTCTGCTCCCCAAGATGTAGAGGAGAGACAGCGGAGAATATTAAGCCCGCGTGTGCACTTTGTGCGGAGTTGACGGATGTGATCCAGATAGGTCAACTTTTTGTCGAATACGAGTCCCAAGAATTTTGTGTCCGCTGCTACTGGAATAGCATTTTGTCCGAGCCTTAATTCAGGTTCAGGATGAAGATTACGCTTACGACAAAAGTGTACGCAAACGGTCTTCTCCGGCGAGAACCTGAAGCCATTTGCAAGTGCCCAGGAGTTGAGGCGGTCAATGGCTTTCTGCAGTTGTCTTTCAAATACCCTCATGTTGTATGACTGACAAAATATGCTAAAGTCATCAACATAGAGGGCACTGTTTACAGTTGGAGGAAGTTGTTCTGTGATGGAATTTACTTTGATGGCAAAAAGCGTGACACTTAATACTGATCCTTGTGGTACTCCCTCCACTTGGCTAAAGGAACGAGAGAGTGAGGATCCCACACGAACTTGGAAAGATCGATTGGCTAAAAAGTTTTTAATAAAAATGGGGAGTTTCCCCCTAAGACCTAGGCTATGCAGATCTTTTAATATGCCAAATCTCCAAGTTGTGTCATACGCTTTCTCCATGTCAAAAAACACCGACACCAAGTGTTCGCGTTTTAGGAAAGCATCCCGGATGGATGTTTCCAGTCTAATAAGATGGTCCAAAGTGGACCGGTTCCTTCGGAAGCCGCACTGGATATTGGAGAGAAGGTCATTTGATTCTAAGTACCATATTAAACGAGAATTAACCATTCTCTCCAGGATTTTGCACAGACAGCTAGTCAGAGCAATAGGACGATAATTGGTAGTGACCTTTGGATCCTTTCCTGGCTTGGCAAAGGCAAGAACGATTGCCTTGCGCCAGGAATCCGGAAACTGCCATTCAATAAAGATTCTGTTATATAGAGAGAGCAGAACATCCATAGATTTTGGTGAAAGATGTTTAATCATTTCATAATGGATGCCATCTGGTCCAGCAGCACTTGCTTTGGAAAGAGTGAGGCCTCTTTTCAGTTCCTGTATAGTAAATGCCTCGTTGTAGGGATAAAGGCTCTTAGACTTAAAATTAAGTTCCTGTTTTTCGATTTTATTTTTCAGGACCAGGAACTCTGGGGAATACGATGATGTTGGGGAGATGTTAGAGAAAGTTTCCCCAAGAGAATTGGCTATTGCAGTTGGATCTGCAATAGCGCATCCATTATAATCTAGGATTGAAGAGGGGTGGGATGTATATTTCCCCTTCATTTTCCAGATTTTATCCCAGACTACCTTAGAATTGGTAGCCTGGTTAATAGATGACGTAAAACGGATCCATGATTCCTTTTGACTCTGACGGCGAATATAGCGTGCTTTGGCTCGTGCACGCTTGAAGGCTATTAGATTAACAGTGGTAGGATATCGGCGGAATATCCCCCACGTTTTGTTTTGAGCCTTTTTTGCTGCTGTGCATTGGGAATTCCACCAAGGTTTGGGAAATGGTGGAAACCGGGCAGATGTTTTTGGAACTGCATTCGCAGCTGCTTGGACGATAACTTCTGTGATGTACGTTACTGCATCATTGATAGGCTCTTGGCTGATGGTACTGAGATCAAAATTTGCCTGATGTTGGAAGGCAAACCAGTCAGCCTGATCAATCTTCCACCGTGGTAACCTGAAAGGAAGACATTGTCTCCCACTGTGTAACAAGGTTATCACAGGGAAGTGATCGCTTCCATATGGGTTCTCCTCCACTTCCCAAGTAAGTGAAGGGAGTAGAGAAGGGGAGCATATAGAGAGATCAATGGCAGAAAAGGTACGGGTAGGCATATGGAAAAAGGTATTTGTTCCGGTATTTAGAAGGGAAAGGTCATTGTCATTGAGCATACGCTCTATGACTCGTCCCCTTCCATTGATGTTAGCACTACCCCACAGGGTGTTATGTCCATTAAAATCCCCGAGAAGTAAGAAAGGGGGAGGCAACTGCGTTAGAAGATCATCAAGGTCTTCCTGGGAGATGTCAGTCCCAGGTGGCAAATAGATAGAGCAGACCGTTAATAAAAATCCCACCGTAAGGCGAATTGCAACAGCTTCTATGCTAGTTGTAATTAGCAAGGGCTGCACTGGGGTCTGGTTGCCCACAAGGATAGCCACTCCCCCATGAGCAGGACCATCCACAATTCTATCCTTACGAAAAATCGTGATGTTATGCATTGTGGGATCATCATTTGCCTTTAAATAAGTCTCCTGCAAGCAAAAGCAAACTGGCTCGTGCTTTTGCAGGAGGGCCTTGATGTCATCAGTATTTCGCCGGAATCCACGACAATTCCATTGTAGGAATTTAGCCATTATTTTGGCTTGGTGGGTCCATCAGGCGGCTTCCGAAGTGCTGAGAGCTTACTTTTATCAGTCTTGGCTTTATCTTTTTTGGGGAAGAATGGACGCTGTCCCGTGTCCATTTCTTCCTCCGCAAAGAGTTCCAAGACTGATTCATCCTGTACGTCCTTGTTCTCTACATCCATTGTTTCTGTTATTACTAGAGGCTCTTTACCACTTGGTTTTGGTAGTGGTGGAGCACTAGGAGGTACGGATATAGGAGTGGCAACTGACTGTGTTTTTTTGGTGGGCTTTTGAGAACTCAATAAATAGCGTGCAATCGGAGTGAATGACTGTCTTGGTGGTATAGTCATCTCAGTTTGTGTTCCGATAGTGCACTTAGCAGAAACCTTCTGGGCATATGAAGGTTTCCCGCTATTTACTGGTTGGATACGTTTTCTGGCCTCTGGGTAGGAAATGTTCAGCTCTGTTTTCAGTTTTTGTATTTCCTTTTCATCCTTCCACCGCTGGCATGCTCTTGAGTAGGCAGGGTGCTCACCTTGGCAGTTGACACAGGTTGGTTTTTGAGCTGTATATTCTTTGCTCTCGTGGTCTTTAACATCACATCGAGCACAGGCAGGGTTACCACGACAAGGTGTTTGTGAGTGGCCGTATTTTTGGCATCTAAAACACCTCAGTGGGTTTGGGATATAAATCCTCACTGAGCAGTTTAGATAGCCTGCCTTGATGGAACTTGGAGGCCGTGGGGTGTTAAACGTGAGGATAAGAACTCGGGTAGGGACGAGATTCCCATCCTTCCGTATCGATATTCTCTTTACAGCTGTCACTCCTTGGTCTTTTAATTCAGAGCAGATCTCTTCTTCAGAAACATGAAGAAGGTCCCACTCTGAAATTACACCTCTTGAAGAGTTCAATGTTTTGTGGGGGGTTACGGTGATAGGTATTCCCCCTATGGATGTAGAGTTTAACATTTTTTCAGCTTGTTTTGTGCTGGAAGCTTCAACCAAAAGGTCGCCAGAACGCAGTCGTTTAACGGATTTTGGTGAACCTGCCAACCCTTCTAATCCTTTCTGGATAAAGAAGGGTGACATCTTTCCAATGGACTGCTCACCGGTAGAATGGAGAATGAGGAAAAGCGGTGTCACTGATGGTGGTGGTGTATCCTCAGTCCTGGCTCTTTTTGCAGAGGTGTTTTCTTTGTCATCGTCTCGATTAGGTAGGGGCCTTGTTGGGGCCCCAGAAGAAGAATTTAAATTACTCATAGGAGTAAAGAAAAAATGTCTGATGCCTAAGTACCTCACCCACCACGGAGCCCTACGAGGGGGCGCCCACTCGTGAACTAGCAGGTACTGCGTACACGAATGGGACGCCGAGTTCGCTTAGAACACCATACCCACGTTACCAATAAGTCTTTATCCCGTCCCAGGACCAAAGGGAGGGAGACTTATTGGAACGCAGTTGACCCTAGCAGTATAAAACCACCCGCCGATTGATCCCAGTCGAGCCGGTCCGGGACCACCCGTCTTGTCGAAGCAGGGGCCAAAGTGGTGTATTAAGGCTGGGCCCCTCAACCACCAGGATCCCCCTTTCCGCATTCCACGGGTCGCGGCGCACGGCTGCACACGCCGGATTCCAACGATGTAACCCTGGAACCAAGGTATGGGCGTTAGATCCCAGTGATGCTAATCTGGAAAACCAGCAGCATCACTGGGAGGTCCCCTCACCACGTACAGGTGCCCACGTCGAGGGGGGAAAGTCTGCTGTCTTCATAGCATTGTAAAAAAGGATCGCCTTGGCTTTCTGCAATAGCTGGTAGATGCTTAGGAGTCACTTCCGTGTATCTCGAACTCACCGATGCCTTCCAGGGAAGGCCCAGAATTGAACGAAATTGATTCTCGCAAGATTTTCTTTGCTGGTGATACTCCATGAGATGATTCCATAGGTGAGGTGCGGCTGAATTAAAGAAAGGAATACTTGTCTGAGAAAAGAAGGAGACACCCAGGCAGAGGCCCTGGCGAGTATTCCCACTAGTGACGAAGTTTTCTTTCGTAGGGTTATCATTTGTTTTACCCAACTTAGCTTATCATCCAGCCAGATTCCGAGAAACTTGGTTTCATTCACCCTTTCAAGTTATTTTTCTTTGTATGTTACGTCTAAATCAATATTTAGTGGATTGTTTTTCGTTCTAAACACCATATATTTTGATTTTTCTGGATTTAGTATAAGCTGATTCTTTTGAAGCCAATTATGCATCACAGAAAGCAAGGCAGAGATTTTGAGTTGAAGCTCATTGGGGTTTTTATCTGTGATTAGGATGGAAATATCATCGGCATACGCTACTAGGTGAAAAGATGGAAGAAGAGAGAGAAATTCATCGTTGTAAAGAACAAATAAGATAGGTCCAAGAAGCCTTGAGGTACTCCCCTGGAGAAATAACAGATGTCGGAGTATGATTGATTTGTTCTTACGACAAACGACCGATCGGTAAGGTAGTCTTCAAGGAGAAGGTTAATTTTCCCTCTCAAGCCAAGGTTATTGAGTTTGTTAAGTAGAATAGTATGGTTTATGCAATCAAAAGCTTTAGATAAGTCAAGAAACAGTGCTATAACATAGTGACCCTTTTCAAAATTATCGTCAAAGTTGTCATCAAACCCGTGACGTCACAGCAGGCAGCAAGGCTGTTTTCACTCTTAAAATATAAAGTCAAAGCATTCTGCCTGCTCTTGTACACGGACACCTTGACATTTGGTTGCAGAAGATTCCACTGTTCGAGCCTTGATCCAAGAAGCTCTGCTTTATCTTTCGATAGATCTATGTCTCGAATTAGATCACTTGATTCACCTTGAGTGACTCTGTGTGACTCACTCGGTGACTCAGTTTCTGGCACAAAATCAGGATCCTGTGATGTTGAAGGCACAGGTTGACCATCATTCCTCACACTGTCCCCATCTTCATCAGACTCCAAAGTGTACTCTTCTGGAGGGTGAGGTACAGGCAGACTATCCCCATGTGCCACTGGTCGGATAGCTGACGGGATGTTGGAGTATTCCACGGTCCATTTCCTTTTTTTGACATGCCATGCTGAAGAGGAGGCACCATGAAGGAATAAGTAATTTACATGATTTGAGGGCTCCTTCCAAATCATTGTGATGGCAAAAGGAATTGAATGTCCTTTGTGATTCAACCATCCACGGAGATTTACAGCACATGTGTTGCAGCAAATATGAGGTGCCCAGGGCTTGTCTTCATCTCCTACCTTACAGCCAAAATAATGGTAGTAGGCTGTCTTCACAAGTGGAGTCAATTGGCGTTTCTGAGTGGAAATTTTCAACACCGTTAACACATTTATGTGGCATCTTGGCTTTTTACGTAATTTTGGTCTATAAACCTGAAAAAAATAAAGAAATGAAGATCACTTGCAAGGTAAATGATACACAGAAATACAAAATTAAAAAAATGACCTATGGGTTCCTGTTTCATTGCTACCAACCTATCTGCTCTCTAGACACCAAAATGCCCTAGTATTCATCAATATTCCCCTAAACCATAAGAGGGAACCGAGAGCTAACTATGAGTTTTAAACGTTATATTCGTTTTTCTCATGCTGAAATTAAGAATTGACTGTTTTGAACCCAGAAACATTTTTGGTGTTGACCAGTGTTATTGTCGATGATACCGCTCCACACGTTTACACAGAAGGGATGTTGAAAATTTGTTGCTATGGCATGCGGAATTTCTTCTTACCACCTATGAGAGTTACAGATGTTGTTGATACCGTCACGGGTGAAAGTAGCTTCATCGCTGAACAGTATTAATGGAATTAATCGGCGATTAGCTTTTATCCACAGACAAAATTCCAATCGCTAGGCGTCGTCTATTGATTGAAGGTGTTGCACCCGCTATAGGTAAAATGACTACAAGCCGTGCTCACGTAATGTTCGCCATACTGTTGTCTGTGGAACAAAAATATGCGTAAAAATTGTTCGTGTGCTAATAGGAGGACTACGTTCCACCTACTGAAGAATGTGTTCTACTTCATCCACATTTTGTTCATTTGCACATTCAGAAGAAATATGAGCGCTGGGAACTGTACCAGGCTCACGCAGTTTGGTATAAACGTTCTTGAATCCGGTATTCTGCGGTTAGGAAACCGTCGACGGTATTCTCTACAAGCAGCAGTAGCACTTCCACTACCAAAACCCTAAACAAACACCATACTGGTATATGCAGCATGTGTGAAGATATGCGGCATTCTTAACAACACTTCTAACACCGAACAGCGTCCGGTTATGACTGCTTCTTGGAGTTGGAGCTGTGCGCGCCAGTTTCAACCAGTTGTAATCGATACTGTAACCTCCCAAAATATTTACTTTTCCTCCTGAATCACCCTATATTATAAGATCTCAGGAACAAAAAACCTTCAAAACTAACTGTTTAAAACTTTATAACTCCCTCCGCTCCAAAATTCGACAATTTCGCGCATTTTGCACCATGATTTTCTAAAAATATTCCCAGGGGCGGAGGATCTGGGGACCCATTTCTTCTTTCCTACGGGGATTTCCTATTTCTTCAGCGTTCGGGAAGGTTGTATTTTGCGAAAAATGCCTTGGCTGTAACTCTTGCAAACATATCTATTTGATTATATCTAAGTTCATGAATGTAAATAACTTTTAAATGACTTTTAAAATAAAAATCAGTTTTAAATGCTAGTATATACAATCAAAAATTAAGGAAATATATAGACCTTTTTTCTTATGAGGGTATGAAACATCATTACTCATTATACCAGACAACTGATAGTATGATTCCTGAGGATGTTTGCAGTTGAATTGTATACAAGACCAGAAATGAATTTGATCGAACGTCGCCTTCGTCATCATCCTATCAGGTAACAGGAACAAAAAATCTGTTAACTTTAATATAATTGCCCTGTTATGGTCTCCAGCTTGGTTAGCATTTCTGGCATTCTTCTTTCGCAGGGATGTATCGGAGAATCGGACGAGATATCCTGGTTTTATCCATTCTTTTTATATGGTGTAGTCACTTCTGTCTGTACTTTTGGATGTATTCCGTTATGGGTGTGATTTCTAGTCTGCATAGTATGTCCTTCTTTGTTATATTGTCTAACGACATAAATGTTGCAGTTTTTCTCATAAATTTAATTTCAGCTGAAATGATTTTTTGATGGTTTAGACTTCACTTCCGTATATGAGCATTTGTCCGGCTAATGATTGAACATAACTATCAAATACTTTTAAATAAAGCTCGCTCTTTTCTGTGTTTCTGCACTCGAAATAAAAATGTTAACGGAAATGCGATATTTTTGCTCTCTTTTTGTCAAACGCGTCTTTCAAACTGTATAAACAATTGTTTCCACACACACACACACAGAATTGTATATCTTCACTGTTATTTACTTTTCAGGAAATGAATACTGCAAGAATAGTACGAAAGAAACAGAAGGCCCCATTTGTTTAGATGACAACAATGATTATAAAGGTAAGGTCTAATCCTAAATTTAAAGGTACTGAAAAGAAAATGCATTGGATAGTTTCTATTTAATGGATTTATCCCAACTACGACCGGCCGTAGGTACAGGCGCGACATACGATCGGCTGCCTAGGGTGCCGAGAAGGCGCCTAGTAGTTCAATATTATAAGGATAATTTTCTATATTATATTAAAACTTGAATACTCAGAAACAATATATCACTGCTTACATTTTCTTTTTCTTGTATATGTTATCAGTTACAAACTCTTGATTAAAGTAAACATAAAATGTGACTTTTCTCTTTTGAAAGGCTTCTTTTGCCTCTGGAGCTTGAAAAAAGAGATCTGGAGAGCACAAAGCTACAAAAAATTATATTTGGCTTTGTTGTCACCTTAAAACGAATTCAAAGTATTTGAATGCCGAAAGGTCACAATCCTTAAACGTGAGTGCAATGAAACCTATTCAAAGGAAGTTCTTAATTCAGGATCTATAGAAATTCTGAGAAGGAGAAAAGGAAGTGAAGGTTATTGGTAAACAATCTTTGACAGTTTTATGGATGAAACAGAATAAAGAACAGTGCCCTTTAGTTAACAGATTTTTATTGTTTGGTGTTCAAAGGTAATAATGTGGAAGAATATCACTTCTGTTTTGTTTGTAAAATTTTCAACAAAAACTCATGTAACAACCAAAAATTTTGTCTTTTTTATCGAAAGAAAACATTTTCTTTTCTCTCAATTATTTGACTGAATCAATTAAAAATACGTTAAAATTTTTCAACACCAAATGGCCAACACTAACCAATTTATATTTTAATGACATGAAATAACATTGAGCATCAAGGCAGTAGTGCAAGTTTAATAGCTATTATGAAAAAAAATCTGACAATTTTGTGCGTTATGCGTTACAGTATTTCTAACTGCAGTGCAGTTACAATCACTATAAAGAATTAACGGTTTATTCTGCATATTCCTTTAGCCATCTTAATATTAGAATTAAAATGTTCATGAAGAGCAGGGAATAATTCTAAGGAAGTCGCTTTGTCTTGTTCGCGAAGATAATGCTAAATTTCATATTCTCCTACGATTGAAGGTAAAAAAAAAAAAAAAAGAATAATCAGTTGAGTGCCACTCCACAAAAAGAAAAGGGTTGAATGCACTGTGCGGTGATATATTATCGAGTGGAAGCATTAAAACAGAGAATTTTTTCCAGCATAACAAACAAACAAACAAACAAAATCATACTCGCAGAGTTGGAAAATAAGCCAATCTCTTTTCTTTGAACGAAAGTATCTTGGGTTGAAATGTGACAGGTGTAGGTTCGAAAACCTTACTTTAAGAATTATGATTGTATGCAATATTTGTGAGCTCTCCGCTAACAGTATTGAGTAGTGGAGCTAAAAAAAGTAAATAACAAAGGAATCTAATTGAAGAAATCGAGCACTGGTTTGTAATTTATATAGATTAGTCAACTGATGTTTCAAATAAAGACACTTTTATGCTATATACGTTTTATTTTGAATATAGTCATATGAAAGAAGAATTATTATGCTATATTGAATTGCGTATCAAACTACGGGTTTTGAATGGGATTTCGCACTTGCTCTTGCTAAAACATGTTGAAGTACGACGGCTGTCGAGAAGAAGCACTTTGAGATTATAGTACTAAGCTGAACTATTTTTGATCGGAAAAATTCAGATTTCGTTGGATTGGAATCCAAAGCTCATTTATTTATCAGAGATAAATGATATTTTAAAAGTCCTCTAATTTAAAATTGCAGGTTCCCCTCCTATTCTTAAATTTTCAAATTTCGATACTTGCTCATCGCAATCATCAGTTTTCATTTATAAATGAGTTAAATACGAGTCTCCAATTACTATAACTGTTTTAAATATGTACAATAAAATAGAACCATTTATTAAAAGAAAAAAGCTGAAGGTTTGATAGAAGCAGCAAGAACATAATTATGAGAAATTCCCCACATTTTCAGATTTCTCAAGTTCAGTAGACCTATATGTTAGAAGCATCATAAGACAAAAATCAATCGGTGATAACAAACAACAACAATCACACTCATTTCTTTCTCTTTCTGTAAATTATATTATTATTATTACAGTAAATTCCCGCTTATAGAGTTATCCAGATTTTGGCGAACTTTATTCTGCTCTCATGATCACTCCTTAGAACTTGGATTTCTTACTTATAGTGCTGATTTGGCTGATCCCCTTCAAAAGCGCTATAACCAGAGTTTACAATATATTATACGAGTGTTTTACTTTCATTTCGCCTCTTCTAAATATAAGTGTTCTTCTTTTCTTTGGTAACTCTTAGTATTATCTCATCAAAATTATCATACCCTGAAATGAAAGAGGTTAATTTCAGTTCTGAGTGGAGAAAAACAATTTTAGCAAAAAAAGTACTAAAATGGTACCGAACAACTTAACAGTTGAAGATGTTCCTGAGCACACGCAAACATATACATACAAACAATAAACTTTTATTTGAATTTTTAATTAAAATTAAAAGTGTGCATGTCTGATTTGTACAAGAAATGTATTCAATATTTTGACAGAGATCTGTGAAAACGACGATAACATAAAAAAATGTATTGCGTTTGGTGCTTTCTGCGCAGTTGAATCTGACGGCGTTGGAGTATTAACGCCAACGTGCACGTGTCCTCCTGGATTTTCGGAATACGTTAAAGACGAAAGTTGCAAACTTGGTGAGTATTTATTAACTATCGTAACTTAAAACAACACTGTATTTTCTTTTATAGTCTAGGATACAGATGTTCATTTCTTCTCTAAAGCAATTATTATTACTTCATCTGCATATTTTACATATAATGAAGGAAGTTTACTATCTTTTCATTTTGCATTCGAAGTCCAGAGAAGAAATTGAAAACTTTCCCTCTTCTTTAACTCATTTTACATGCCCTCCTCTTAATTGAAGAAAGGGCTCTAGAACTACGTCTAGATCCAAAATTGAAACCCTAGGGATTCTTCCATTGACGTCTTACTGCAGAAATTTCCAGCACCCTCTACGCCTGCGTCTGAAGGTTTGCAGCAAAATGTGCAGGTTAATATATTTGCCGTTAGGAAAAAATGATGCAGCAATTGACGAGCGAACCTCTTATCCAACGCCTTCCCATGAGACCGACTAATTCAAACTTGAATGAATAATACTAAAATTGCTCGGTCTAAGGCAGGACTCGAATTCAGGCCTTTCCGTTCAAATGTCAGATGACTTAGCCAACGTACTACCAATGACCACACTGCAATAGGCAATAACTAATATTCATTCCATCATTTCAGAAAAGTAACATCGTTTTTTTCAAGAAAATATTTATAACTCTAAAATAATTTAGCATCCATCAAAGAACATTTATCAGAGTGATTTACAATACACTGCAAATGTATTTTCAATTATGACTCAAAAGTCCCACTACTGGATCGCCACTTCAGTTTAGGGAGAGTTAGAGGCAGAGAAACCTACGCTATAAGGCATATTTACATATTCACCAAACATAAATGTGCATTAGACGCCTACATATTCTATATAACGTCTTTATTGCAATCAGTGAAACGCAATAAAATTTTACGTGCATGCCTGATGTAATGCCAATAACGGCAACAGTACTATGGGTTTAACAGTTTAACATAGAAAGGAACTAAAACAGAAAAAAACAAGTTGTTAACACGTGAAAAAAGTATTATTTTTTTAATAATGACAACGCACCGATCAAGGAATAACAATGACCGTTACTCAGCTGAAGACGAGAGCTACTCCCTGATGATACGTCTTCTGTAGGCTTATCCTCAATGAATTTCTTGTAGTCAGCATCCATCTCCTGTACGTTTTGGAGCATCTCTATTGGTAGGAATCAGTCACCCTTCCTGAACCACCACGCCACGGACTGTAAAGAGGGGAGGGGTCTTAATGGTCTCGGGGGGGGGGATTTTCCAATTACCCTGCCAAAAACTTGGCGCGTTGATTTCATCCGCTATGATTTTAATTGAGACGAGTAAGCAGAAGGTGAAGATCCGTTCTGAGACTTTTCTCTAGTCTCGAAGTTTTGTTCATTTCTGAAGTGTGTGTGAGGGTTGAAAGTTTGTGCTTCAAGAGAACCCAACGAAAGTACTCATCAGATGAGATGGTCTTTAGCGTAGTTTTTTTTGCCGACGCCCAGATTTCAGATCCCTAGGTGATGACTGGCTGAAAAAACCGGTAAATATATTGAAGAGTGTACTGAGACTGCAACATGAAGGTGTTGTTTGGAAAGGCATCTGAATCGGCAAACCTTATTGTGAATATCTGCGACATGGTGTTTAAAGCTGGGTTTAGGAACAAAGATGACCCCGAGATCTCTGTGCTTGGTTACTGGAGAGATAGAGGTTCCTTGAATTTTCAGGTTTAGTTGAGTTGGGTGTTCCAGGCTGTTGGGAAACTTTAAGTTGTGAGAATTCCATTTAGGATTCCTAGAAGCACATCTATGATGAAAACACACTTTTAAGGATAAATTGTGGGATCTCATTAAATTCAAGGCATGACTTTGGTGGGATACTATTGATGGCCTGCATGAGCTCTCCGTTTGCATTGATGATCAATGCGAGGGTATCTCGCTAACAACTGTTGGAAAGTTCTTACGGTCTGATGCAAACTTTAGCTTAAATTTCCTAATGTAGTCAACCCATTCAATCGGATTAAGTTGTTGAGGGAAATCATGATGATTTCCCTCAACATTTAAAGTAGCACATGATGTCCTGCCTTAAACGGTGTCTTCCTTACTTTTTTTTATCAATTTAAGCGTTCATGGCTTTAGAATTTCTTCCGTTAAACTGAGCACGGGTTCTTGAGTATACTATCCTGTCTATTGTGTCTGATTTTGCTTTCCATTTTTCAAGAAGCCTTTGCTTATTCTGAAAATCAAGGCTGAGCTGTTGGTTCCACCATGCTTTCCTCGGGCGAGAGATTGACACAGTTTTTAACGCTGCAGATCGAGCAATGGAATTCAGCCAGCAGGTAAGAAAGTGCAGCACGAGCTGTGGGAGGCATTGGTCAGGGCATCCTAAGGCAAATTGGATGCTGCAAAGCAGCATTTTTGTGAATCAAAGAGTGAAGGGCTAATAACAGTTTTCTTAACTCGTATCTGATGTTGTCATGATGTCTTGGATGCAATTGTGAGAAAGAGGGCTACTGGTAAGTGATCTGACAGGCTGTTTCAGGCTGGCTGTCTAAGGTGAGGGTGTCTGTTGCATAGATTAGGTCTAACAGGTTAGTGCCTCTGATAGGGGCAAAATTCTGGAGGGTCAGTCCTACTGCAACCAGATTAGAGGATTTTAAGCGGAATCGGATGAATTTTCTTTAGGTTAGCGGTACCATGTTGTAGCGGATTAGGTTAGCTGATTCATGTTGTAGTTCGGCTTTTCTGGTCTGGTTTCTGGGTTTTTTGTGCCTTTCCGCCTACGTTCGAAAACCTCATCTCCTTAGGATATTTTGGAGGTCCTGGTTGGGTTGTTATACATTCGGAATACTCACTGACTGGGAACAAATAGCTTACTCCAGAGGACATATAACAGATAGATGTCACTGCCAGTTATAAGTAGAACATCACAGGAATGTATGTTAAATTTGTTTTATATCGTTATATACATTTTATTTTAAAGGCATGGACAGATAAACAGAGTACATTAGGATAAGAAAATGCTCTAGATCGCTTCACAAGAGTAGCATAGTACGTTGTCGCGGAATGTTGTACATTCTCCAGATACCGGAAACAGTGGGGCATTCAACTGCTGGAAACAGCGCATGCCAATGGAAGACAGAAGGTAATAAGCCATCTATTAAGCTCAAGACGGACGGATCACCGTCACTGACCCCTCGGAACATGCCGACAGTCGAAACACAGTGAGAGGAATTTGCAAAGGCACTTTTAATGGGCTGACTTGAGAGGGAGTTGATAACACTGGTATAAGTGTTTAGGAAGAACAATATCAGAAAAACACTTCATAGAATTTTTACCATAGTGGAGTAGTGTTCGTAAACTGAACCTCTCTCTCTGGTAGAAATTTTAACTTCCTTCAGACCTTAATATCTATAAGAAACCAAGCGCATGCTTCTTCAAAAAGAAAAATCAGGTCCGCGATCAAGTGTTCTCGACAGGTCGAAGAGGTCCGGAAGGCTCATTCTCACCAACTACATCAGACTTTCCTAGGCCACAAGCTAATCCAATAATGGACACAAAATAACTTTCACTAGGCTTGCTTACCTGACCCAAAATCTTCCCTCGAACAGGAAGGTTAGGTAAGCCAGAGATGGAAGCAATCAAAATATCTAGAGAGAACCTTATTCATATCATAAACAAATTAACAACGAAAGCTGTTGAGTACAGATAGATTCATATTCTTCATAATTAAAATAGGCAGTACATACTCTTCCTCCTAACAGTTTGGAATCACGTTTCGTTTTTCTTAATTTTCAAAGTTTCTATTAAAAATAGGACCAATTGTTTTACCAATTTTTATTAAAATATTTTCTGTTATGTATAAAAATCATAAAACCTGACAGACTACTTAATAAATTTCTAGAATATTTGAGAAAACTAGTATTAATAGAGGAATATAATGCAAATGCAAGAAAGAAGCACATAAACTTGTGCGACGGATTCGAACTTTTCCACCCACTGAGGGAAAGACCGTGACAATACCACTCAGCTACCACATAGACTTCATTAGTAACGAAGTATTTGCTGTTTTCCTTTGCTTCCTTTGTAAACGAAAAGACTGTGAACTCTAAGAGGACAATACTTCTGTGTCGCCTGATCATTTATATGCATTCCATTCATTTTGTTTTCTCAGTAATTCATCTGACATCCATTTAGGCCTAAACCTTGAACAGTATTTCTTAGTTGGCATGAAAAGCCCAGTAGCTTCCAAGATTAATACCTTTAATGTTTCCCATTTATAATTTCTGTTGGTAACATCATCAGTTGGTCACAATGTATAGAATTTCAAAAGCGTTTGAGACGTCAGTAGCCATCTCTACGAATGCAAGAACCCTTCCCTTTACCTCTGATGGTAGTTAAATCTTTAAATAAATCCCACATCAGTACACTGTGATCACTCCTACCTTGTACCTCCTTTATCTGCAAATTTTTAATGCATAAAGAATCATTGCTGATAATAAGATCAAGAGTATTACTTCCTCTGGTTGCATCTCGAACATGCTGCTATAGAAAATAATCATCCAATAAATCGACAAAGTCTTGCTAGTGGGTGAGCGACAAACTCACAAATTCCAGTCAATATCTGCGATATTAAAATCCCCCATTATAAGTCATTTTTATTTACTGGCCCATTCTATTTCTCTGTACAGCTCTTCATTGTACAGTACTTATCAAAGTTATTAGGCCTATAACACACTCCTACTTTCAATCTTGCTTTCCCAGTGCTTATGTCACACCAGACTGACTAAACATTGCACTGTCCACCAATGTCAACTGGATGCATTTCATTAGATTTTATGTTGTTTCTTAACTAACAGCATAACCCCTCCTCCCTTCTTACCGTGTCTATCCTTTATGTACACATCGTACTCCCCAAATTCCAATTCTGCACTACTTTTATCTGTATGACAGCACTTCAAATTCATTTACTATAATCCTAGCGTTGGTGTACATGCACCTGTTCTTACTCTTAGTAACCCTAATACAGCCCATGTATTTACTTGTTATATGATGACTCCCAGCAGTTCTTGAAATTTCCAGCATCTTGCTTTTCAGGCTGCTGCTCATTTCAATAGAAGCAGTGCAAGAATCGCTTTCATCTCTGCCTGTGGCTACTTTTAATCTATTTGTCTATGAATCTCCCCCCCCAAGCTAGCAGTTTTTGACCCACCTAATGCTACCTCTATAGTCAGCAAACATTCTTACAGATAAAATATCCTTTCTATTTAAATGTATAGCATCCCTGTAGAAGCATCTCTCCTATTAACATGCGCAGACCACGGCGAGAGAAATTCTACCACACGAGTCTTGCACAGACTTTCCAGGGATGAACTGATTAAGATTGACAAGGCCATCGTCATATAAAACCTATTAACGTCTCTGGGTAGAACTGCAGACACTTTCAAATTTAACCCTAAATCGCGACTTTTTTTTCAACACTGACCTGTACTTGTTAAGTAATTCCGCAGCTCTCTTACTCTTCATGTCATTAGTGTCAAAGTGTACAACCTTTGGTGTTCTTAAAAGATGATATCTGCTCTACAACGTCATCAACTTTTGACCCTAGCTTTTCACCTTTCTCCCACTGTGTTTCCTGATGCACAAAAGTGATCTCTGGCGTTGAGTTGGGCAGCTAAGAGCTTGATGACCCCCATTTTAATTTCTTCGAGGGCATCTGTCCTACTCCTCAAACTCTCATAGACGCCCTTCAGAACGCAGAGTTGGCGCCTAATTTCTTCACACCCTCTGCACATAGCATATAAGATTCCTGAAGATTATAAAAAATGGGAGTATTGTTTCAATATTATAGAAGATTGTAGATGATTCTAGAGTATCTTACGATAATATAAATTGAGGAGCAAGAGATGTAACTTATAAAATCGAACACCTATCATTCAGAAAGAATGTTTGCTATAAGATTTGTGTGTTTCTTTATAAACATGGCAAGGAATTAGGAACTAAGTGTTGAAAAAAGAAATGCTGTTATAACTCTTTATAAAGAAAGTTATTCTATGAGAAGTATTGGCAAAAAAACTAGGTGTTTCATTTAAAGGAGTGCGAATTACCATTAGACTATACAAGGATATTGACAATTTAAAGGACGAGAACACGTAACAACGTATTTTTTTTCACTGTAAATTTTTCAGTTAACAGCTAACTGCACCTGAAATCCGAACTGAATTCAATAGGAACAGAGAAACTCCCATGTCTACATCCACTGTAAAACAGTCTTAAAGAAGTAGGAGTTCATGACCATGTTGCGGTTCAAAAACTTTTATTAAAAGCGGAAAATTGAAAAAAAAAAAAAAACGGTTGGCTTGGGCTTAGATCCTTCAACATTGGACAATCGAAAAGTTGAAAAGCGTACTGTGGACGGATGAATCTAAGTTTTAAATTTTTGTACACACACACACACACACACACACACACACACACACACACACACACACACACACACACACACACACACACACACACACACACACACAGAAGAGTTCTGGACCCACCCACGATTTTATTAACTTTAAAAGGAAACGTGTATCCTTTCTGAAGCAAAACCGACAAGCCAACTATAGGTACATAGCTAACAGATTAGTATGCTTGAAGGGACCATTTGCTAAGCACTGCAAAGGTCTTCAGATGGATGAAAGCCTCTTCGCAGAATGGGCAGACAATACGTTTGGTGAGAGTTGTGTGAATCAAAAATCTAATCGTCCCTTCTCCATCCCTTTACGCGATTTGACTCCCCTGTCTACACTTAATATCACAAAGGAAAATCTGTTGAAAGTAATAAACGAGTTACCGAACAAAGCTACCGTCGGGCCTGATGAATTTCCCTTGTTCATCATTAAAATATCCTGTGTCTTCATCGAGAATTTGGTGCAGTAGTGCATCAAAACTTTGATGCAGTAGTGCATCAAACCTATTCCGAAGAACGTGAGGCCTAAAACTGTGAAGGGTTTTCGTCCGATCGCAGTGGGCTTTTCCCTCCTTAAAGTTTTTGAAAAGACAATCTTAGCGCAACTTATTGAGCACTGTTTTCATCATAGACCATGCCACCTTCACAACGTTGTCCTTGGAAGATCTACTACAACCAATCTCCTTCAAACGCTGTTTCACATACAAGAAGCTTTGAATTCCCAAACGCAGCTCAACATAATTTTTCTTGACGTTAAATCTGCCTATGATAGGATTTCCATCACATCGCTACTTAACATCCAATAGAACTACTTCAGGATCTCTGATAACCACCTCACTGCACTTGAAAACATTTTGCAGCAAAGACAGCTCCTTGTTGAACACAATGGTCTCTCACGAGCCTTCACTGTCTTCAGAGGGGTTCCACAGGGTGGGGTTTTGTCAGCAGCACTGTTCGCAACGGCTTTGGAACCTCTGCTAGCAAATTTCCAAAATATGATATCGTATGCCGACAATCTGAAGCGCCGAACGAAAGATTCGAATGAATCTTCATTCATTCGGATCAGCCGCAGCAAACGCTCTCTGTCCGAAGATCTGCAACAAAACAAATCTCTCAGATTAGCACCTTTCTTCAATACATTGGTCTTGAGTTAAATGCCGAAAAATCTGCCCAGGTGACGTTTACAAAGAGAAAAAGAATAAATCGAATGCATGTCTATATAAATGGCCATCAAATCAAACTTGTCAACTACCACAAGGACCTCGGTTTGGTCTGGGCGAAGCTCTCCTTTCTGGAGCACTTCAAGGAGGCAAGAAATAAATTCTTCGTAGCCCTTTGGTCGGCTCGACAGGAACTTGTGGGTTATGGCACTACCAGGCTGATAACTAGGATTGTCAGAACTTGTGTGGTACCGGTGGCATTCTACGCATCGAAAATCGGGTCCTCTGTCCCTTCCACCTACCTGCGGCAGTTCTCGGTGATTGAGTATTGTTTTCTTTGATTCCTCAATAGGGCTTCAGGACATTCCCTTATTATCTTTAGGGGTATACTACATTCGCTGCATGAAATGACCCATTGGAAGCAAATCATCACCACAAATAACATAATTACCCACTCCAAGCTCATTTCTGGTTGACTGGATGCTCTTCACATCAATGGTATTATCATCCTACCCACGAAGAACAGCAGAATAACAAACCGGCAAACATCTAGGATCAGACCTGCCCGCAACCAAATCAGCTCGCTCAGCCATATATTGTGCTGCCACTTTATTAGGTACACCTCTGCTGTGCACACAAATTGTTTGTCCCACAACGTTGCAAGTCACATGAACACAGTTGTGGATATAAATGCAGCAGAACAACCTTTCTAGTATCAGTTAAGTGTACAAACCATAGCAAGAATGGGAAAAAGGAGTGATCTAACGGACTTCGAGCGTGGCATGGTAGTAGGTGCAACACGCGCTGGACAAAGCATCTCTGAAACGGCAGTTCTCCTGAACCTTTCACGCACCACAGTTTCAAGGGTGTATCGAGAATGGTGCAACGAACAGAAAACATCCTCTCAATGGCACTCCTGTGGAAGAAAATCGCTTGTTGATGAGAGAGGTCAGAGGAGGATGGGTAGAATTGTGCAAGCAAACAGACGGATCACAATGTCGCCCGTCTGTTGGATTTCAAACCACCGCAGGCACATTTTTTATATTCAGCTTCGACAATCGGCATCCAGATTACGAATAGTCAGACTAATTTTCTTTAGAAACATGCTAATCTAAAAGTTACAGCTTTTTTCGACCATGTGACTGTTAGGAACGTTACTCTTAACAGGAGAGTGCAATGTATGCAATTATTTGGAAGCATTCCGTCTTCAAGTAGCTGATTGTCAGCAATTGTCCACTTTACCCATTTGAAAACAACTCTGTGCGCTACATGTCATGCAAGGAAAAAACTGGATTTCCTGACTTTTGGATCACCTTGTATTATTTAAATACCTGGAAACCGATAATTTTTTATTCTGTAATTTTGCTTTAAATTTGGTGGCCAGGCCAAATGTATTTGGGCCTGTGTTTCATTTTTTCCCCTATCCATCTAACTCATGTATTATTTGTTACTTGCATATCCATTGTTTGCCAAAAAGTGTGTTTATTGGTCCATTAATTACACTTTGTCTACTTTTGGTGGAAGTTTTCCAGTGATAAAAATTAATACTGTAATTGTCTATTATGTGATTACTAGAATCCCCGTGACGAATATATCGCCAAAACTGTTTCTGAGAAATAAAGATTAATATCGAAATAATTACAAACCTTTCCTAGGCGCCCTTCGAGAATGCTCATTTCAGCTGCTTTTTCATCACCCTGCTGAGCTCTGTATCGCTGATTTCGTTGATGATCTTGTCAGCAACGTCTTTGAGAAGCAGCGACTCCTGTCATTTTCTAAAAATTAAAAAATAAAATAACGGAAATTTCAAAATCGGTCGGAAAATTTTTTCGAAAAAATTTTTTGTATATATATGTTATTTTTTTATTTAAATTTTACTGCTTTTGCAGAAGGATCTCCTCAAATGCTTGTTTAGTCTTTGTGTTATTCAAGTTCAAAGAGCGTCAAGGACAGAGAGACACAAACAAATTATATTTGATTTTGATTATACCTGATGAACTGCATAACATCCCTTGGATAACGATACATTACTTTTACCACCGTCATTTTAGGGTATGGGAATATATAATTTTCGGAAAAACATATTTCTCTGCATATTTCCTTAATTTTTTTCCAGTATTTCTGAAATTCTGCCATGTCATAATTTCTACTTTATAATAGTAAACATTAGTTACTAAAGATATTACTTTGCGTACTTCTATTTTTAACAGCTACATACTCGTATAGCGTCTTAGTGAAACCAGGAGTTAAATATGGATCGCCACCAGCGTTAAAGTCCGAAGTCAAACAGGAGCCACTTCAATACACGGATGTAACTGGAAACTCTTCACAAGTTCCAGAATGGTTTGATCTGAAGAAATTTAAAGACGATGTCAATAAATCTGTGAGTAATTTTCATTAAAATTAATATCTTTGAAAGTACAAAGGTCGACCCATAAGTAAAGCCTCATTGGTTATAAAAGTATAAATACAACAGATAGAAAGTTGAAATTTACCTCATTTATTAAACAAAAACTGGGAAGTATGTATACATTATTCCACATATCCACCTTGTTCATCAATACATATTTGCCATCGTTCTTTCCAACTCATGTATGTCTGTAGTAAAAAGATGTATCCTGCTGATGAAGCCAGCATGTCACTCTGTTTTTTTCAGCTCCTCATCACTCGAAAGTTGTTTTCCACGAAGATATCTGTGTTCATCAACCCGTCCAGTCTCGTTGCAAAAAAAAAAAAAAACAAAGACGGCGAGCAGCTTTTCACCTGCTCGCCGTCATACCAGGTGACACTTTTCCAGTTGTCTGGTGTTGTCCAGAAACGGTGCTCCTGTGTCCACGCAGTCGGAAGTGTCGATGATGGTCGGTCAACATGCGCACATGAACAGGGAACAGGTCACCTACTCCATTGGCCTATCCCCAAGTGGATGGTGTGCTCGGAAACGTTTCTTTGTGCACTCTGATTATAATCTGCTGTTAACTGAAGGACTGCGAGCTGTCTATTTCCCAGACAGGATGTGCCAACCGCCGTTTATCTGAACTGCCAACCAGTAATGATCTCACTCTCGCACGTTGTGTCCCACTTCGGACCATTCCCATCACACCACCAGTACGATGGCCCCGAACAGCTGTCAATGCCTACGGTTGCTGATATGCTGGCTCCGCTTTACTAGCGACGGAAATCATTCCCAATGGACCATGCCTGTGGTTCTGATGTTCAGTGTGTGAGCCCCTTAACCAGTTAGTTTCCCATCGTGAAGGCAAGTTTAGTAGTGGTGGAGCTGCTGATAATCAGATTAGCAATACAACAGTTGTGAATTAAGAATGGGTTGATGTATCAAACTATACTTTACCGATCTGTGGCGGTTCCATTCAGTAATCCAAAGTTGCGGAACAGTCTTAGTGAGAAGCATTTTTACACGTAAGTCAAAACTAAGCGAATCATCAAATTTCTACCAGGTTTGGATGGTATTTCGCAACTAGTATTGAGGCATCTTGGCTGGAGGGCTGAAGAGGCAACGGATTTTTCGGCAGTGAGCACATCTGAGATTTAGATTTATTCTGATTTTAGCAAATGGCATAGTGATGCAAATAAGATGATATTTTGTTTAGACACGTCTTTATTCTTTTTCATTACTTTTCGAAAAAAAAATAATAACTTCTTGGAAAGGTAGATTGTTTCCAATATGACAGAACTACGACCGTGTGTATAGACGTTCGCCTTTTCAAAGCAAACTGATTTAAAATCGGGAATTGTGAAAATGGTCGGTATTGTCCAATATTCTTTCCTAACTTTGTTATTCCTCCTATAACAACAGTTGAAATAGTTAGCTACGTGGTGGAGTTCTTAATTAAATAGGTAAACTAAATTAATACATTTTTTCAGTGTTTTCTGTTACCTGCTGATGCATATTAATTAAAACAATAACCGGTTGGTTCATTTTATTGATAATATGTATTCGTATTATTTTATACAAATAAGAAGAACAGGATACAAAGAAACCAAGAATTTATTGCATCAGACAAAATGACTTGTATATACTACCTGTTGGTATCTATTTTTATCACACTGTTCCCAACGCCCCTTAAATTTTTAAAAACTGGACAGCCCGAGGAAGCAGTTCATTGCAATTGTCGGAAAGCGTTATTATAATAACTGCAAATATCCCAAGGTCCAGCTTATTTTTCGCGATAGTGGCCGCAGTCCAAATTCCAAAGGAATTCGACCTGTTCGACAGTCAGTCGATTCCAAAGAAATTCGGACTATCCTATCTCAAGAAGATTGTCTTTCTTCAGATGCGACCATACCAAACGTGACAATAATGTTACAGATGCGACCTCAACAACCTTATTTGTAAAACAGAACTGTTAACTTTCTCCCTCTAAATGCAAAATTATGGTAAGTTACGCATAAGATACCGTGTGCTTTTAATAACCTTCTTACATTGAATGCTGATCTGAAATCTGTTTATATCATAACTTTGTTATTTCCCAAATCTATAATCTTGCATATGGTAACACATGTACGAAATGGTGAGTACACGAAACAACGCAACAGAATTTCAGAGGAGAACAAGAGGATTTCATGCGAGGAAAATATTTATTCGCTCTATTGCGCAGCAATCAAACAATTCTCTATCAACAATTGGCAATGTGCTGCAGAAATAGAAGTGCAGATTGAGTCTTAAATGTGCTACCCTAACATAACCTGTTACGAGCCCAAGAAATGATATTGTAGGCATAAAAAGACGACAGGCAGCTGGCTCTTCTCGCAGTCATTCCTTAGAAAATTTGACTTTGGGGCAGCAAGCGTTTCTATGACACATAGAGAGCTGCATACTGTGACAGATAAAGTGTATTTGTAAGTTATTAGCGGCTTCCAGGGTTCCCCCTATATCCGCCGTTTGTTAGGCTTTTTGCCAAGTTGCCGGCTCAGAAAAGAACTTAAAAGAGCATCAAAATTTCACGTATATATTTAACACAAAAAAAAAAAAAAAAAAAAAAAATTTCTTCAAATTTTTTAAGTTTTTGAATTTTGAGAAGAAAAAAAAAAAAAAAAAAAATGCATCTGATAGATGAAATATGTAATTAGGTGTGCATTAGTGTTGTGTTTGCGTTGTATGTTAGCCGGCACCTGGCATTTAGCAGTAGGGGGCTGTGGCAGGTTTGTGTCACAGCCCCTCACTCCCATCCCTAGCCACATGGAGGCAGCCAGGATCTACTTTATCTTAAGAGGACACGGACTGATCCAGTCCTGTGGTTAAGTTTTTGGACGTCTGATGTCCCATCAAGTTAATCCTGTGTGGCCGGGTAATGCATCAGGGAAGGTCCCCTCAGAATTACCAGGGCACACTTTTTGGTTTTATTTCCCCTTAGATATGAAATAAAATAAAATAAAATAAAATAAATAAAACAATTAAAATAAAGTAAAGTAAAATAAAATAAATAAAACAATTAAAATAAAGTAAAGTAAAATAAAATAAATAAAACAATTAAAATAAAGTAAAGTAAAATAAAATAAATAAAACAATTAAAATAAAGTAAAGTAAAATAAAATAAGATAATTAAAATAAATAAAATAAAGTAAAATATATTAAAATAAAATAAAATAAATTAAACTATAATAATATAAGGACTATCATTTACTTTTCGATATCCCTATACCCCATCTCTCACAGGGCTCAGTCCTGGCCAAGAGTGGGAGGGATGTACTATTCCATCTCTTGCAGGGCTCAATCCTGACCAAGAGTGGGAATGATGTGATCAGTTCATATTGGTACGCAATCTGGCATGGTAGTGTTCATTTCTTCTTGTCTTTCTTTTTCCCCTCTCTTCCATTTTCCTTCTTCTTCTTTCTTCCCTTCTTCCCTCCTTCTTCCCTCTCTTTTCTTTCCTCCTGGATATGTCCTTGTGTGTACCTTTTCCTATGCAGTCTTAAGCATGGGCACTGGGTATGTTGTTCAGTGTTATGCCCCTTGGTATTAGTCTTTTCTTTCCCTTTTCCTCTTGTTCTTCTTCTTTCCCTTTCCCTCCTTTCCCCTTCCTTCTCTTCCCTTCTTCCTCTTTTCTCCCTCTCTTCCCCTTCCCTTCTTCTTTGTTGTTGTTCATGTCTCAATCTTTGCTTGTTGTCCATGTCATCCTATTGTGACCTGGGAATTTCACCCCATTACCTCTGCTCACTTGATGTGCCTTTGGCTTTGGCAATGTTAGGGTTAACTGGCCTTATTGTGCCTGGTACTGTTGATGTGAGGTACAAAGTTTTTGGCCCTTGGTGTAATTTGTGATGTCAGTGTTGCAGTCAACCTGCTTTGTTCTCATTGGCACTTAACTGCTTGCAGGGTGAGATGTCTGAGGCATGGGCACTGGGAATGTGATTCAGTGACCTGCCCCTTGATTTTATTCTGTCTCTCTTCTTCCCCTTTTCCTTCTACTCTCTTTCCTTCCCTTTCCTCCCTTCTTGTTGTCTTCTATGCCTCAATCATTCCTTCTTGTTCTTGCAGTGCTACTGTGATCTGGGACAAATATTCACTACTTCCTATACCTACCAGATGAGCCTTGGGCCCAGGCACTGGCAGGGTTAACTGGTCTTAGTGAGCTTGGCACTAATAGTTTGTGGTTCATACTGTGATCTAGGACACTTATTCACTACTACCATGATCTAGGACAATTATTCACTGCTACCTATACCTACCAGATGTGCCCTAGGCCCAGGCACTGACAGGGTTAACTGGTCTGAGTGAGCCTGGTACTGATAATTTGTGGTACATATAAGGTTTATGACCGTTGTTGAGGTTCCCTAGGAAGGTACTATTGTAGTCAACATGTATTTTCTTAATGGTGCTAAACTACTTGTGTGGTAAGTGCACCGTGTTGTCTGAAACATGGGCACTGAGGATGTAGTTCAGTACCATGCCCTTGAATTTATTTTTGTTGATTTCCATGTTGCAATCATTACTTCTTGTTATTGTCATATTTCTGTGGCATAGGGTATACTCTCCATTTCCCTTACTCACTTGTTGTGTCTTAGACTTTTGCCATGTTGGGGTTGACTGGTCTTTTGTTCCTGGTACTGTTTATTATGGTACATGTACAGTTTATGTCCATTGTTATGACTATCTGAAATGACAGTGCTGCAGTCAGCATGTATTCCTTTTTATTGTGGTATTTTTAGCATGGGTACTGAGAATATATATCAGTCCCTTTCCGTAGGTTAGTCTCCATCCATGCTGTGTCCTCTCTCCCAATTTTAGGTATGGGCTTGTGTGTTGCCTCTTGCTTTACTCCGGCATACCGAGGAGGGTTCTTCTTCTTTTGAATGCACTTGTTGCAAAGTTTACTAATGCTTGAAAGTTATCTGGTGATTCCAGCACTTTGGGGAAATCCTCAGTGTGATACACTTCTGTTACAAGCTGGAATGGTTGTCTCAGGTCTGTGTAGTTTATGCATTCGAGCATTATATGTTGTACGGTTTCCAGTGACCCGCATCTGCAGTTGGGGGAATCAGCCAGCCCCAGAGCATGCAGTCTTGCATTTATGCTTCCATGACCCGACAGGAGGAAGGTAGTATATAAATCTGGGCTCAACCAGGGTTTATTGTTTTTATTTATTTCCTGTGCCAGGGGGATGAACTGGTATGTTGTTCTCCCTTTGGTGTCTTCTCTCCATTCTCTTTGCCAGTCTGTAATGAACATTTCTCTTAATCTTCTTTTTTCTTCCTTATCTGTCTCATTTGGATCTGTTGTATATTCTCCTAGGGAATGTGGGGTTCCTTGTCTTCTATAGTATTTTAGATATACCTGTATAATTTCATATGTTATTGGTATTTTACCACATATTATCTGGAGTGCTGATGTAGAGATGGTTCTACATGCTCTGGAGGAGGCCAGCAGGAAAATTCTCTGTGCCTGCATTAAGTATTTTTTTACTAGGCAGTGTTTAATGCTGGGTGCCCAAGCACCTGCTCCGTAGCATATAATGGGTAGGAATAGACATTTGTAATACATTGCCAGTGTAGATGATTTTATATTCCACTTTTTCCGGGCAATTCTCAATAATTTTCCTGTTAATTGTTGGGTTTTATTTCTTAGATATTTTGCGTGCTCTACAAAGTTTAGTTTCTCATCTAGTATGACTCCTAAATACTTGTAAGTGGATTCCCTACCTATACTCTGTTCATTGATTTTTATTAATGGGGGCCTGTTTCTGTTGAGTTTTCCCTTAAAAAGGACTTGTTTTGTTTTTTCTGCAGACAATTCTAGTTTGTTTGTTGCACACCAGGAGATTAGATCATTTAAGGCCTCTCTTGCTCTGGTTTCCAGCTCAAGCCGTGAGTTACCCTGTAGGAGCAGAACAAGGTCGTCTGCATACCCTATTTTAGTTATTTGGGGGAAATCTTTTGCGAGCCACTCATCAAGGACCATGTTCCAGCAAACTGGGCCAAGAACAGATCCCTGTGGGCAGCCGCGGGTCACCGGTCTTGTTACGGAGCATGCTCCACTTGAGACCACAAGGTGCCTGTTTGAGAAGTAGTCTGTAATTAGACGATAGATCGGAATTGAGACCTCTGCCTCTCGAAACCTTGCCAGCACACTTTGCCACCATAAGGTGTCAAAGGCACCTTTAAAGTCTACAAAGAGACCTAGGACATATTTAAATTCCGATGAAGTGATAGTATTAAGAACTTGTTTGATAGCTCCCACAGCTGACTTGCCAGGGGTGAAGCCGAATTGGCAGTGTGAGGAAAGATTTTTTTTGGTATAGTATTGTAGGAATCTGCCTACTATTAGTTTTTCTAGGACTTTGCCTATGACAGGAAGTAGGGCAATGGGGCGGTAGGAGGAAGCTAAGTTGGGGGGCTTATCAGGGTGTTTAATGAGGACTTTAAGGTTTGCTGTTTTCCAGGGGGCAGGAAAGGTGCCCTCATGTAGACATGTGTTGAAGAGGATTTCCAGTACTGTGCTATTTGTTTTCCACAGTCTCTTCATTATTGCTACCTCTATCAGATCTAATCCTGGGCATTTTCCATCTGTGAAGGAGAGTATTGCTGCATTTATTTCCTCATGTGTGAAGTCATCCTCTCTATCTGTTGCTTTGTAAGTCAGGTGCTGAATTCGGATGGTTGTCTGTGTGGGGCTCTCAGGGTTTGTTATGTCCTGCTTTATTAACCCATCCAGGATTTCATTTATTGTCTGTTCCCATGTCAGTGTTTCATTGTTTGGGGAGCTTATGATTGAGGAGAATACTTCTCCCGGGCGTATTTTCTCAAATACCAGCCTATAGACCAGGCCCCATGGGTCTTTTCCCATTGTGTCTTCGACCAGTCTTTTCCAGGCTAGTTGTTTTTCCCTGTGTATTTCGTTGCAGTACCTGCGTCTTGTCTCTTTGTATATATCTTGAAGTCTGTCAATTTGGTCTTGTGGTCTGTGTGTTCTCCTGGCTTTCTTTAAATCTTTCCTAGATATTTTAACTGATCTCCTTAAGGATGTCAAATCATTAGTCCACCAAGGCACCTGGTTTCCTCTTCTCTTTGTTTTCTTTAATGTGACGTCACATATTTCTGTTAGGAGTAACCTTACTTTTTCCTCTAGTTGTTCTGCGGGCAGTTGTTTCAATGTATCTATGAGACTACTGGTGAATTTATCTGAGACCTGCTTGTCAAACTTGTCCCAGTTTACATTTTTTGTTTTGTATCTGGGAGACTCCTGGGGGATTCTGTTACCATGAGGGTTCTGCATTGTTGTATAGGTGAAAGTGATCACTGCATGGTCACTTGTTGACCAGGATAGGTGTACTGCCCAATTTTTTATCGCATTTGCAAGGGAGCTACTGGTGAGGGTCACATCTATATATGATTCTCCTGAGGCCGAGGAGAAGGTTGGCGGGTGTCCTGGAATATTATGTACTGTCAAGTTTTGTGAGATAATTAATTCCTCCAGTAGTTCTCCTTTTGTATCTCGGTTGGGGCTGTTCCACAATGGCGATGATGCATTGGCATCCGCCATTATTATTATTCTTTTCCCAGGAAGAGTATTTAGGAGAGCCTCCATGAAATTTAAGTATGGGGCAATATCCTGGTTTCTGCCTGGGCATTTCATGTAAATTGTGGTGGCATATATCTGTCCACACGGGCCCTCCAAGCAGGCTGTTGCTGCATACTTTGTGCATAGGCTGTTTATTTTGGTTACTGTTATGGTCGGGTTCATCACCGCAAGTGCAGCCCACACCCTTGTTACAGCCCCTCTCCCAACTCCGTCAGTTGAGGGTTCTGATTGGACTATCCTTGCGTTGTGTGGCAGTCCTTTGACCTTGTCCCTGTAATTATAGGGCTCCTGTAGGCATACTGTGACATTTCAAAGAAGAGCTACAGCCTACAAGCCTTATTACAAAAATAAAAACCAATGCACACTTTCAAATGGCATGATGCGAGGGCACGCTGAGCATTAACTCTACATCAATAGAAATTGGTCCTGAGGAGCAACAAATCACGCTACACGTTCCTTCACTTCAATATATGTTAAGCACAAAGGCTATGGAAATAAAAATTTCATATGGAAATTTCAGTCGAAAATATAGATATAACGCCATTCAATAGAAGTGCTCACATTAGAAATGAAATTTTTATAAACCATGAAAAATATAACGTTTTAATCTTCTCTTTTCTTTCCAGATGGAGACCAATCTCCGAGACGGTAGGCCTATCTGGTTCAACGTCTTCTACAAGTAAGCTATTTTTTATTTATTGTATTCAATTTTATTACTTTGCATTTTATGGGCTAGAAGGGGGTTTGTTATATCTCAACACAAAAATAGTATAAATATCAGTGTGATATTACATGAGAACGAAGAAAATGTTCTTGTGCCTACAGCTCTGCCCAGATATGATAACAGGACAAATATGATGATAGCCTTTGCATTAACTCCAGAGTTAAAGAATTTTGGAAAGCTTATAGGAAAAATTTTTCTCAGCGGCCTTCCCTGATTAAGAGAAGAAATTTGTTTCGTAAAGATGGAATTAACTTCAATGGAGTATGTGTGCAAGGGTTTCTACTAATGTCAGAGAGGACACCTTTAAGAGTTATAAGAAAGAAATTACTAACTCGGAGTGCTATGGGGAATCGCAGGAATGACCCTGAACACACACACACACACACACACACACACACAGAAATAATTGCGAAACCCGTGAACGATTTACACTTCTAACGTGTGCGTAAATATCTATACTGTGATTAAATCCGAGGGGTTTCCGAAAAGTAAGGTAACACATTTTTTTTTTCTAGATGGTGTTTATTAATACTAAGTTGAAATTACACACCAAGAAACAAGTGTACATGTACTACTTCTCCACAAAGTCTCCAGTTTTATTGATGCACTTGTCCCAACGATGGATAAGTTTATCAATACCAGTACTGAAGAAGTCCGTGCCCACACGCAATAACCAACATCTCATCGCCTGATGAACTTCCTTGTCCGTGGTGAAATGCTTTCCTGAAAGGCGTTTTTTCAAGGCCTTATACACGTCAATCAGCTCACCTTGCAGGCGCTAATCTCCAGATACAATAATTTGCGTAATTTAAGTCTTTCTTCGTAAGAGCAACCCTTTGTTTCATTCACTAATCTTCTTGCCCTTCTCTGTACTCGTTCCAGCAGCTCTATATCCTTCCTAAAATGAGGCCTCCAGTCCTGTAGACAGCACTCAAGGTGTAGCCTGACCATTGCCTTATGCGAGGGGATAATCACCTCCTTATGCATGTAAGAAAAATTCCTGCATATCATTGACAAGACACCATGAGCTACTCTTGCAGACCGTCAGCACTGTTCAGAAAACTTCATATCTGACTACACAGTTATCCCCAGGTCCTTTTCATTCTCTACGACGCTGAATGTAGTATCACACAGTTGATACGTAACTCTAGGGTTACTGCTACCCATATGCACTACTTGCATTTGTCAATGTTAAACTTTAGTTGCCACTTCTCAGTCCATCTAATCAAAATTTTTGGAACCTGTTGCAGTAGCGTATAGTCTGCAAACTTAGACATTAAGCCTGATATACCTTCATCAATATCTTTAATAAATACGGAAAACAACAATCGACCCAACACTGAACCCTGGGCGACTCCAGTAATAATAAATTCAGTCCGCGAATAGCATTGTCCATTGATTACCACTATCTGTCTTCTCCTTTATCCATAACAGCAGCGTGTCCTTAATACCTCGCTGCTCCAATTTGTGCAGCAGTCTTCCATGTGCAACAGTATCAAAAGCCTTCCGATGATCCTAGTATATGATATCAAAATATTCTTCGCATCAAGTTACTTTGTGACAACATCATAGAAACCAATCAAATTGGTCAGACAACACTTCCCCTTAGCAAACCCATGCTCTGTCCGAGCTATACATGAAGTCTTGGCTAGATGATCCTGCAATGTTTCTTTAACGAGTGCCTTGATTAATTTCCCCGGAACAGAAGTTAAACTAACAGGTCTGTAATTACTTGTGTCACCCTTTGACCTAACGTTATGAATTGGAGTCACATTTTCACATCTCCAGTCCATGGGTACTTCCCCTAGTCCAGGGAAGTTCTCATAATTATGGCTAAGGGTTTGCTTACTTCTTTTCCTGCCTCCTTTAATTTAACTGGATAGATATCTTCCACCCCAGGTGCCTTTCTTAAGCCTGATTAGTCTGTTTGCGATCTTGATTGTTGGTGGTCTTGAAATTTGCAAGTTTCCTTCAACAGGATTGACTTGATCTTTTCTCCGGAAATGGGGAGTCGATGTAAGGCAACCCAGTCCTGTAGTTTTCTGATTGCATGGTTGGATCTGGATTCCAGCTGTGGCATAGTCTCAGCATGGACTATCAGGATGAGGTCATCAGCATATGCCATAGAGGAGCCTTGCTCGAGGTCTATCCCCAGGAACTCATCCAGAACAATGGACCAGAAGAATGGTCCCAGGACAGAGCCCTGAGGACAGCCCTGTGAAACTTGCCTGGTGAAGCACTGAAATTTTGCAGCCACAGTAATCTTTCTGTAGGTTAGGTATGATCGTATGATTTTATATAAGCTGGTTGTGGTGTTGACCTGATGGAGCCTCCTAAGGATGCCTGGCCATCATATCCTATCGAATGCTTCCTCGAAGTCAAGAGTTATTGCTATAGAATACATGAAATCTGCAGTTGTAGCTGTAGAGTTCAGGTGGTGAATTCCGTCTACTGTGCTGGTTCCTTGCTTGAATCCGAATTGGATACCCAATCCGGATTGAAGTTAGGTTCGAACTATGTAATGGCTATTGGGTCTATAAAGTAGCAGTCGCTCCATTAATTTAGCTAGCATGGGGAGGAGATCTATCGGACGGTACAATTTCGGGTTTTCTGGTGGTTTGTCTGAGCTTTTCAAGATTAATTTAAGGTGAGAATTCTTCCAGGTTGAAAGAAGCTCACCATACTCGAAGCACGTATTGAAGGTGGCGAGCAGCCGCAGAGGGTAGTACCATGCAAGATTTTTAATGATATCTACCTCCAGTAGGTTATGGCCTGGAGTCTTTCCTTTCTTAGCCTTGTGGAGAGCAGCTTGTAGTTCATCCATTGTGAATGGCTTTTCAACGTTGTCTGAGGAATAGCCATTGTTCATGGTGGCAATTTCGTTTTGGTCGTACGTCAGAAGGTCACTGTGATTGGGAAAGAGCATGTTTAAAAGATTCTCAACTGAGTCTTTCCAAGTCATGGTAGTAGTTCCATCAAGTTGTTTAGAGTTTTTTAAATTTGCCCTCTGCGGAGCTTATTCATGACAATCCGATACACGAGTCCCCAGGGGTTGTTATTTTCCGCAGTAGTCACAAATTGTTTCCAGGAGGCTCTTTTGCTTTTTTGTATTGTCTCAGTATATGTAGACCCTATAAACCTCCCTGGCTATATCCACTTCTGCCTAGAGTAGTGTGGCTCGAGCTCTTTGGAATTCCTTTCTGGAACTGTTATGCATCTCGGCATTCCACCAAGGAGCTGCGTTCCTAAAGGGATTCCTTTTAGGGATGGATTCAATGGACCAGAAGAATGGCTTCTTGAATGATTTTGGTTACTGTTACAATGCATTGTTCAGGTGGAGTCTGGGTGTTAAGAGGAGTCTCTTCAGACAGTTTTCTGTTGAGAGCTTCTTGAAAGACAGTCCAGTTAGCTTTTTTCATGCAAAAAGCGAGCAATATCCTGCTGCATAGGTGAAGCTCTGTCAACAGTCCGACCAAGAGAGAAGGTGACGGCTGGATGGTCAGACGTTTTCCAGAATTCCTGAACTTTCGATTTGGTAAATTTTGGAGCAATTGAAGCGGTGGCAGGAGTGATGTCTATTGTACTCTCCCAAAGTGCGGAGCTAAAGGTAGGGAGATTTCCAGGCCGATTGAATACGTGAAGGTTTACTGCTGTAATGAAATTTCCAAGGTCCTCGCCGATACGTGTCCCAGTCCGGTTAGGTGTGGTAGTGTGCCAAAGTTGAGAACGACAGTTGACGTCCATAGCGACAAAAATTTTAGAGCCAGGGAGAATATCCAGAGCTGTATGAAGAAGATGTGTTACTACAGCGATGTCGGCACCCTGTCTAGAATAGACCGAAAGCATGTGCAGGGATTCCAAGGCTGTGGAAAGTTCAGCGCAGGCACTGATAGAACTGCAGATGGATGTTATCTTAGTAAAGGTTATTTCAGTATTTTTGACTGCTATTGCATCCCACGGGGTTTCAGTTTTGCACTGGATTATTCTGTAGTAGGAGAGGTATCCAATTACATTGCCATTTATACACAGTACAGTACTTGTAAATAAATTAAGTGAAAACTTATTCCTCAGCACGTAATCTCAAGTGATGTGTCGAACAATTTCTCAACAGGAGATCCGCTGAGAACCCTTTTAGAAACGCTGACCAGGACTAACATCGTTACTTTTTAGTTACTAAATTAATTATTAGGAAATATCCACTTTTTTAAATGCGAGTAGTGTCATTATTCATAATTGAAATTATGGAGGTGAGTGTGCTGGTCGGATAAGACCAAATACCTCGTGCAACACACGCTGACAGACACTTTCTCTCTACTCTCTCGCTCTATTCCTCAAGAGGATAAAATCTCACACAAACTGGAGGGAGTGCAAGACTAATGGCTGCCAGCAATCTGCTATCCTAGGTGGCCCAAACCAAGGGCATCTGCCGAAATCGCTCCCCACACAGATAAAGGTTGGTGGACCAGCAAAAAATTAAATGAAAAAAAATAAAATAAGGGAAAGGACTAGAGGACAACATATTTAGCATAAATATCATCCGCACAGATAGGAACCAGTGCCATCAATACCTCGACTCCTACTAGAATCAGTGATGCGGTATAGTCCTTGAGGTTGTCACAGACATTCTCTCAGATATGCCAGACAAGCTGTACTTGCTACCTGGGAGTCTAAAACGCTGATATTCGGGTGACACTCAAGTCAAGTGGACCTAATTTCGGCGAGGTCCGGACGGTCTGTGACAGCCAAATCCTCTGCTTGCACCTTCACGATGGTGGGACAGTTAGTAATCCTGGGTATAACCTCCATGCACAAGCACATGGTGGGTGACCACCCAGGTGTGAACCAACGTAAGCAGGGGTCGAGGTGTGGCGCCCACACCACATGGAGGAATGCCGCCCCTCTATGTTACCAGGCAGTACTAGGTGGTAGATGACTCTCATCAACCAGTGAAATACCACCACTTTGATTATTGGAGGCTTGAAGTGGTGGTACCCATGTTTAGTCTCTAGAGCTAAGTTCCGGTCAACCCTTCCCTATCTCTTCCATCATGCAGTATGATTGATGACTTTTGAGGTTATGATGAACGTCGTGGCGAGATCCAATATTCCTTACATTTCGAGGGTACAGCTCTAAAACGGTGTTCGCAGGCCCGCCGCTAGTTAGTACACCGGACCGAACCTATTGGTAACTCTCTAGGAGGCTTCCGGATCAGCTAGTGTATAATCTTGCTACCTCTACTCTGCCAGATAGTGACTGGAGGGAGTCCGAGTAGTGTGTATGCGGGGAGCATTGTCGAGGCCACGTTATGCCAAGGATCTGGGTATATTCTTACCATGTGTACGCCATATCCAAAAATTTCATTACTTCATACAGCATGTCCCACCCACTTTTTCTTACTATTGAATACACCATGAATTGTCAAACTAATAGAACAAGCTTATCTGCGAAAAGATCTAAACCTCCCAAGGACTTCCTAATTCATTTCACAAATATACGTGGTCTCAATTCTAATCTCAACGATGTCCATTTCCACTTGCAGTCTGCCAAACCCCATGTACTTTTTCTGACAGAATCTCAGTTATCGGTTGATTCAACTACTGCTCATCTCAGATGCCCAAATTATTCGCTGTATGATTCCTTTCGCCTCAAAGGTGGTACTTGTGCATATGTCCGTTCTGATATTCCCTGTCAGAGACTTGGCAATTTGGAATCTCCTCTCTTTGATCTTCTCTGGCTTAAAATCTCTCTACCTCATTGTGTCAAATTCATCTGTTGTCTCTACCGTTCTCCCAACTCCACTAATCACTTGGAGCTCTTTGACTTCCTCTCGTTGCAACTTGACTTTCTTCAGTCCAACTTTCCTAACAGTGAGGTAATTTTCCTTGGTGATTTTAATGTTCACAACTCCAGCTGGCTTCCGTTTTCTAGTCACACCGACCCAGCAGGTCGAGATGCTGAGGCTTTTGCAATTACTAATGACCTAGCACAGATTGTTCATTTACCTACAAGAATACCGGACAATCTGAATCATACAGCCAATACGCTTGATCTTTTTCTCACAAACAACCCTTCTAAGTACACGGTCGAAGTGAGAGGTCCTTTAGGCACTTCAGATCACAACTTGGTGATTGTCTCTTCTCCAATGGAACCTTTATCTCGTGGCTATTCCCAACCTCGTGTTGTTTGGCATTAAAAGAATGCAAAATGGGATGACCTGCGAGACTTCTTTTCTTCTTTTCCTTGGTCGGATTACTGTTTCAAAACTCCTGATGTCAACGTTTGCTCAGATCGTGTCAGTGAAATTATTCTTGTAGGAATGGAATCCTTTATCCCACACTCCACTTTAAAATCTCGTCCTTTATCTAAACCTTGGTTTTCCAATAAATGTGCAAAGGCTGTTCAAGAGAAGAATGTTGCATATCGTAATTGGCTTGTTTCTAATTCTTCAGTTTCATTTTCTGCCTACACCAAAGCTCACAACAATTGTAAAGCAGTTATTAATCAGTCCAAACTAGAGTTTGAACAGGCTAAGAGTAGAAAACTTGCTTTTTGCCCTAATGGTAGCCGAGCATTCTGGTCTCTCGCCAAAGCTATTGGCCGCAACTTTTGCCCATCTCTGCTTCCACCTCTGTCCAAACCAGATGGTTCTGTTGTCACTTCAGCCAAGGATAAAGCTGACCTGCTAGCATCCCATTTTTCTTCCAGCTCATGTATTAATGAACTTGGTAAAACACCTCCCACCATTCCCAACACGGTCCATTCAATGCTTCCTGTGGTCTTCCGTCAAAAGGATATCAGAAGAATTTTGATGAATCTTGATGCTAAGAAAGCTCCAGGTCCTGATGGTATTTCTCCACTTGTTCTCAAAATCTGTGCTCCTGAACTTACTCCTATTCTTTGCCGCCTTTTTTCACTTTCTTATTCCAAAGGTGTTTTTCCTTCTGCTTGGAAATTTGCTCATATCCAGCCAGTTCATAAAAAGGGTGACAAATCCCTCCCATCCAATTATCGTCCCATTGCAATTACTTCTACTCTTTCTAAAGTAATGGAGAAATCAATTAACCGCCAACTCTTAAACTACCTAGAAACCTTCCGTCTGATCAACGATCACCAGTATGGATTCCGTCAGTGTCGATCCACTGGTGATATCCTGGCTTATGTTACCCATTTATGGACTACTTCAATGGAAAGGTTCGGTGAAACACAAGTAGTTGCTCTTGACATCTCAAAGGCTTTTGATCGTGTTTGGCATAAAGGTCTTCTAAACAAGCTTCCATCTTATGGTTTGCCAACTGTTTTTAGTAATTGGTTATCCAGTTTTCTCTCTGATCGCTCACTGAGGATGATGGTAGATGGCTCTCTGTCTTCTAACTTCTCCACTAATGCCGGTGTCCCCCAAGGTTCAGTTCTTTCCCCCACTCTTTTCCTCTTGTATATCAATGACCTTCTTCCATTGACTGGAAATCCTATCCATAGTTTTGCCGATGATAGCACATTGCATTCAACTTTCCATTTTGAGAAATTTTGTCCTGCTCAATCAGCTTCAATTTCTCGAAAGTCCGCTACCAATTCCTTAAATGCCGATCTTCAGGTAATTCTCCAGTGGGGCAAAGACAACTTAGTTGACTTCAACCCTTCTAAAACTCAGTCTTGTCTTATATCTCGCAAAAAGGATTCTTCTGCTCCTATGCTTATCTTTAGTGACACTCCAATTTCTAGGCAAAAGGATATATCTCTTTTGGGGATTACCCTGACTTCTAATCTCTCTTGGCACAAGCACATTACAAATATTGCTTCCTCTGCATCTAAAAAACTTGGTTTTCTCTTTCGCTCTCGGCGTTACTTTTCTTCCAAACAGCTGCTCACTCTGTATAAATCGCAAATCCGCCCTGCCATGGAATATTGTTCCCACCTCTGAGATAGTGTCCCCAAAACCTCTCTCAGGCTTCTTGATTCCATTCAGAAGAGGGCAGTTAGGTTAATTAATGACTCATCTCTAACAGAGTCTCTCCACTCGCTCTCTCATAGACGCACTGTTTCTGCTGCATGCCTCTTTTACAGATACTTCCATGGGCACTGTTCTTCTGAATTGGCTTCTATAATTCCCGCTCTCTCTTTCAAAACAGTCCGAACACGTGCCGCCACCAGCCAACATCCATTTACTGTCCAACTTCAAACCCACAGAACCAACTTTTCATCTTCCTCATTTATTCATTCAATTGCCGTTTTCTGGAACAACCTTCCTTCATACGTATTTCCTGAAAATTACAATCTACAGAAGTTCAAGTCCAATGTCAACAAATATCTTCTTTCGTTTTCTCGACCTCCAACCCAAGCACGGTACTAAGTACTATAGGTTCTAATACCTCTCGTGTTTGGGGTTCACATAAAAAAAAAAAAAAGTCAGTAGAATCCGCAGTGTGCTTAATCAATATAATCTGTAGATCCAAAAGAACAAGTTGTGTCTGTCGAATCAGTAATTTTCTGAATCCTCTATAGACCTTCCTCTGTACTTTCGCTTAAATTAATCGACTTACGAGCTGTTTTGCCAAATTTTGGCGTCTACAGTAATGGCCACGATTTCCGATGAGACAGCAGTAACATCGAAACAGTTATAAGGTCTGTAATATCTTCTTTTAAGGTTGATTGGTTGTTGCAGGGTGTTAAGCGCATCAGCAACTTAGGCGTCGTATTGAAAATGTCTATAAATTGCGTGCGTTCTATAGTCGATTTGTTGTATACTGGACCTAAAACCCGAGTTTTCGGCAGAAAAAAGCATGTTAAGCACGCCTGAGACTGACTAACTCAGCTACATTGTGTAAATGGCCCATAAAAATTCCTCTCGTCATTGACGGGATTCGAATTCAGGTCTTTTCCACACGCTGTTGGGAGCGCGACAATTCTATCCACTGTGCCATTAGGAGGTCACTTTTTTAAAATAAGAAAATAACTTTTGAAACAGTTGTTTATTTAAAAGTAGTGAAACATCGCGGAAACTAGAAAGGTGACGTGTCTCTGAATGATAGAAATAAAACCATCTTAAGAATTTTTTTAAATTTTTGTCTGTTGCAGTAGAGATAGATTTTTGCCTGCTGCAATTGAGTGTGTGTGTGTGGGTGGGGGGGAATTCAGGATTGTTTATATATATATATTATTTTACTTTATATTGTATTTTTATTTTTGTTCCCCTTTTTAAATAGATCCCCTTTGAAATAACTCCCCACTTGCGCATCTGACTATTACTTCACAGAAAATTCTAAGTTCAAGGGGAAAAGCTCTTAGATGTATTCAATTCCATTTGGATAGGCTTGCGCTCAGAACAACAAAAAAACACACAAATGTTGTATATAAAATTCAGTTTTGATAATAGAGAGCTATTAAGTGCTTGATATTTCCTATATTCTATTATATTATGAATCAACAGGGCTTACCTTTATTTTAGATATAGGAAGCTTCTTTTCCAACTCTAATAAAGGAAGCTTCTTTTCCAACGCTATTAATTCTGGGGGAAGGCGATTGATATCGTCTTCCCCCAGAATTATTAGCGAGTTGGACAAGGAGAGTTGGAAAAGAAGCTTCCTAAATCTAAAATAAAGGTAAGCCCTGTTGATTCATAATATAATAAAATTCAGTTTATTATACATATTAACATGAGTGGATTAAAACCAAAATAATTAACTCATACATAAGACAACATGATTTAGTCTCACCTACATGTGCATATACATCATAATCATACATCAGTTAAAATCAATACTAGCTGATATCAATCCCCTCCTTTCTAGATATATTTAATCCTGCATCATTTAAATACCATTAGTAAGAAATATCAATTCCATTCTATTCCTTCCTACATATGATTAATAACTCTTCTAGGGAATTTGGTTAATGTTACTCCTTCAATACCAATCATATTCTCTGATTTATTTAATACTTTCTTCTTGCCTAGAGATATAATTGACAGACTTTCTCTAACCAAAGTTAACTTATACAATTGACACTATCTTTTGAACTAGCGTTTGTCCATTTGGTTATGACTACAACAACGTTAGGTTATTAGACTCTTACTGGACCCTTACATTACAACAGGGTCTACATACAGTAATATAATTATTCCTAATGTCTCTCCTATTCTTCCCTTCCAACATGTCTTTAATTATACATCATCTAAAACAATACGATTATCATATATCTATCTATTCCCTTTTGTTTAACGTCTTTCAACACTAATTCTTCACTAACCTATCCTTACATTATGTACTTCTTTGTATATTTCTCACATTATCTTTCTTAAATTTCTTTTCATTATCAGTGTCCTTACAATCCTTCATATATGTATGAGGGTACTAATATAATCTAGCTACTTACTTATTGAACTCTGCGGGGCGTCATCTTTCGTATTTCCAGTCAGGTACTGCTTATCTTCACTAACCTATCCTTACATTATGTACTTCTTTGTATATTTCTCACATTATCTTTCTTAAATTTCTTTTCATTATCAGTGTCCTTACAATCCTTCATATATGTATGAGGGTACTAATATAATCTAGCCACTTACTTATTGAACTCTGCGGGGCGTCATCTTTCGTCTTTCCAGTCAGGTACTGCTTATCTTCACTGTCTGGGGCGGCGTCTTACTATATTCGAAGAATTTGGCATGGGTAGTAGGGCTGCCAGGTAGGTTTCAGCTTCATTTATTCAGCCTGCTTGATGCACTTCTTCTGTTCCGGAATGGCTACTCTCATGTCGGTCGGGGTTCCGATTCCATCCGGTTCAGCACTTTGCCTTCCAAGATTTCAGGAATCTTGGTCTTTAACGGCAGATTTGATTTTACCTTTTTCTTGTGAGAGACTCGCTTTATCTTTCACTCTTTCACTATTTCTTCCCAAATCCTAGACTTTCCAAAGAGCCAACATTGACTATGTTCCCCTTTCTCCTCGTTCACTTACTTGTCACAGGCACTTGCTATTGACACTTCCTTTCCCCTTCATAATTTTACTGCTCGATTCCCAGTACACTACACTACGCTACAGTACTGCACTGTCCTATACTTTTGTACACTTCTTTACACATCTGGACTGCCCAACTTATTTTCTAAAAAAAACCATCTCCCTTCCTCTCTACCCACTCCTTCACTCAAAGAAAAACTCTTGTCTTCTCCACGCCTAACACATTCTTACTAGCACCGACCAAAATCTAAACTATGTGTCTGACTAACCCATTCTTACTAGCACAGACCAAAAAAACCTCAACTATGTGTCTACTGCAACCCTTTCACTCCCTTTTTCCTTCATCTTACTCCCGATTTCGCCACGCCTATTCCCAGTGATTTCTTCCAATCTTATAGTTACTTTCGGATTTTTCTCATTCTATTTTTGGAAAACTCTTATTCCGCCGGCCCAGTAACACGTGATCAATACACCCCTTTTCACAACCTGCTGGATTTGCTGCCATCCGGTGTGCCCTTTGATGTTGCCGATTATCTAAAAACAACTCTACCCCTCTCATATAATGGCTTGTCTCCATAGCGTTCTAAAACCACAAAAAATGACATTAGTGACCACAGCATCTATCTTTGGAAACTTGTGTGTGCTGTTAAACAACGACTTCCTGTTTGCAGTAAATTTTCCCTACTATTTCGACCCTGCATAAGCATTAACTTGTTTGTTGCACCAACCCCATGCTGTTTTGCCGTAGTATTCTTGTCTATTCCCTGCTTACAACGGAAGAATGCTAATGGCTCTGCTTTCATTTCTACTACCCACTAATTTTATAATTCTCACTGAATAATTCTTGTTATTGAAATTGTGGATATTACCATTTTATCCTACTAACGGCAAGAATCCAAAAGGAAAACTAACTTCCAAAGTCTTTATAAAAAAATTTTATTTTTGTAAGATTTTCAAATCTTACAATCGACCCCCTTCCCAACAAAAAAATTTATACCTGTGTAAATTTTTTTTCTCTATTCTCCAACACTTTCCCTGGAATTTAACCACCGTACATCTATTTATAGCACTCCTTAATATACATTAATACACACCAAAAAGATTTACACTCATTTTGATTACTTTTTGGAATGCACAAATATTTACAAGTAAATCATAACAAATGACATTAAGAATGGAACTGCACCGTTTCAACACCAAGGTACTTACAACATATTCCGTTTCTTCCTATCTACCTGACTCTTTTACACAATTGTTATTCCACCTTTCTCTTTGCACCACACACTGGTTACAAAGTTATACTCTTTAAATGGTCTTATACTTTTATTATTAAATTTTAAATATGTCATTGATCATATTACCTTTATTTGTTACCACAACTACAAAATTACTCTTTATTTCCTTATTCATCTTTCGCATATATTTCTTTAATCTGCATCAATTACAGAATTTGATCCGATCTAAGTACAATGTTGCATTCAGACACGCCTTTACGGTTTGGCTTTATACATAAATTTTATCTCCTTATCTTTAACACTTCTATTCTTACTACAAATCCTTCCATTCACTTTCTCATTTAATACTAACCTCTTTCCCACTATTACCCCAGTAACCCCATTACCTTATTCCAAATTAATGCTTAAACCAACCATATTTGTCTTAGAGTAAATTTAACCCTTTTTGGTTCACCCATCTAATCTTATCTTTCTCCTTGAATTCCCCTAATATCGTACTACAGTTTTTTCTTTAACAGTTAACCTACAGTATGCTCAAAATAAATTTCGCTTAATTAGATACTATGGTCAGGTATCTTCATAAGGGGGACCTTCATCAAGTGTCTTCATTAGGACTCTTCCCTATTGTGTTCCCAGGACTTAGCTCTAAAAGGGTGCTACTTTTGGGCTCAACAAGGCTCCTACCAAGGCTCCTACCTCGGGCCGCTGGTTTCCATTCTCAGCTTTGCTCCATCTATTCAGGCCACTGGTTTCCATTCTCAGCTTGGCTCCATCTATTCAGGCCACTGGTTTCCATTCTCAGCTTGGCTCCATCTATTCGGGCCACTGGTTTCCATTCTCAGTTTGGCTCCATCTTATCTTATGATTTTAACTCTGCTCTGCCTAACCTTCTCCTTCCACTTTCTGGAGTTTGTCTCACTCCCTTACATTTTTGCGACCACTCGCTACAACTTCTTTCTGCCTGGTTCTCCCTCATACCCTTTCTTGTGCCCTTTTTCGCCCCTTTTATTTTTGTTATAGCCCTTATCTTATCATTAGCAATTTGCTTAGGAAGTAGTCCACACTTTCCGATGGTTCGCCCTAAAAACTAAAAAAATTTACTCAATCTAAGAGATCTCATACTGTAGCTCCCTATACTAGAATTGGTTTCCGCTGATCCTTCCCTTTCATTGTTAATTTCTGTTCCTTCCCTATCTCTATTGTTATATGCCCTTCTAGTAGCCATCTTTAATTTAAATTGACAAATTAATTAATTCTAGTCGGAGACAATCGTAGGTTAAACTCCAGTGCTGCGGTCTCCTGCCCCGATTAAACGGCATGCTGTCCCAATTAAGCGAAGTAAATCCCGGCTATTTTCTCGATTGAGTTCTGTTTTTTTAAGATTTGACACAAATAAATGGCTGCCCTGCTGGCCCATATAATCAGAATCCATTGTATATATTTGCATCTTACGAAATATTTTTGACGTTATTCTCTCCAGCTAGTGGTTCTGATAAATAATAAAAATTGTATTTTTTCTCTTCTTCAATCCTCTACTTTTGCAGAATCATTTAGGAAAATCAGTTCTAGTTAGCTATGCTCCAAGTAAAATATTGTTACCTTGCTTAATCCCTCTTAAGATTCGGTTTTTTGTAATTTGAGCTTCATACAAGTAAAATTCGCTGATGATAAAAGTGTTCAATTTTTTTTTCAGCCTTCCACATGGAAAATGTTTGATCGACTTCCAGTTTAACTATGATTCATTAGATGATCTGAAGGCGCTGACTTGTGTAGCACCAAATGGTGATGAATGTATCGTCAATCCAAGCCTTTCACTCAAGAACGATTCATTGAACAATAGTAGGTTTGAACTTCATTCTTAAAATAAACGAAAATATTAAAGATATACAGAATATTTATTAACAATATCCGAATTATTCAATTTCGTGCTTTTTGGGTATTTATTTATGATTATTTATTTCATCGCCAAACAAAGTTCAAATTTGTATGTGTCCATATCTGTAGAGGTGTATATTCAATGGCTGAATTACACATTGGTTCCTCAGCCTTGACATAGACATTCTTCCAGGTATAACAGCCAGTGCAGTTAGCTAACTGGGAGTGTAAACGTTAATGGAGTTCAGGTCCCACTGCTTGCAATCAAGTGGAACGAATTTCGAAAAATCCGTTCGCTCTGCAACAACCCAAATACTCTGCTTCCATTTTCTCGATGGTATGACTGTTAATAGCTTCGCGTATATCCCCATGTGCAAGGTCAGAAGCACTGCACTCTTATACTAGATGTGACGATCCAGGAATGAATCCACATAAGTATCAGTCAAAGTGTTGCATCCACATTACACAGGGAATGGCCAACCCTCATCACTTGGTGCAATACCACATGATAACAGACACCTTTATTTATTGGATACTTCAGTTAGCGAAATTTATAATCAATCTCCAGAGAAATGTTCCCGCATCATCCCCCAACCTCTTCTATCATTGCAGATTCATGTCTGTTGAGGTTATAATGGTCATTGTGGTGAAATCCAAAACTCGTTACGTTACAAAGGTAAGTTTTAAAATGGTTTTCATGGGCCGGCCGCTATATGGTCCATCGGACCAAAACTATCGATAACTCTAAAGGGGACATTCAGATCAGCTTGTATATAATCTTGGTAGCTTTATTCTGCCATTTAGCGACTGAAGGTAATTTGAGTAGAGTTCACATCATCTTTGAGGTCATATTATGTCGAGCTAGGTATATTTTTGCTGTATGTTTACGCCATATCCAAAAATGTCAATAAATTCCCTCTAAAGTAGAGGAGAAATTTTCCCCTCTACTTTACACAAGACATCAATAATAGTCAAACAACCAGAGAAAATTTTTCTGCGAAAATATCGAATCCTCTCAAAAATTCTGACAGAACCCTCAGTTACTGATTGCCTCAAACACCACTCATCTCAATTGCCTTAATTATTCGCTCTGTAATTCGTTTTCTTCAAAGGTAGCATTTGTAAGACGTCCGTTTTTTGATGTTCCTTGTCAGAGAATTCTTAATCTGTAATTTTGTCTTTATGATGATCTTTGGATTAAAATGTCGTTACCACATTCTGCCAAAATCATCTGTTGCCTCTGTTATTCTCCCAACTCTTCAAATTTATAAAAAAGTTAGGTTCTCTTGTCATAAAACTTATCTTTTTCTCCTATGGAAATGCAAATAGTGAGTTAATTTTCCTTGGAGATTTTAACGCTCATAACTCCAGCAGGCATCAGTTTTCTATTCATGTATCCACTTGAGCAAGATTCTGAAGTTTTTGGGATAACTAATAATCTTACATAACTTGTTCATTTCTTCTTCTTCCAGTCACATAGTTCCCTGAGGAGCTGTTGTGGCCACCAACAAATTTCTCCAACTGCATCGATCATGTGCTATACAAGCGCAAAATGTCACGCCAAAAAGTTCACTGATCCCATCCTTCCACCTAGTTGCAGGTCTTCCTTTAAGAGCAGTTTTTGGAGTTGGTTTTGTTATGATCTCTGTGGCATCAATGAAAATAGTTAAGGTATCTTAGATTACAGTTTAGTAATAGGCTCTATCCATTGGAGTTGGAGCTGCTCTCACATGGCATTTCTAATGCCTGGTATCGTTTGACATTAAAGATAGAGAAATGAGTTGATATGCTTGATTTCCATTCCTCTTTCCCTTCGTTGGATTACTGTTTTAAATCTTCTGATCCGGATGTTTTCTCAGATCGTGTCAGTGAAATTATTCTTGTAAGGAATAAAATCCTTCATTCATTTAATCCTAATTTCTCGCTTTGCCTAAATCTTTATTTTACGATAAATGCTGTCTGTTGCAAATAAGAATGTAGCATATGAAAATTTGCATTGATCGAATAAAGACCTTTGTCATCTGCTTACACTAAAGCGCGAAACACTTATAAAACCATTAGTAATGCAGATCTCCGAGTAATCTTTTCAATCAGAAGAAGAAGATTAGGTTAACTACAGGGTAAAGTCTGAATATATGAGTCAGCAGGATATCTGGATGAAGTTAAACCCTTTTTAGTTTCCCAATTCTGAGAATGCTGATTTGGTCAAAACGTCATGGCCTTGCGCCTATTGTGAGTGTTAGAGTAGCCTTGCTAGTAGCGTAGTGTTTAATCATTGCTCTTCTGTCACCGGGTGGAAAAGGCCTCTTTCGAATCCCATCAATGGCACAATGAATTTTATGGGCTATTTTTTCCAACGTGGCTTAGTCTGTCGGTCTCAGGAGAGGATTGCGTGGTTTTATCTCCCAGAAGCATGAGTTTTACGTCGAAAGACCAGGTAATTGACAGAATACACTTAATTTACAGGTGTAATATACTGACGCATCACAGTCTTAATTGCTTTGGTGTTTAACGCACAATAAAAAAGAGTGAGCGACAATTTCATTGCAGTTTCGTAGTTAGTTTCTAAAATATTAAACTTCTACCGAAAATTCATTATTTCAAAGTAAGTGAATACTGAGATAGAAAGGGGTGTTCGACGATTTAACGCTTGAGACGAAAGCAATAGTACGTCTACAAATAATACCGCAAATGCAAAACGTGAACTGGGGAAGAAATATTGTATTTTCAGGGCAGAAACATTTGAATTCACCGTATCTACTTCCTTTCCTTTTTTCCCCCTTATTAAAATAATAATCAGAAATCCATATATTTGTATACAAATGTGGAGAATAAAAATGCATTGAGCAGGCCAAAAATCGGAAATGAAGCAATATAGTCGCGACCCGTGTTTTTATAGGCATGAATAATTTGCAAAATGTGTAGAGCTGTAAGGGGGTAGATCGATTTCAATTGGCGGTTCGGAATTTGTATACCAGGATGCCTTGCCCATTTTATATGAAATATTCGCTTTCGGCCACACTGTTCACATATTCACGAAAAACATGTTCCGTTAATTTAGTCGAACAGTGCATTTTGTTTATTTAGTTCGATTAACATCTATGTGTAATGAAGAATTACCATTGGAAAGGCTAAGCAGTTTACACTGTAAGCCATCATTAGTAGCAATTCGGATCCGGTTCAAGGACTTACCACATGAATTTAACAATAAGGGATCCGAAATACTTAGGTTCTGAAGTTCTAGAGTCTGCGAAGTAATTTTGTCTCTCTTAAGTCTTTTCTGATGATGATCTCTGCAGTAATGCCATTAATCGCATACTGAGGGAGATTTCAAGATGGGATAGGGGATACCTCTGTATTTGAGGGGTAAGGAGCCTCAAATACAAAAGAAACGTCCAAGTTGTTCACTGCGATCTCCTGTGTAGAAAGAGAGGTTTCCAAACTTGCCAAACTGTCTGACTGTAAATCGACCTTTTCCCTGGTGAGAGCGTATACGATCTCAAAAGAAAATGAGGAAACCACTTCTTTGCTAATCTTCATAAACTCTTAGGTGGGGTGGAGAGTATTTTCGTTGCTTTTATTCATCCTGTAAATCAGATCTTCCACACTTTCAACCTTCTCTGCCAGTAGCGTCATATCATGTAGGAGTTTGAGATTTTTTTCCTCTAAGTAGGTCATTTTCTTCCTGCAAGGCGTAGATGAATTTCCAGATGAAAAGCAGCTATCCAGAAAAATTAACGGAGATCTCGGGATTACCTGCTAAGAGAGATAGGTCTCAAGGAATCGCTGAGCGCCTTTGTGAGCTTATTTTCCGTTACTAAAATTACACCAGATATGTCAACGTGCAGAATTAAGGATGGGGCCAGTTTCCCGTGACCATAATATTCTGGATAGACGTCATCACCGATGGCGTCTTGGAATGAGTCATCTAATAAGGGAGGGTTACCGTTATTTCAGATAACACCACTTATTCCCTAGATTTAGTGTTTTCTCCCGTGCTTACAAATCAGTAGTTATTTTCTACTGGTAGTTTTGTGTTTAGCACACGAAAAGGCTGCCCTCGTGGGTAGCACAGTTGATAGGATCGCCGTCCTCCCCACACCGTATGTAAAAGACCTGCATTCGAATCCCTCGATGACAGGAAGAGTTTTAATGGGCGTTTTACACAACGTGGCTGAGTTAGTCGGTCTCAGGCGAGGGTAGCATGGTTTTCTCCCAGAAAAAGGTTTTTCGTCCATCAAACAAAAAATCGACCACAGAACACACGCAATTTACAGACAATATACACTGAGCAAGATGGCCTTAGTTTCTGATGCTCCTAAAACCACACTAATATTACTACTACTACTTCACGAAAGGCAAATGAAATTTTGTTTCTTTGTTTTGTTAATATTCAGGGAGATGCAGCAGCCTTCAAAAATTGACTGCAAATAGTGCATTTAAAAATATATATATTTTTTAAATATATATATTTAAAAAATATATATTTTTTAAAATATCAAGAAGTATACGAGATAAAATTAAATATTGTACATTGTTGTTGTTGACGTACTATCAAAAAATCGCTCTACAAAACGTTTAACGTTTAGCATTATATGTTCTCTATTATAAAAAGAATACTGATATGCGTTTCTTTTTTTACAGAACCATTCAGTGAAACCAACGAAAGCAACCCGTGTGAAAATCGCCCACCCTTCTGTCCCAGCAGCATCCTTGATTGTACATACAAAAACGATGACAAAGGACTTCAACTGGCATGCAATTGTACAAAGGGATATAAATCTGTTTCGTCTTACTCTGTTAGCGAAAACGTGACCTCTGAGTCTTGTGAAGGTGAGTTTATAATAAAATTAATAACAGTAGCTATAACGATTTTATATTATCATAGTTAGTATTATTAATGTTATCAGATGACATAATGATTGAAATAAACCTGTTTACTTTCATGTATTTTAGTTGCTATTGGAGCATTACCGTTTTTGATTAAAATATGCTTTCATTTAGCTAAAAACGTTTTAGGTTAGCTGTCATTCGAGTCAGTCGTCTTATCCTTTACTTTAAAATTGTAAACCGACACCCCCGAAACAGTTCTCATCACAATAGTTAGAGGTGGTATACGACGTTGTCACAATACCTCTGATTTAGGAATTTTATTAAATTTCCAACAGCAGCTGGTACCTGTACATAAACTACACAATCCGCATAGATACATCGTATTAAGTCTTTACATTTTAACTTAGCATTGTATTAGAATGTCTACGTAATAAAGTTTTCCAGTTAAGATGTTCTTTGCCGATTACAAATTCGAGCACGTTCGTTATTTAGAGTTGTGAACATTTTATTTCCGATTTTCAATATGGCCTACGGAATGCAAATTTCAGATCTGTTCCTAATCATGTTCAAGTGTTCTATGTTTTGCAACGGTCTATTTTAATGTCGCTCGCAGCCTCTGCACACATACAACCTGAATGCGGTTATTGAATGGTTGGTTTATACCCCAGTCTACCATTCAAAAATAACTACACTCAACAATTTGGTGCCATATTGACATCTTAACAATGATGATGATCACTTTGTTTAGCCTGGTTAGGAAATGGCATTTTTCCGGATTTGTGAAGGTTCAAAGAATTTACTGTAAGAATGAAAATTGCCAAAATAATTGTTGAACTGCTTATAGTTGAATTTCCACAGTTCGCTATTGGAAAACTATATGGCACAACCGATGCCAACGAAAATATGCTGCCAAGACAGGAGCTGTAGTAGTAATTGAGGCATGTGATGCAAGAAAGCAAGCGCATGAGCGTTTGCTTTCTTGTAGCATAAGCCCAAAAAAAAAAAAAAAGGAAACAAAAACAATTTCATATATCCATCCCCTCTAAAAGTTTGTCCAATTCCTCCTTCTTGAATTTATTTAAGCTATCAACTTCCACAACGACAGATGTAAGTTTGTTCCAGCAATCAACCACCCGCTAACTAAAGGCAAATTTCCACACATCTACAACTGTCTTTCCTCAATTTGAAACTGTGCCCCCTCAGGTTCGTAATCTGAGCAAGCGGAAGAATCCTACCAGAATTCAGCGTGCTTAACCCATTCAAGGCCTTATACACCTCAATAAGATCACTTAGTAGGTGCCTAGTCTCCAGACGCTGCAATTTGCAGAACATATGCCTTTCTTGGTAAGAGGACTCCTTCGTTCCCCTCACCATTCTTGTTACCCTTCTCTGTACACGCTCAAGAAAATCTACATCCTTCCTAAAATGAGGCCTCCAGAGCTGTACGCAGAACTCAAGACTTGGCCTAACCATTGTCTTATACAAAGAGATAATTACCTCCTTTTACCTACTAGCAAAGACTGTATTCACTGTCTTTGTTTTCTTCTAAGTAAAGAGTTCTCTTAATGAACATTTATGATAGGAAAGTGATGTGTGATCCGAAGACTGGGTGAGTGTGTATTATTACTAAAATATGAGCACATAATTGATGAAGTAAGACATATTTTTGTTTGAAATTGAATCTGTACAAATTGCTGAATTGTTGAGTAGCTGTTGTTATTGTTAGACTTTAGGCTCAGGTCGCATTAGCAACTTTGGCCATATGGAGCCTTGCATGCGTCTGTAAATTGTGTGTTCTATGGTCGAATAGTTGTTTGCTGGCCGAAAACTCAAGTTTTCTGAAGAAAAAATCAAGCTACTCTCGCCCGAGACCAACTAACACAGCCATGTTCGGAAAAAGACCCATAAATTCCTCGCCTCATTGATGGGACTCTAACTCAGGTCGAAATCATCGTCCTCCTTACCCGGGGTAAGGAGGACGATGTTCAACCAGGTGTGCTACCCACAAGGGCTTGTTCAGTAGAAAGTCGATTATTTTTATCGGCTGTACTTCTCAAGTCTCCCCATGACTGATAAAATTATAGTTGTGCACATCATCCCAGAAAAACTGTCTGAGTTTACATTACGCCTGGGGTAGCACGGTAGTTATAAACATCTTCATCCCCACCTGGCAGACCGGGCTAGCCGGGTGGGTAAAGTGCCTGCCTGGCAACCCAAATGTCGCGGGTTCGAATCCCGCCTCGAGCCTGGATCAAAGTACTGCAAAAACCTTGGGAGGTGCATTATGGCCACAGAAGCCGATGCGCCAACAACTACCAAAAAAAAAAAAAAAAATCCCCCACCTAGATGTAAAAAGCTCGGGTTCGAATCTCGTCAATGACGCGAAGTCTCGTGGGTTTTTTCTTCCGTAACTGAGTTAGTCTGTCTCATGCGTGGACAGCGTTCCCTACCCCGATCGCCCAACAAAATAAGCAAATCAACCAGAGAACACTCCTAATATACAGCCATAATACACACGGGAAGGTAAGACAATGCTTGTGTGGCTCTAATGACAGTTTTTTTTTTTTTTTGTCTGTGTTTATATTAGTTTCTTTGGATCAAGAAACGTGACTACGCAATTTCTGAATGTGTATTGTGCATGGAAGTGCATTTCGCTTGCTTCTTAAGATTCGTTTTTCTTGTTTCAACACATTTTTGACAAGCCTAGCGCTCGTCTCTTCTTCGATGTTCTTGAAAGTTTGTCTTAATTGGGAAAACATTTTTAAGTATTAAACCGTAAACGTCTTCTGTAAAGTGCATGCCCATCCTGATTTTGCTGAAATGAATTTACAGTATCAGGAATGAAAAAACATATCACGGTTGGGCATAAGAAGAATTAAAAATCCTTTGGTTATGAGTGCGATCAGGTGAGACATCCTGAAAGCGGCGTTAAGAACAATCGGCTCTTTTAAAGAATTCAAGGGAATAACGTTTAGCAACTATAAAGGATACATTACTTAGGAGCTATAAAATGCAAAATGGAAAACATTTAATTTCATTATATAGTAATTCCAGGAGTATTGTAAATAAATCAAACGAATTTTAGTTTTTGATTAGG